>NW_023501027.1:0-540440 GCF_013390195.1 Colletotrichum siamense | reverse complement strand
AACCCTAACCCTAACCCTAACCTAACCCTAACCCTAACCCTAACCCTAACCCTAACCCTAACCCTTTCCTTTCATCTATCCCTAACCCTTTCCTTTCATCTATCCCAAACCTTGTTCTTTTATTCTATCCCTAACCCTTTCCTTTTATCTATCCCTAACCCTTTCCTTTTATCTATCCCTAACCTTGTTCTTTTATCTATCCCTAACCTTCTTCCTTTCTCTATCCCTAACCTTTTCTAATTCCCCTGTCCCTAACCCTTTCCTGTTGCTCTCTCTCTATCCTCTCTTACTCCTAACCCTAAACCCTCTTAAAACGCCTTTACTATCTAAATTCCTGTTTTTGTATTTTCCCTTGTCTCTGCTTCGCTCCTGCTTTGTCTCTATCCCTCTAACTCTTGCTTTGTCACTAACCTCTTTGCTATATACTAACCCTACCTTTTTTTTTTCTCTTCCTTCTTCTTTCTCTCTCTTGCTCATCCTTTATTCCTTCCATCTGTATCTTTCTCCTCCTAATTCTTTCCCTTGGACCTCTGCTTTAATTCTCGTTCGTCCTTTATATTGTAAACTACCCCCTTCTAAACCTTACCTCTTCCTTTCTACTATCTCTTCCCTTTTATATCTTCACGCCTTCTCTTATCCTGAACTTATACTTACGGTTTACCTTACTATATTTTTATCTACCTCTTTTAAACTTGAACTTGTTGATTATTTTTACTCCCTTTCTTCCCTAACCCTTCTGTCCTTATGTACTGAAATATTCTCCTTGCGATGAACTCCTTACTTTGATATCTCCTCTATCTACTTATTATCAACCCCTCCCCTATCCTAAACTGATTCCCCTGTACTCCTGCCTACTGGTAAAATGTGTCCTGCTTCCCCTTCTTACCATGCCCCTGACCTTATGATAAAATGGTTGTCTTTGGAACCTTATTCGGCTTGTTCTGTGTTAATTTATCTGGTGCTTACTATTCCTCTATATCTTGGTGTTATATAATCTGTATATATTATGAACTTGGAATTCTCTATAATGCTGCCCATCCACTTGTATCTGAATGGGAACTTTTGACTCTGGCTTTGGACTGGAATCTCTCTCTCTCTCTTATTTATGCCTGCTTATACTAACTACCTTACTTTATTAATATAAACACCCCTCTTGTTTTTCCTTTACTTTATCCTTAACTTTTATCCCTACTCTATTTTGAACTTTTTCTCTACTCTAACTCTTACTTTTATTTCTGCTCTGTTTCTAACTTTCTATTTCTACCCTATCCTTAACCCTTTTCTTTTAACCTATCTCTAACCCTCTTCCTTATTCTAACCTTTACCTTTACTTCTGCTCTAACCCTAACCTTACTCTTTTAACTTATCCCCTACCTTTTTCTCTACCCTATCCTTGACTTTTATTTTTACTCTATTTCTAACTTTCTATTTTCGCCTTGTCCCTTACCTTTTCCTTCATTCTAACCCTCACTTTTATTTCTGCTTTACTTCTAACCCCTTTCCTTTAACCTATCCTTTATCCTTTTCTCTGCTCTAATTCTGCCCTTTATTTCTGCTCTATCCCTAACTCTTATTCCTGCTCTATCCCTCACCCCCTTTTTCTTTTACTCTATCCTAACTTCTAATCCTGCTCTATCTCGAACCCTTTCCTGTTGACATATCCCTAACCTTAACTTTGTACGATCTCTGACTTGCTTATGCTCTCCATCTGTGGGTTGCTATATGAACCTTCCTCCTTCTTTCTTACCTAACTCTGTTTACTTATTATTCCTCCTTGTTATCCTGTCTGTGTATGTTTCCTTTCTCCCTCTAACTCCTTTCTTCCCTTTCCTACTCTATTATATATATTAACTATCTACCTTATGAATCTGCTATCTTTCGTTTGTTACTTATTAACTTCTCCTCTCTTACTTACTCTTCTAACCTTTTGGTTTATAACCTTTCTCGTGGTACATAACCCTTGTTTTGTGAATAACTTATAACTCTTTTTTTACTATCTTACTCCCTTATCTCTCTCTCTCTATTTACTCTCTAATCTTCTTTATAACGACTCCTATACTCTTACGAACTCGCCTCTACGGACGAACACCTTACTACTCGGCCCTTTTGTTATACTATGCTACTATGCTATCTAATCTAAAACTGGTCCTGTTATCTTCAACTCTGTATCTGTCTATATTATGCTTATATTCCTATGTTCCCTTTTCGCTCCTCTCCTTGCCCTCTTTACTTTTGTCTCTTTCTCTGCTCTTTATATTCCTCCCGTCTTCCCTATCCCTTCTCTCCTCTCTATACTTTACCCTTCTTGCCTCTACTTTCCTCTGCTCCTTGGATCCCCCCTTTCTTGTTGCTTGCTAATTGTATGTCCCCTCTATTATCTGTTTCTTAACTCTATCCCTCCTGAACTTTGCTTTATTGCTGACTTCTATTTCTGCCCTATTCTTGACCCTTCTGTTTGCTGTATTCCTGACTTTGATTCCTACTCTGACCTTAATCCTTCTCTTTAACCTATCTCTGACCTTTACTGTGTACTAACCCTGGCTCCCCTATACTCTACCTCTATGGGCTGCTAAATGAATCTCCCTCCCTCTCTTTTACTGAAATCCGTTTTTTTTACTTTTCCCCCCTTGGTCTTCTATCTGTTTGTATTTCTATTTCTCTCTGTCTACTTTCTTTCTACCTCCCTTTATCTTTAACTACTGTCTACTGTATAAATCTGCTATCTTTGGTATGTGATTCTTTAATTCCCCCTCTCTTGCTGACCTTGCTACCCCTTTTTGGCTGTAATTTTTCTCGGTGTACTCTGCTCTCTTTCTATAACAAATCTTTTACTCTTTCCTATTATCTTAATACTGTTCTCTTTCCCTCTGCTTGCCCCCGAATCTGCTTTATTATAACTCCTATACTCTTACTAATTCGCCTTTGTTAACGAACCTCTTACTGTTCTGCCCTTTTGTTCTGCTATGCTATCTAACCCTAAAACTGGCCCTGAAATCTTTAACACTACATCTGTATTATATTCACGCTCTTACATCCCCTTTTTACTTCTTTTTTTTCCCTTCTCTCCGGCCCCTTTCTCTGCTCTTTCCATCCTTCCACTGTTGCCTATACCTTTTGCTGCTCCTTGTATTCCCCCCTTCTTGCTCCTTGCTCATGATTCATCCCCTCTGTTACTCTTTGTCATCTTCCACCTCCTGCTCTCTTGTGCTATTAAATCTTTCTGTGTGAAAAAACATCTGATGCTCTGTTTTCTATTATCCTTTACTACTATACTTCCCTACTCCCTACCCTAAACTGTCGTACTCCTATGTACGGCCCCTACTCGCCCCGCCTTGCCCTGCCTGATCACCCCTCTGCTACGCCCTCTACTGCCTTCTGCCACAACTGGCTTGTCAACCGGCACAACTTGCTTGACTGCACCCCTCCCCATTGGATCATCTGCCCTAACCACTTATATACCTCCTTCTCGCTCGATGCCCACTCCTCTAACCCGTCCGCTCTGCGCATCGCCCTCACCGTCTCCTCGTACACCCTCGACCCCACACCGATCGTTGCGACGGCGAACATCGTAACCATCAACCCTTGGTACTGGCATGAACCGCCCTCGACCTCCGTGAACCGCCCGCCGTCCTCGCCCAACGGCTCCCATCGCCGACACCAACCCTGCGGCAATCCGCAATGGAAACAACTGCTGAAATTCTCCATCATCCGTCCGTCGAACATGGCCTCTTCCATCTGCCTCCTGTACTGCGCCGTCCACCCCCACGCCTGCTCCCCGCGGCCTGGGCAATCGTCTAACGTGTGCCCGTCGCTCTCTCTCCGGCGTATCCCGCAATACGTGCACCGTCCCGCCCACCGCGCCAACTGCTGCTTGAACGTCTCCCCCTCCTCCCCTAACCCTGAACGCTCTGCCCTGGCCTGCCACTGGCGGAACTGCCTGGCTTGCTGACTGGTCTCGAACGCGGCCCTGATCTCTTCGTCTTCTCTGGCTCCATGTCCCTCTCTATCCCCGTCCTTGTCCCTATCCATATCTCCATCCCCGTCGTCTACCCACATCACCTCCGACGCCCTCTGCCGGCATATGTCGCATGCCTCTTCGCCCTCCTCGCACCCTGGACGGTCCACCCGCCCGTCCATGACCTCGTCTAACACAATCCGCCGGCATACCTCTCCCCTGATGTATGTCCTTGTTGACACCTCCCATCCCCCTCCGGCTGCCCTCCCATCTTTCTCTGCCTCCCCTGCCTCCTTCTCCTTCTGCTTCTCCTTCTCCTTCTCCTCCACGGCTGCCCTACTGCATATAACAACCGACCGGCTTGGCTGGCCGTCTCGCCCGGCACGCCCGCTCTCCTGGACGAAATCCCGCAACCGCCGCGGCATGCCCGCGTGGACCACCAACCGCACGTCCGGCACGTCGATGCCTAACCCCAACGCGTTCGTCGCCACGATGACGCCCCCATCGGCGCCGTCGCCCATCCTCCACGCCTCCAACCTCGACGCCTTGTCCTCCGTGCTGCCGATGCTGCTGTGGAACGCTGCGCACCCCAACGCCTCGGCCATCCGCTCGACGCCCTCGATCGTGCTGCTGTACACCACCGCCTTGCCGCGTGGCTGCTGCCGCAACCAATCCCTGACCTCCTGGCAACCGCGCTCCTCGACGGCGCTCAACTCGCCGTCCTCACCCTCCCGACCTGACCCTAACCCTAACCCTGACTCTGCCCGGCGCCTGTGGCTTGCCGCACCACGACCACGACCACGACCCCCACCCCCTGACCCTAACGCAACGACAACAACCCCATACTCGATATTCCTCCGCGTCGTCGCCTCGCGGAACACCCGCACCCGCTCCTGCCGGATCCCCGTCACGGCGAAAAACTCCCGCTCCTCCGCCGGCGGCAACGTCGCCGTCAAACACACCAACTGCGCCCCGAACTCCTGCACCGTCCGCCCCAACGCCCGCAACGCCGGCCGGAACCCCCTCGACCCATCCAACACGACGTGGCACTCGTCCAACACCACCCGGTCCAACTGCTGCCGCCGCTGCAACCGCCCGACGAAATCCCGGAATCCCTGCGTGACGGCCGACTCGGGCGTCACGAACACCACCGTTGCTGCGGCCGTGTTGGCCCGCCCGCCGCCGCGCCACGTTGTCGACGCCAACCCCGACCTCGAACACCGCGCGTCCATGTCGGTGCGCAACGCCACCAACGGCGTCACGACGATCGTCACCCCGTCCGGTGCGCAATACGCCGGCAACATGAACGACAAACTCTTGCCGCCGCCCGTGCCCGTCACCTGCACGATCGGGTCGTCCCCGCGCATGATCGACCGGATGACCCGCTCCTGCTGGCCGCGGAACGCCGCCCGCGGGTCCCCCATCATCTGCCGCAACTGCCCGCCGGCGTTGGCTAACTGCAACCGCGTGAACCGCCGCCGCCGCTGCCCTTCGAACTCCTCGTCCGCCGCCGTCGTCGCCGTCCGCCGCCGCTTGGTGGGTGCCCCGCCGCCCCGGTCCTCCGCCCCGAACCCCAACAACCGGTGCCACTGCCGGCTGACGGCCCGGAACCTGTCCCGCAACGCCGCCGTGCCGAACGGTGCCTCCTGGTACAACCGCCCGTATATCATCCCCGCCACGTGCGTGCCGTGCCCGGCCTGCAAATCCAATGCGCTGTCCTCGACGCCTATGTCGTCGTCGTTGTCGTCGTTGTCGTTGTTTTTGTCGTCTGCCCGTCCGAACGCCTCGTTCAAATACCGGTTGGCGATGGCGACGGCCATGTGCCGCCACCCGCTGATGTTGATCTTGCTGCCGACCAACCGCTCGCTGTGCTGCTGCATGATCCGCCTTGCCTTGTCTGACGTCCACAACCGTTCGTCCGTCCACGGCGCCCGGCCGGGGGTGGCGTTGGCGCTCTCGTCTGTGATGGTGTTGTCACGGGCGTCGTCGTCCTCGGTGTTGTCACGGGCGTCGTTGTCCTTGGTGTTATTGCGGCGCTCGTCGCCCCTGGTGTTATCACGGCTCGCCTCGCCCGCCGCCCTGCCCCTTACAACCACGTCGTCCGCCCATAAAAATGCGCTCTTCCGGTCCGTCTGATGGATGATGCCTCCTACCTGCTGCCAAAACGGCAACACTAACCATAAATACCACACCAACAACTCGCCGACCTCGCGCGGCAAATACCGGTGTATCACCTTGGCCGTCCCCGTCTGGCGGTAATTCTTGTGGTACGACGTGACGAAACATATCATGCCGTCGTGTGCGAACACGTTCCTGACCCCGCCGTTGGCCGTGTTGCTGTGTCTGATGCCTGCTAACTCGGGCGCCCGCGCCGGCTGCCCTGCCACCATGTGCATCAACATCCACAACCGCTCCCGGAACGATTCCAACGCCTGTCTGTATGCCTGCACCGTCCTCTCGCGGTATGGGTGGTGGCTATCGCTGCGGTTGGACGTGACCTCCTCCGCCTGTCCTGCTGCTGCTGCTGCTGCTGCTGCCACTGCCGCCGCCGCCGCCCCTCGCGTTGGGTCTAACCACGCCCGCCGCCGTGCCTCCGACTCTGCGATGCGCCGTGCGATCCACCCCTTCCCCTTGCCCACCCACGCCTCGTTGCGGTCGTCGTGTAAAAACGAATACCCCGGCCGGTCCTGGCTGTGGTCGTCGTGCATGCTGTCCCACCTGATGGCGGGCAACGCTGCTGCTAACGCTGATCGGCCTCCGTACCCATCGCCGTGCCCGTCCCTGTCGGGATCATTATCCCTATCCCCATCCCCGTCCACCACCGCCAACTGCGCCAACAACGTCCGCGCCTCCTGCGCTACCCCGTGGAACATCTCGGCCAACTCGCACACCCGCACCCGCACCCGCCGGAACGATATCCGGTCGCCGCTCCAATCCACCATCCCCGGCGCCACCGTGTTAAACCGGATATGCATCCCGTACGTGCGCGCGTCGTAAATCCAATTCATCGCCCTGGGCTCGTCGTCCGGCCGCCCGGGCATCCGCGTCATGAACCGCCGCACCTTGTCGCGCACCAAATGGAACACGCTGCTGGCCTCTTCGTACGCCGCCTCGGCCCCTTTGGTCGCCGTCAACGCCACCACCTCGTCCTTCCGCTCCAACCACGCCTGGTACACGACGAACATCTTGGCCACCTTGATCACGGCTGAATAATTCGTCGTGTACTCCGTCGCCTGGTGCCACCCGCCGTCCTCGCGGATGCCCAACACCGCCAACGCGCCGATCATCGCGCTCTCCTTTTGGCTCTGCTTGTACGGGTCCTCGATGATGGCGATGATGGCGTCCAAACACATCCTCTCGACCTCCTCCGCCTGCGCGGCCTGCCTGCTGCCGACATCCGCCTCGACACGGCTGGTGAACGCATCCCACAACGACCCCTGACGCATGGTGAACCGATACGGCGGCCGCTCGCGCTCCGGCCACTCGTCCATGCGGAACCATATGCTCACCATCTTACGCCAAACCTCCTTGTACCGCTGCCACGTGTCGTCCTCCATGCGGTTGTCGAATGGCCGCACCGGCTTCTGGCCGATCTCCTTCCGCTCCGCCTCGAACAACACGTCGTGCCCGACCTTGTGCGGTGCTGCTGTTGCGCATGCCTTGTCGGCGACGCTGTTGAACACGGCCCATATGGCCTCTAACGTCTCCTCGCCATCCTCAATTGGTCGCGTGGCCTCCTGTAACTGCGTCTTGTTCAACCCTTCCAAATCCCTCGTCCACCCGACGCGGTACAACCACCCGTTCGGCTCCAACTTTTCGTCCACTGTACTGACCTCCTCGCGCGCGTCGGCCTCGAACCGCTTCTCTTGGTTCTCGTGCAACGTGACGAACCACGCCGTGTCGTCCGTCCCCGGCCCCGATGGCTCGCTTTGAACGGCCACCCCTAACCCCCGCCCGACCTCGAACCATCCGCTTGCGGCCCGTGTTAAAAAAAAACGCTGGCATGGCACGCCTGTTGTCCACGGCAAATCTCTGACTGCCGTGGCTTTCTTGCGCACATTGCCCCCCTTCTGCCAATCATTCGCCCACCGGTGTTCTGCCCGGCAATGCTCCTGCATGTTTCGCACGCGGCGGCACACATAACGGCATGCGTGGCAACGCAAACCGTCCGCCCGGGGCGGTGCGATATGGGCAACTGGCTCGACCGTGGGGTCTGGGTATTGAAACGACTGCAAATCGGCCTGGCTGCGGATGATGCCGGGAATATCGCCGACTAATCCGGCGACCTTGCTCCTGGCCTCGGCGGGGATTGACCGATGGTTATTCCGCAAATGCGCCGTGGCTTCGTTGGCTAATACGGCGTACTGACATAATGTGCATATCAAAATGGAATACTGCGTGTTGTGGACGAATGGCTCCATCTTTGGCATGTATTGGTTACTTTCTTCTATCTACTGTTTATGACTGGTTCCTCCTGTCCTCTCTTTATAAACTCACCTTCCTGCCCCTTAATTCCATATACTTTCTCCTTGATCTACTTTCCTCCCTGCCTACGTTCCATCGCTCGGTCGGGCTTTCTGGCCTGGCTGATGGTCCTGTTATATAATTGGCTGGTTAATGCGGGGATTCGGACGACATCACAAAAACATCTACTACCCTATTCACCTATTTCTGGACTCATATCACGGAATAAAACACTGAGAACTGGGTTCCTATAATTATACCGATTGTGGCTTTAATTGCATGCTACTTTTACCTATTTTACTACGGAAAATCTCAACGGCTTCCACCTTGCTGTGAACAACGGTTTCCGCCCTTGTCTCAACGGACCCACCTAATTCCATGGTGGGGCGTTCAATGGCTTCCGACGTCAGCCATCGTGGACGTGATGTTAGCCATCGTGGACGTGATGTTAGCCATCGTGGACGTGATGTTAGAAAAACCGCTGGCACGGCACCCCTGTCGTCCACGGCAAATCCCTGACTGCGGTGGCTTTCTTGCGAACATCACCCCCCTTGTGCCAATCATTCTCCCATCTGTGTTCTACCCGACAATGCTCCTGCATATTTCGCACGCGGCGGCAAATATAACGGCACGCGTGGCAACGTAAACCGTCCGCCCGGGGTGGTGCAATATCAGCAATTGGCTCAACCGTGGGGTCTGGGTATTGGAACGACTGCAAATCGGCCTGGCTGCGGATGATGCTGGGAATGTTGCTGACCGATTTAGCCACTTTTCCCCTGGCCTTGGCGGTGATTGACCGATGGTGGTTCCGCAGATGTGCTGTGACTTCGTTCGCTACTACTGCATACTGACATGATGTGCATATCAGAATGGAATACTGCGCGTTGTGGACGAATGGCTCCATGTTTACCTATACGGATGGCTTGCTTTGGTCTACTACTATTAAATGATTCCTCCTGTCCTCTCTTTATAACCTTACCTTCCTGCCCCTTAATTCCGTATACTTTCTCCTTGATCTACTTTCCTCCCTGACTGCGTTCCATCAGTCGGTCGGGCTTTCTGGCCTGGCTGATATCCCTGTTATGTGATTGGCTAGTTAATGTGGGGTTTGGGACCGCATCACGAAAACATCAACTACGCTATTCATCGATTTCTAGACTCACCTTGCTGATTATCGAACTGAGAACTAGATGGTTATAATTGCCTTCATTCAAGCTTTCATTGCATCCTACTTTTGTGTATTTTACTGCGGGAAATCTCAACGGCTTCTTCACTACTGGAAAACAACGGCTTCTACCCCCTGTCTGCACGGACCCACTTATTTTTTGGTGAGGATTTCAACGGCTTCTACTTGAAGCCGTCGTTGCCAGTATGTTAGCTAAGCTTTAGCTTCTCCCCTCTTATTTTTATCTCTTCCTCCCCCCTATTTCTCTTAGATATTATTTACCCTCTATAATAAGTATTCCTCCTGCTTATTATCTCTCTATAGCTCCTTCTTTAGAGGCTTTAAGCTTAAAGAGCTGCTGATATACTATATACTCCTCGCTAAGTATAAGATAAGTATATAGTAGGGATTACTTATATAAAGCTATGTTTTTAACGCTTAAAGTATAGTTAGTTAGTAAATCCTTAACTTAATAAATAGTTAAGTATTAAGCTTTAAGCTTTATAAACCTTCTTATTAACTGTAAAAAGTTAGGAGGTCTTTATAGCTTTAGTAAGGTTAAGAGGCTAAGCCTCTTAGACCTTATAGAACTTATAGAGACCTCTTAACTACTAAATAAAGCTAAGTAGACCTTTAGTACTAGCTTATAGTATGCCTTCTTAATTTTATCTAAAGTTATGAGGTAACTTTAGATAATTAAGAAGGCATATTAGTATGCTTTTTTGATTATATTTAGGGTTATAAGGTAACCTTAAATAATTAAGAAAGTATATAGCCTTTACTAAAGATCTATCTAGCTTTACTCCCTTCTAGCTTTTTTAATAAACTTATTAATAAGAATAAGGTAGTTAGCCTACCTAAAGCTTTAGAAGGCTTAGCTTTATAGCAGCTTTTATTATAGGTATGCTTTAAGCTTCCCTCTTATAAGGCTAGCTTCTTATTTATATATAAGAGGCTTTAGTAGAGTATAAGTGAGGTATAGTAAGGTCTTTTATTAATATATATACTTCTTAAGCGCTATTATAGTTATATATCTAAGTGGGTACTTAGCTTGTTCCTCTATTAAGGACGCCCTAAAAGAATAGACTTAATTTATACTAAGCTAGCTAAATACTCTATATCTATATAATCTGCTTAACTACTTAGGCCTATATACTTAATAATCTGCGCTAAATAAGTGATCTTACTTTCTATCTTAATAAGTAATATTATAACCTAAGTTATTAGTAATATTAGCTGCCTAGTGAATTCCTCTTATAGTATATAGTCCTACTACCTCCTTAAGCTGCTAAGTCTATTATATATAAGCTAGCAGTCTAGCTGTAGTTACCTCTTAACCTCTAACTTCTCTAAGACCTATATTATAAAGAATATATTAAATATAAACCTCTTATTTACTTTATAAGTCGTTCTAGCCTTCTACTTAAACAGCTTAAGCTAGTTTAAGGTTAGCTCCTACCTTAAGCATACTACCTATAGTAAGTAGCAGAAGAAGCAATAAGTAAACCTAATAAACTTAACCTAGCTTACCTATAGCTATAGGTTTTATAGCCCTATAATACTTCTATACTACGCTTTAATATATACTATATAGCTCTCTTAAGCCTTATTATATATAATTAGTATATACTTATAGCTATCTCCTATAAACTTATCTTAGATAACTATAAAGTTTATTAAGTAGAATATATACCTAAAGCCTTATAACTACTACTCTTAGAGGTATATAAGCGCCTTAATCACACCTATATTACCTCATAAAAGCTTTAGCTATACTTCTTATACTTATTTATGCTCTTATTAGCTAATACTACCTACCTAAAGGTTACCTACTTAGCTACTATAAGTGCTATTACCTCTTATAGCTCTTACCTACTATTAGCTTCTAGCAGCCTATCCTTATCTACTATTATTAGCCTAAGTTCTCTTCTATAATACCTAGCTAGGTATTAGAGCTACTTTCTTTTTACAGCTTAACCTTAATAGTATTAATCTAGCTTAAGAGCTGCTAACTAGCAGCATAACCTAACTAATAGCTACTGCTAAACTCCTTATAAGTAACACCTATAGCTACTATTTATATTCTACTAGTATTATTAACTAGTTATAGTAAATTACTTAGATCTTAGCCTTCTATAAAGTTATTAGCGTTAGCATCTATATACCCTCTAGAGGTATACTACTTAGTACTACTAACTATAATATATATTATACCTATTTAAACAGCTTTAGCTCTACTGCTAGCATAGCTTATATACTTAATCTTATCCTTCTATTAGCTTTAGTTTAAGATAAAGAGAGCTAAGAGTTACTACTAAGTTTAGTATTAAATACTACTAATTCCTCTTCTAGCTCCTCCTTACTCCCCTAGTTATAATTACTATCTAAGATCTCTACTATACTATCCTATAACTTTTAAAACGCCTTATCTCTCCTTTATTTAAAGTAGAGGTTATAAAGCTTCTCTTTACTTAAGATATACCTTCTTATACACTTTAAGCTATTTATATATTAATTAATCACCTTTTTTTAATAACTATTCTTAGTAAATAATTCCTATATTACTAGGTCTTTAGCTTATACTTACTGCTTACCTTTCCTTAATAGTTTACTCTTAAAGATAATATATACCTCACTTTAGCTTCCTCTCTACTACTCTATATATTTACTCTCTTAGATAAACTAACTAAGTGTAAATAGCACCTTATAGTGGATTATTACTTATACTAAGGGGATATTTAGGTTTCAGCTTAGCATATTTATCCTTATAATTAAGTTCTCCTCCTTTAAACTAAAGCTTTTAAATATAAAGTTCTTTATTTTAATATCTATTATCTACTTATAGTAATAGCTATAATAGAGCTAAAATACTATATCCTCAGCTCCTTTAATAAAGTAGTAGAAGATAATTATCTTACTCTATTTATAGATATTACTTCTCTTAATAACACTAATAATATCTTAAATATACTTACTAATAGGTATCTTATTAGGATTATTATTAATTATCTTATAGTAGATATTACTCCTTATTATATAGTCTTAGAAGAATATTCTATTAGGTTTAATAGTCCCTAGTTACTAAAAGAACTACACTTTAAGAAATAGCAGTAGTATTACTATAAGGCAAACCACTTAAACGCTAAAGCTAAGTATTATCCTGCTAATCCTTATTATATACTTATAGTACTCTTAGTAGGCATCTAAAAGTATATAACACTTATTAAAAATAACTTAGTCTAGCATATATTCAGCCTTTAGCTGCTATAGCATATCCTAGAAAGATGCTGTTATTATAGCCTTTAGTGTTATAAAGATAAGCATGTGTAGCGCTATAGTAGTGCCTCCCTATTATATGCTTAAGATATTATACTACTAGCAGCTTTAGTTATATAAGTCCTTCTATAGTAATAATAGAGGGATAACTACTACTATTAACCTCTTAAGCGCTATAATAGCTAATATAAAGATAGCTATACTCTTATTAGTACTAATGCTTATAACTATTATAACTAGAGGTTTCTAGTTTATAATTACTTTAATAATAAGTTTCTATATACTTAAGAGCTAAGCATCTTTATCTTTCTGCATAGTAGTAAAGATTAAACTTAGGTTAGTATCTTATAATATACTTAACCTCTTCTCTTGCTCCTCTCTCTATACCTTATCTTATACTAATAGATAGTTCTTATTAGCTAATATATTAGCTGAGAACTTAAGGAACTTATATTAGTTAATACTAATAGTCTTAAAAGAGTTTTACGCCCCCTCCCCTAAGATACTACTAATATTATATAGTTAAGTATAAATTACCTCTATAATCTAAGTTAAATACCTATACTATAAATTATATAAGTTATCCCTCTTATTAAACTTATTATTTAAGGCTTCTAAGTTAGAGTTAGATATATACTTAATATCTAGTCCTTTTACCTACTTTTTAATTACTACTAAGTCTAAGTCCTTCTTTTTAATCCCTATTTATAGGAACTTATAGGTAATCATAATAACAGCATATTATAAGAGGTTAATATTTATATTAGTATTAAACGCCTCTATTATTACCTTCTATAGTAAGATAGTAAGCTATAGAGGTTGCTAAGGAATTATAGCTTCCTCCTAATAGGTAACAACCTACTATAAGAATAGGTATAGCACCTACTTTAAGCCTTCTATATCTTACTAGCTAAGCAGCTACTAGAAAGGTAGTATAAGCTATAGGTACTATATAATAAGCTTATTAACCTCCTAGGGGAGGAACTACTAGATATTCCTATAGTTTATACCTTAGATAAAGTTTTTATAATATCTAGTAAAGATCGCTATAAATCTACTATAAACTATAATATTCTAAAAAAAGCTTATAGTAGTGTTAATAAACTAAATTAATATAATCTCTATACCTTAAGCTAGTTAGCTACTAGTAAGGTATATAAAGACTAAGAGCTATTCTAGAAGCTTCTTAATAAGCTAGCTATACTCCTTAATAGATTCCTTATTCTACTTAATTATACCTCCTTTCTACTTCCCCTATTAGTAGTTAAATCTATTATAGTTAGAGATATAGCTTAAGAGGAATCCCTTATTATCTCTCTTCTAAGTGATATTTTAGTAGTTATTAAGGAAGTAATAGCTAGGTTTATTATTATCCTAGTTATCCTTAATTACTAACTATAAGATTACTAAGAGTATATCTACTAGGGAACTACTTATATTACTATACTAGAGGCACCTTAATAGCAGCTATTAAGCTTTATCTATAGCTAAGTAAACTATAGTATAAAACTTATTTATAGTAAATTAGAAGTTACTTAGGTATAGCTGCTTCCCCTCCTAGCTAACTAAGCTACTAACGCTAATAAATTACTAAATCTTTATACTATAAGCTTTCTTCTTTACTATCTAAACGAGAGGTAGCAATATATATACCTTATCTAACGCTATATCCTATATAAAATAGAGTATAAGCGCCTTAATAATATCTATCTTATGCTACTAAGTTTCTTTATTACTTAACAGCTTTATTATATCTTTTTTAGCCTTAAGGAGGATAAGAAAGCAAGTAATCTTAATAACTCTAAAGTATACTAAGGTGTAATTAATAGCTTAGACTTAGCTACTATTATCTTTCTAGCTTATAACTATTAATATACTAAGTAGGATATTATTATAAGGCTGATCTAAAAAGTAGTAGTTAAAGAGGGAGATATAGAGTATAAGTATAGTATTATCTAGCGCCTCTCTAATATCCTTAAATATTATTATATTAGTTCTAGCTAGCTCTATATAATTATAGAGGTTATCTAACACTATAGCTTATCCTATTAAGAAGTAGTATAAAGGGTAAGTATTTTTAATAACTACTTAAGAGGATAATATATAGATTAAGACCTATTTCTAGAGGCTAATATACTTCTACTAAGTTACCTATTTAAGATAAAGCTAGAAAGGCTTTAGTACTAGCATAAGAGGTGCTAATCTTATAAGCTTAAATATAGCTAAATACTATTAGTTATTAATTACTACTATTCTTACTTTTAAGGTAACCTACTAGAAGGACTTAAGGATAATCTTAATTATAGACCTTTCTGCTAATTAGTCCTTAAGTAGTAGCTAGATATAGTTAATATTAAGCCCCTAGAAGTGCTCTGCTTAACTAACTATAATAACCTATTAGTCTAACTAAAGTGTTATATCTATAACCTAAGCTACTTTACCTTCTATAGCTTATAAGGTATTTTATTACTCCTAAAAGAGGTTTAAAATAATAGCTTTACTAAGACTAAGCTATAAACTTATACTATTAAGCTTTATAACCTTAAATAAAAACGAACTACTGCTCTTATAAGATCCTTATAATAGTAATATCTAGAAATTAACATTATAGCAGATTAAGTTTAGAGGTAAGTTCTACCTCTAGTTAGCTATAGTCTTAGCATACTACTTCTACTAATAGGTATAAATATACTTAGCTTATTTATAGATATAACTATAATCCTTAATACTATAGCTATAACTATTCTTAATAAGCTCTTAAAGATAGTCTAGCTTATTATATATAGGTTTAAAGCAATAAAAGGCAAGCTAGAGGTCCTTAGTAGAAATATAGATTTTAAGTGCTTTAGCTCTTATAGCTGCTTTAATTACAGCTTATTTACTATATAAGATATAGCTATACTTCCACTATAGATAATTACTAACACCCTTCCTAATAACACTATACTTATAAGTAGTGCAGATAATAATAGGGAATATTAAGTTATAGATAAAAGGTTCTATAGTAATAGTGTTCTATTAAACTTAGGTACTCTAAGTAGGAAAATACTTAATAATAACTAACTTATTATAAATATCTATTTAATAGCATTAACTATAAAGGGAAATATTAGCTATATAGCACTTATAGGCTTCTTAGAAATCCACATTATTAATATCTAACTAAGGTTACTTATAGAAGTATAGCTAAGGTTAAGCTTACCTCTAACTATTATATACTAATTAGACTAATCTAACTACCTTTCCTCGCTAAAGCTTTACTAGTGCTAAGTAATATAAAGCTAACCTAGTAGAGGCGTTTATTAACTTATAACTATAGCTAAGGAAACCTCTAAGATAATGTTTTATTTAGTAAGGTAGATTAGCTACTAAAATAAAAACCCTTCTAAAAACTAACTTATTATCCTATAATTAGAAGAGTTAGTGCTATTCTAAGGTAGTAGGTCTAAGTGGGGCCTAATGCTTACTAGAGGGGATATTATATATAACGCTAGGTTTAGTCTTAAGAGAACTACTACTAGCCTAATAAGTTATTAAGTTAGCTAGAAGGCCTTCTATAGTTTTATATAAGGAAACTATAGGTAGTACTTAAGTAGTATTAAGGGTAAACTTAGTAACTTCCCTTAAGAAGTTTAACTTAAGGTGCTTAAAGCAAAATACCTAGCTAAATCCTAAGTTTATTTAAAGTAGATATAAGATTCCTCTAGATATAGTTACTAAGCTTAGAGGCTTATAGGCTATATAGATCCTTAATACTAAGCAGAGCTTAAGTAGGCGCTATACTCTATTAAAGTATAAAAAACTTTTTTCCCTCTTAATATTAACTTAAGCTAGTAGTCCTAACTATAGTATATTATTCCCTTAACTCTAAGTTTAAAGCTATTAAATACTATAATAATAGTTTTAAAGGCTTATTAGACTATATAAATATAGTGCCTTAAATCTAAGTAGTGCTTAATAAGGTAGTAATTTACTGCTTAACCTACTAGACTTTATAGTTAGAATAACTCTATTACAGCTGCCTCACAGTATTTATTAGCAAAACTATAGCTTACTAAGGCTAAAGCTTACTAAAAGGTAGTAGGGTAGGTAATTTACTACTTTCCCTATTAGGTTCTATAGCAGTAATATTGCTATTATAGCTATCTTATAGCGTTTATTAGTAAGTAGTAGCCTATAAAGATATATATTTAGTGATAGTTTCTATATAAGTTACCCCTATTAGGTTTTAGTAAGCTTAGCTTAAGCAGCTAGTATAGCCTTACTTCTGCCTAAGCCTTAACACTATATTATAATCTATAATATATAAGGGGTGCTATAAGGTTAGCACTACCTTAATTAGGCCTTAATAAGCATAGCCCTCTAGTATTTAACTTAGAAATAAAGATATTATTAATAACTATATTTATTTAGGGTTCCTCAGTATATATAGCTTTAGACAACATAGTATCTATATTTATATAATTTAATAGGTTTTTATTTACTATTATAGAACAGCCTTCCCCCCTAGTAGTTTTTAATAAGAGTAGAAAACATTATATAGCTACTAGTTAAAAAGGAGCTAAATTTAATATCTACTTCTTAAATTCAGCTTAATAAGGCTTCTGCTAAGTTAAAACCTTTAGTAGTAGAAGTAAATATAAATAATAGAGACTATAGTAACTATTATTATACTAAAGTTTAGTAAAGTTACTTAGAAGGTCTAACCTCTAATACTTATTTTAGTAGCATTATACCTAGCTAGAAGACTTACTATCTCTAGCTAAACTTCACTTTAGCCCTTTATCTATCTCTAAAACACCTAAAGTATATTCTATCTACTACTTAAAGTTAATATAAGTTAGAGCGTAAGTAGTAGCTATAGTAAAAGCTTAGTATAAGTAGTTACTAAAGCTAACCTAATTAGAGCTAACTTTCTTAAGAGAATAGTTTTTTAAGGCTTAATTTAGTAAGGCTAAGCCTTATTAGAGGTCTTACTGCTCTATTCTACCTTATATCTCTCTTATTTACTAATATCTATATATTAAGCCTCTTATAGCTATACCTAGTTAAAAGTAGGCTATAACCCTTATATTTAGTATCTCTTTAGTTTAAGGCATTATTAGCCTTTCTGCTAAGGCTAAGCCTTAAGCTAAAATTACCTATTATAACTATACTAGTGTTCTACTCTAATATTAAATATTAATAAGGAAGAAATTTAATTAAGCTATTACTAGCAAAAAGCTATATAATTCTATAAAGTATTATAAATACCTAAGAGACCTTCTTAATATTAGGCTAAAATCTAATAGGGGCTACCTAAATATAAGTTTAAAGTTAACACTACCTACTAGCTTAGTAATAACTATAGTTATCTAAGTAGTTTAGTATAGTTAAAAAATAATAACTTTAATATTAAGTAACCTATAGTTTTACTAAAAGTGATTTCTAGACTAGCTAGAGTAGAATATTTAGAGGAGATATTATAAGGGTTAAGTTTAAAAGACCTCTAGTAAGCACCCTACTTAACTAGTAAGATAGTAGCTAGGAGGGTAATAGGTACCTTACCTACTAAAGTAATAGTTATAAGTAAGTTTATAAAAAGTTAAGTAGTTTAAGCTATTTAGCTTAGCTGTAATCTCAGTAGGTTAAACCTTAGCCTTAAGAGTAAATATACTATAAAGAAGCTTAAGCCCTTAGTTTAAAGTTTACTAAGGGGGCTCTTAGTCTTAGAGAACTTTCTTCTTTCTATAAGGGGTATTTCATTATAGCGAGATAAATTAAAACTTAGAGGGCTACTGTTTAGCTAGTAGTTTATAACTTACTCCCTACTAAACTATAGTATATCTATAGCTTTCTTCTAATATATATAAGCTAAATATAAGGTAAAATAGAACCTTAATAAGATAAAACTACTATACCTTTCTAAACTAGAAGCCTATATAGCTATTTAGTTTAAAGAGAACCTAACTTACTAACCCTTATAAAACCCTCTATTATAATATAGAATACCTTAAGTCTACCCTAAATAATAAGTATATACTTATATTAATAATAACTAAAGTTACCTAAGGTACTATAGCTATTATACTTACTAAAAATCCTACCTTAAACTAGAGGAATTAGCTTCTATTTAAAGCTATTAAGGTTACCTAAGGCGCTATAGCTAACTTACTTACTATAGATCTTACCCTAAACTAGAGGACTTAGCCTCTATTTAAAGCTACTAAGGTTACTTAAAATGCTATAGCTAACTTACTTACTATAGATCCTACTCTAAATTAGAAGTATTCACCTTTATTTATAGTAGCTAAGGTTACTTAAGGTACTACATCCTATATACCTCCTAAGAGGCTAAACCTAAATAATAAGCTATTATAGTTTATAAGTTATACTTTAAAGGTATAATAACTATAGTTACCTTAAGTGCTATATCTAATATATCTCTTAGAAGCCTTAAAGTTTCTTAGAGACCTTAAAACCTACTAATAAGTAACCTAATTACTTACTTTAAGGCTTATAGTTAGGCTTATTAGCATCTTAGCTTAGTTATAAAACTATAGTAGCTTAGATTTAGCTAACCTAACGCCTTAGATAATAGCGCTATTTATAAAAAGGCTACTAAGTAGGGCTTATAATAGTTAGTTGCTTAAAGTTAAGCCTTAATAACTTAAGCTATATAAGGCTAAGCCTTAAATAGAAGTTAAGTAATTAATATTATTATAGAAAAAATAAGGAATATAAAAGTAGAGGCTTTTTAGGCTTCTTACCTTTAGACTTCTACTTTCTTATAGGCTTACTAACGCTTTTTTAGCCTAAACTCTACTAATTAGGGTTAAACCTAGAATTTCTAGCCTAAATAAATTAAATTAGTATAAGAAAACAAAAAAATATACTTATAAGAACTTTTTTATTAGAACGTCCTATATATAGCCCTTATAGCCTTAAGGTTAATATTAATAGCTATAATAATAGTATAGAAGGTTATAAGGACTTTATAGGGGCTTATAGAGAGCCTTAATGCTATATCCTTTAGGGGTACTTAGTAAACCCTTTAGAGGTACTTAGAAAAACCTTTAGGAGTACTTAGAATAGCCTTTAGAAGTACTTATTTTCTAATACTATCTTAGAGGTTCTACTTATTAAAAGGTTCTAAACTTTAAAGGTTATAACAGTTAAGTATATACTATAATATATTATTTAGGGCTTCTTAGCATGCTAATTAACTATATATAGACGATCTAGCGCTTATATAGAAATTAGTAGCTATAAGGAGGTTTAAAGTTAGAAAACCTTATCTATAAAAAAGTTAACTTAGAGGTAAAATTATAATAAAAATATATAAAATTTAGGCGTTACTAAGGCTTCTAAATATAATTTTTACCTCCCTTATAGCTTTACTATAGAGAGAGGAATACTTAGATTACTTTACTAAAAATATAGTTAGATAATCTTTTAGGGGTACTTAAGAATCTTTTAGGGGTACTTAGAGATCTTTCAGAAGTACTTAAAGATCTTTTAGGGGTACTTATTTTATAGTAGAGTAGGGCGCTAAGACTTATAGTAAGCTATAAGTATTGCTATTTAGAAGTATTTATTTTATAGAAGGGTAGAGCGCTAAAGCTTATAGTAAGTATTAGGTACTACTATTTAGGGGTACTTATTTTATAGGGGGTTTAAGCGCTAAAGCTTATAGCAGGCTATAATAAGCATACCTTTTAGGGGTATTTATTTTCTAATACTACTTTAGAGGCTTTACTTATTAGAAGGTTATAAGCTTTAAAGGTTATAGCAGTTAAGTATATATTATAATATATTATTTAAGGCTTCTTAGCGCACTAATTAACTATATATAGATAATCTAGCGCTTATATAGAAATTAGCAGCTATAGGGGGGTTTAAAGTTAGAAAAACCTATCTATAGAAAGGTTAACTTAGAGGTAAAATTATAATGTAAATATATGAAATTTAGGCGTTTCTAAGGCTTTTAAATATAAGTTTTACCTCCTTTATAGCTTAGCTAGAGAGGGGGGAATCCTTAAATTACCTTACTAAAAACCTAATTAGATAATCTTTTAGGAGTACTTATTTTATAGTAGGGTAGGGTGCTGAAACTTATAGTAGGCTATAAGTACTACTATTTAGGGGTACTTATTTTATAGTAAGGTAGGGCGTTAAAACTTATAATAAGCTATAGGTATTACTATTTAGAGGTATTTATTTTATAGAAAGGTAGAGCGCTAAAGCTTATAGTAGGCGTTAGGTATTACTATTTAGAGGTACTTATTTTATAAGGGGTTAGAGTGCTAAAGCTTATAGCAAGCTATAGTAAGCATGCCCTTTAGAGGTACTTATTTTCTAGTGCTACCTTAGGGGTTCTACTTACTAAAAGGTTACTAGCTTTAAAAGTTATAGTAGTTAAGTATATATTATAACAGCTTATTTAGTACCTTTTTACGTTCTAATTAAATATATATAGATAATTTAGTCCTCATATAAGTATTACTAGCTATAGGGGAGTTTAAAGTTAGAAAAACCTATCTCTAGAAAAGTTAAAATAGAGGTAAAACTATAATAAAAATATATAAAATTTAGGTGTTATTAAGGCTTCCTAATACAGCTTTTACCTCCCTTATAGCTTCACTATAGAGAGAGGAATCCTCAAATTACTTTGCTGAAAACTTAGTTAGATAATCTTTTAGGGGTACTTAGGAATCTTTTAGGGGTACTTAGAAATCTTTTAGGGGTACTTATTTTATAGTAAGATATAGCGCTAAAGCTTATAGTAGGCATTATATACTACTATTTAGGAGTATTTATTCTATAGGGGGTTAAAGCACTAAAGCTTATAGTAAGCTATAGGGGGTATACCCTTTAGGGGTACTTATTTTCTAGTAGTACTTTAGGTGTCTTATCTAATAAAAGGTTACTAACTTTAAAAGTTATAATAGTTAAGTATATATTATAATAGCCTATTTAGTACCTTTTAGCGTTCTAATTAACTATATATAAATAATCTAGTACTTATATAAGAATTACTAGCTATAAGGAGGTTTGAAGTTAGAAAAACCTATCTATAGAAAGGCTAACCTAGAGGTAGAATTATAATGAAAATATATAAAATTTAGGCGTTTCTAAGGCTTCTAAACGTAAGTTTTACCTTCTTTATAGCTTTACTATTAAGAGAGGAATCCTTAGATTACCTTACTAAAAACCTAGCTAGATAATCTTTTAAGGGTACTTAGGAATCTTTTAGGAGTACTTATTTTATAGTAGGGCAGGGCGCTAAAACTTATAGTAAGCTATAAGTATTATTATTTAGAAGTATTTATTCTATAGAAAGGTAGTATGCTAAAGCTTATAGTAAGCTATAGGAGTTACTATTTAGAGGTACTTATTTTATAGAAAGTTAGAGTATTAGAGGTTATAGAAAGCTATAAGTATTATTATTTAGGGAAATTTATTTTATAGAAAGCTAATATACTAAAGCTTATAGTAAGCTATAATAAGTATACTCTTTAGAGGTACTTATTTTCTAGCGCTACCTTAGAGGTTTAACTTACTAAGAGGTTTTAAGCTTTTACTGCTAAAGTAGTTAAATATAAGCTATAATAGCTTATTTTAAACTATTTAGCACCCTAATTAACTATATATAGATAATCTAGCCTAAATATAAGAATTAATACCTATAGGGAGGCTTAAAGTTAGAAAACCTTATCTATAGAATAGTTAACTTAAGGTTAAAATTATAGCATAAATCTATAAAATTCACGCCTTTTTTAGGCTTTTAAATATAGTTTTTACTTTCCTTATAGCTTTATTATAGAGAGAGGAATCCTCAGATTACCTTATTAAAAACTTAGTTTAATTATCTTTTAGAGGTACTTAGGAATCCTTTAGGAGTACTTAATAATAATTAGCCTAAATTTAAGGGTATATATAGGCGCTATTAGTAGAAATCCTAGAAAATATATAATAGGGGTGCTATAATAAGGTAGTTATAATAAGCTAAGCTGCACGCTAGCGCAGCGCGCTATTAGTAAGATATACTTAGGTAGGCGTTAGTATTTAGAGGTATTTTAGCTAGACTTAGTTATTTTAAGGTTTTAAGGTTTTAAAGGTACTTTAGTATAAACTATAAGGTGTGCGCGCAGGCTTTATTAGTAAAAATCCTAGAAAATACATAATAGGGGCGCTATAATAAAGTAGTTCTAATAAGCTAGGCTGCATACTAGCGTAACATACTATTAGTAAGATATCCCTAGTTTTACTTAAACTTAGCTTATAGTAAGAGAGGGCCTAAAATACCCCTATATAGTCTATTAATTAGTATATAGAGGTAGCTTAGGCTGCTAGCTTAGTAACCCTAAATATACTATAGCTTTTATTTTACACTAAGCTGTTTATATAGCTGTAGCGCCTCAGCTTAGCTATATATAGCCCTTCCCTACGCTAAAATAGCTATAAATATATTTTTTTATTTTCCTATATAAATCTAATTTATTTAGGCTAGAAATCCTAAATAGAACCTTAATTAATAAGGTTTATACTAAAAAAGCATTAGTAAGCTTTTAAAAGGGATAAGGCTTCTAAAAAGCTACTTACTTATAGATGCCTAACTATAATAAGAAAACTAATCTAATAAGTAATACTACCTTAGTAACTTTAGCTATATAGTATAGTATAACACTAAAAGGGCGTTAGGAGGGTCTATAAGAGAAGTAGCTAAGGTTACTATTAACACCTTAGTATTACTTTTAGGAGAGGTATCTACTTATAACCTTAAAGCTATAAGCCTCTTAGAGGCTAAGAAATAGCTTACTAAGAGGAGTATCTACTAAGGCTTAGCTATCTTTAGCCCCCTAATAGTTAGCTAAACTTATTAAACACCTTAAATAAGGCGCTATAAGTAATACCTATAGCTAATAAGAACTAAGGTTTAAGACTTAGCTAAGAAGGTAGTAACCTTAACGCTAAGACCTTATAAATACTAAACTACTTAAATATTTCCTTCTATTTAATTATATATATATAAGCATAAAAATATATCTTATAAGAAAGTTATAATAAGCTAATAAAGTGTTTATTTAGAATATAAATCAACTTAAAATAAATAAAGACTAAGAAAATAAATATAAAAAGCTTATTATAATACTTATAGATAAGATTAAAAATAGCTATAAGTTAGATTTCTAGCCTTTTAAGGTAATATAGAAGCTTAACGTTAAGAGATAGTAAGTTCCTTAAGGCTACTAAGGTAATAAAGTTAATCTTATACTAATCTTTCTAATTTCTCTTATAATAAGCTAGCTATAAGAAGAGTAGGTATAACGCTACTACCTCTTCCCCTAATTAACTTAAGTAAAGCTAAAAAGTTTAAAGCTAAAGAGGTAAAAAATAAAAAGTTAAGAGGTAAAAAACTAAACCTTAACTAAGTCTAAAGTAATATAGCTTAATAGAAGTAAGTGCTATAGTAATACCTTAACCCCCTCTTATTTTTAGTAAGTATACTATTAACACTAAATTAAAATATAGTACTATTAATACCTCTTTATTAAGCTACTTAAGCTATAACTATAATCTAATCTATAACTTATTAGACTAGCTTTAATAGGAAGATAATCTCCTATTATATTACTAAGTAGCTATAATTAGTAGCTAGAAAAATAAAAAACTACTTAATCTATACTTTATTTCCTAGGGAATAAACCTAAATAGCACTAATACCTACTAAGCTAAAGACCTACCTTAAGGTAGTAAAGAAAACTAAGCAGCTTTTATACTATATATCTTTAGTAAGTAAGCCCCTATAGAGAAGTAAGTCTTCTCTATAGTAAGTATACTATATAATACTAAGATATAAGAGAGCACCCTTATAGTATACTCTTTAAGGGTAGTTAACTATTAATAAGATATCTTAAGCTACCTCTATAGTAAGGCTTAATATAAGGTAAATATTAACTTAAGCATATATATATACTTTTACTACTTCTTATAGTTTATAGGGGAGTAGCTTAAGGTTAATATTACTATACTAAAAGACTAGCTGCTCCTCCTTACTATAAGGGAGGATAATAAGGCTTAACTAATAAGAGATAAAGCTAACTATAGCTTTTAGGTCTTATTAGCTCTCTTTTACTTCTAAATCTTAAGAGGTTATAGTAATAAGTATAGCAGCTACTCTAACTAACGCCTTAGTGAAGATATAAAGATAAAGAAAAGCTAAAGCTATATTAAGGTGTTTTTTTAGTAGCTTAAGGTAGAGAAGATAGACTACTAAAAGCTTATAAAGAAAACTAAAAAAAAACTAAAAAAAAACTAATAAACCTATAAATATAAAAAAAAAAGGGAAAAGGGAAGAAGAGGTAGAAATTCTTATATAAATAGCCTTAAGACTTAGTAATAAGATAAGAAGAATAGGAGTTTAAGCGTTATAAACTACACTAAGCCTAATTACTAATAAGTATATAGTGAATTTAATAAACTAATACTTTATCTCATTCTTCTATAAATATTAGCCTTCCTTACTACTTACTTTTATTCTAACTTAAGGTATAAATACCTAAATAAAGCTAAATAAGTTAGTATAAGAAAAATTAAAGTTCTAATAACTTACTAGCTAACTACTATTTATTAGTTTAAATAAAGTAAGTAATAAGATATTAGTCTTAAGAGGCTACTTATAGTAGCTTAAAAACTTAGCTAATATTTAACTAAATTATTAACTTAGTCTTCTTAACTTTAAAGTAAGAGGTTAAAGTAGAGGTAAGATAGACTCCTCTACTATTTATTTCCCTAAACTTAAGTAATCTATCTAACTTCTAAGTACTAAAGAGGAGTAGGAAGCTTAAAGCTTAACTAATAAGATTAACTAAAGTTACTTAATAACTAGCTAGTATTTTATAACTTTAAATATATATATTAAGCTTAATAAAACTAATTAGGGGCTAATAGTTACTATAAGCTTTATTAGCTACTTAACTAAGAGTAAGTAAGCCTTAAGTATTACTACCTCTTAAAAGATTAGCATTTTAGCTAGTATTATTAAGGCTTTTACTTCTAACTCTACTTCTCTTATAGAGATAAGGGAGGAGATAGCTTTAAGCTAGCTTATAAAGAGCAGCCCTTAATATAATATATAGTATTAGCTTAATAGTAGTAAAGCTTATAAAACGCTAGTAGAGATATTTAGTGTGAGGATAGGCCTTTTATTTTACTTACTAAGCAACTTAAGCCTTAAGGAGTTAAGGTAGCCCCCTTAAGGAATACTATACTAAAATAAGCGTTATGCTTAGAACTAACTATAGAGATAAAATAGTAGTATTATAAGCAGTAGAGCTAGAAGGATACTAAAAAATAAGGTTTATAATAAGTAATATATCTTAGTATAATACCTATAGCTTATAAGTAAGTATTTACTAAGTAGACTAATAAGGCTTTAAAAGAGGTTAATCTACTAAGAAGCTATACTATTAAGATATAATAAGTTAAAGCTTAGCTAGAAAGTAGAAATTTAGCTTTCTCTTCTTACTACCTTAATAGTAAGATATTAACCTTAATTAAGCTTACTTCTATTTATTAGCTTAAGCCTTAAGAGCTTTATCTTAAGTATAGGAATATACTTAGACTAAATATCTATAGACTACTTAGCTTCCTTTTTAGAGGTAGCTTTAAGGCGCTTATAATAAGAAGTAAAGCACCTAACTAAGGGAAGTAGTAGTATTTAAAGCTTAAAGCTTAATACCCCTATAGCTAAGCTTAAGGAGTTAAAGAATACTACTAGTAAAGGTAACCTATTACTAAGAAGCTAGCTATATTTATATCTTATTACACTTAATAGGGATATTATTCCTACTAAGTAGTAGGTATTTAAGGTTAAGCTAGCGCTAATAAGAACTAAGGTTAGCTTAGTATCCTACCTATCTCTATAAAGGCTATAGCTATAAGTTATAACTAAAAGGTTAGATATAGTTAGTAAGCTACTCTATTTAGTATAGAGTTTAAGAGAAACTACTAGCCTAAAAGTCTTAATAAGGTTTCCTTTTAAAGCTGCCTAATAGGGGCACTATAGCTATAAGGATAGAGAACTAAGTAGAATTATAGCTAGCTAAAGGGACTATTAGTATTAGCAGCTATATTATAGCTTATAGGGTTACTATCTAAGTATTAAGGCTAATAATAATAAAGCGCTATATTAGCTAATACCTTTTAATAGCTTACTAAACTCTTAGTAAGTAAGAACTATAGCTCTCCTAAAGATAAGATATATATGCTTCTAAAGTAGTTAGGACTTAGTCTTATAAGTAAGACCTAAACTATATAAGCTAATAAAGCTTAAAATACTAAACTAATTAGGAAGATAGAGTATAGAATGTAATATTATACTACTAAGGGGGGATAAAGAGAACTAAAAGAGGCAGAAAAAAGAGAGAGTAGAAAATAAGTAACCTTATTAATAAGAAGTAAAGTAAAATAGGTATAAATATATATTATTATATATAGTTATATTATTATAACTACTATAACTAATACTCTATCTTATTTAGTATTAAATACTACTACTTACTTTACTTATTAATAGTATAGTAGAGCTATAAAAGGTGTTATCCTTAAGTATTATATTAGCTTCAGCTAATATTCCTTAAGGCTATTATAGCAAAATATAGCATAATATCTATCCCTAGCGCCTTTTAATTACTATAGTAAGTATTACTAAGGGAAAATAGTATTAGGCAGCTATAACTATAATATCTTCTATACCTTAAGGTTACTAAGAAGCATCTAGCTACTACCCCTATTAACACTCTAGCTAATAAAGAGGCTTAGCTATAGTATAAAATATTAAACTAATTTACTTTAGTAATACTATACTTCTAAAACTGCTTTAAACTTATCTTTTCTACTAAATAAGGCTTCCTAACTAGCTCTTTACTTAGCTTTAGTAAGCTTTTATACTCCTAACCCCTAAAGAGGCTAACTAATAAGACCTTAAGCAGCTACCCTTATAATTTAAGCTAACTAAACTGCTAATAAGCTGCTACTTAATAAGTAGGAAGGTAAGGTGAATAAGGTAGTAATCCCCCCTAAAGTTAAAAATAGCTTATAAAGTAGAGTATTTTAGCTAAGTATAATATTAGTAGTATAATAAGCTACTAAAGTAGCTTTATATAATCTAAATAAAGTAGAAAGACTTAAAAAGAGGTCCTTAGAGTATATTTCCTCCCCTCTACTAACTAACCTATCCTTATATATTTCTACTAAAGGTAAGCCTTAAAGCTATAGTATATATAATATATATAGCATAAGAGGGGGAGCTTAAATAATAAACTAAAAGAGCTAAGCTAGTAAAACTTCTTAAGTTATCTACTAGCTACTACTATAAAAGTAAGCTATAAGTAGTAAGCTAGTAGTTTTAATAGAGTATACTTACTTTATACTTATTACTAAGGAGATACTAATCCTATTAATAACTAAAAAGATAATCTACCTATTAAATATAGTAAGTAGAATAACACTAGCTCTAAAGGCTATATTAAGTACTAAATAGAGGTAAAGACTATATAAAGATAGACGCCTAATAACTAAAGCATTAAAGGTTAGCTTCTTAAGCTAAGTATAAGTAAATATAGGGTAAGAATTTAGTCTTATAAAGAGCAGCTAAGTATAAGTATATAGGTAAGTAGTAAGCTTAGTATCTATATTACGCCTACTTATAAGCCTATAGGTAGAAAGCTACTTATATTTAGCTACTTAGTAGGAGGTTTAAGCTTATTAGAGGATATACCTCTAGCTTTTAAAATCTACTTTTATAGCTTAAAGGGCAGCTAGCTTTCTAAGTAATAATTAGGTAAAACTACTTAAGTAGGGCCTTAGAAAATTAATAAAGCCTAAAGGTTATATAATAGCGTAGCTACTAGTAGCTAAGGTAGTAAGGCAGTAGTTCCCTAGCTTTATACTGCTTTAACTCTATACTAGTAGCTTAAAGGTCTAAAACTACTTATAAGGGTAAAGTGTAAGTATAAGCCCCCTTAGAACTACTAAAGCTCTAGCTAGTAGGTATATATAAGTATATAAAGTAGTAAGGCTACTAATTAGGACTATAAAGGTATAAAAGCCTATTATATATATAATATATAACTAAAGTATTTAGCTAAAATAGGACTAAGCTTTATAAGCCTTCCTCTTATACCTAGAAGTAGCTATTTAAAGCTACTAAAACGCCTAAGTAGACCTAAGCTTATACTAAGTAGTATTCTTAAGCTTAAACCTATACCCTTAGCTCTAATAATATTTTTCCTTATATTAAGGAGAGAGAGGGGATAAGAAGACCTTATTAAAGAATAAATAAGGTTATACTACTTTCTACTCCTACCTCTCTTCTAAAGAATAGATTAATTTTAGAGATATCTTACCTTATAGTATAGACTTTTAAAGGCTCTCTTAACCCTAAGTTATTAGTAAGAGGGAAAGTTTATATTACTCCTATAGTTTCCTTCTTTAGGTTTATTACTTAAGTTAAAGCTTAACTTACTTATTTATTAGAGAATATATAAAAAATAAAGAGACTTATTTAGCTTATTAGCTTAAAAGTAGCAAACTTTCTAAGAAGTATAAATAAATAAATAGATCTTATATAGGTTTAAGGAGCTTTTTAAGCTTAAGCTAATCTAATATAACTTATTCTAAATATAATAAGTACTAATCCTAATATTTAAGCTTATTCTATATATAATAAACACTATCTTAGTAAATAAGCTACTTAAGATAAAGACTAAGAATATTATAACTAGTTACTAAGTTTAAGAGGAAGCTAATAGAGAAAAGTATAAGTATTAATAAGTGTTATTTACTTTTTACCTCCCCTTTTAGCTTATACTTAGCTTCTTTTTTAAGGTTTAAGAGGGCTTTACTAAGCTTCTAAGTAGTCTTTAGCTAGCTTTTAATAAGGAGCTAAAAGTAGCTACTTATATTAGGGCGCTAGTTATTAATATTAATATCCTTACTATAAGTAGTATTAAAGACTAGCTAGTTAGTTCTAGTTTTATTATTATAAGTATTAGCTTATAGTTAGTCCTCTTTAAGCTAATATTTCTTACTCTACTAGAGCGCTAGCTTACTAAGAGGCTAAAGATTAATACTCCTTATTTAGATGCTAAGTATTAATACTAAGAGCTAGTTATTAGTGCTAATACTCTAATACTAGCTAGCTTAATAGTTATAAGTAGTAGTTTATACTAATAGTTAGTAATAGGTATTAATAAGTGCTACTAGGTGCTAGTTTAGTTTAGTAGTTATAGCTTCTAGCTAAGCAGCTGCTAATATTAGCTATTAGTGCTAATTACTAATACTAATAGCTAATACTAGCGTTAAGCATTAGCGTTAAGCGCTAACCTTAAGTGCTAAGCTAAGTACTAATATTAAGTTAGGTATAAGTATTATTAAGTGTTAGTAGTGCTAATATTAATACTAAGTGCTAATGCTAACTATTAGTGCTATTTAGTTATTAGGTGTTAATACTAAGTAATACTAATACTAAGCGCTAAGCGCTAGTATTATACTTAGGTGTTAGCGTTAAGTGTTAGTGCTAAGTAGTACTAATACTAAGCGCTAAGCGTTAATATTATGCTTAAGTGCTAGCACTAGGCGCTAATACTATACCTAAGTGCTAATATTAAGTGTTAATACTAAGTAGTGCTAGCGCTAAGCGTTAGTATTATACCTAAGTGCTAGCGTTAGGCGTTAATACTAAGTAGTGCTAGCGCTAAGCGCTATACTAATATTATGCTGCCTAGGTGCTAACGCTAAGTGCTAATACTAAGTAGTACTAATATTAGGTGTTAATACTAAGTGGTACTAGCGTTAAGCGCTAATATTATACTTAGGTATTAGTATTAGGCGTTAGTACTAAGTAGTGCTAATGCTAAGCGCTAAGCGTTAATGCTATACTTAGGTGCTAATATTAAGTGTTAGTGCTAAGTAGTATTAGTGTTAAGTGTTAATACTAAGTAGTGCTAGCGCTAGGTGCTATGCTAATGTTATGCTGCTTAGGTGCTAACGCTAAGCGCTAATACTATACCTAAATACTAGCATTAGGCGTTAGTGCTATGCCTAAGTGCTAGCGCTAGGCGTTAGTACTAAGTAGTGCTAGTATTAAGCGTTAATACTAAGTGGTGCTAGTACTAAGCGCTAATACTATGCCTAAGTGCTAGCGCTTTAGGCGTTAGTACTAAATAGTATTAGTATTAATAGTAGTTAGTATTAACTAATGCTTTTAAGGTGCTAAGGTTAGCTAGTTATTTATTAGTGCTATGCTATACTAGGGGTTTATTACTATAGCTGCTAGTATTAGCTAAGCTAGCTAGCTAGCTGCTAGCGTTACTATAAGCTATAGCTAGCTAGCTAGTTTTATTAGTTATATATATATATTAGGTTATAGGTAGGTAGGTTAGGCCTTAAGGTAAGCTATATACCTACCTACCCTCTAGCAGCCTTAAGGCTTCACGCTAGCGCTAGCGCCACCCCTATATTTATACTAAGGATATTATATATCTAATAGAACTTTTTAACTATTATTAAGGGTAATATAGTAGTTATAAATAATTATTAAGGGTAGATAGTAAGAAAATGCTTATTAATTTTAAGTAGGGATGCTTTATAAGAGGAGGTAATATTAAATATAAAATAGGCCTTATTAATAATAAGATAGTTAACCTTTAAGGTGTTATTAAGCTAATTAACTAAGGCTACTTAGGCTAAGTAAGCTAGCCTTTTAAGACTAACTATAAAAATAGTAATAAAAGGGAGGGTATCTATATTATTAGATGTTTAGATTTAGGCTGAGATATTAATTATTATAAACCTTATAATAATCTCCTTCTAGAGAGTAATAAGTAAGATAATAAAGATATTTACTTTAGTTAAACTTAGAGTAGCTAGTATAAAGAAAGCTATAAACTTATTAAACTTTATATTAGTAATATATATAATATCTAGAGCGCTTAATAAAATAGCGTTAATAACTTCATATTAGTGAGGATAAAAAGAGAGCTTTTTAAATAGTTTAAAGATATTAGTTAAGAGGTTATCTAATATCTAAGGTCTAAATATATTAAGATATAAAGCTTAGTTTTATTAAGCTTCTATATCGTATTAGAGGTTATTATCTACTTATGCTATCTTAATATTACTATCTTTATTAAGGGGGGGTGCTTAAAAGCTATTAATATAAAGGAACCTATAAAGGGCTTAGCTTATATAAAAGTAGGTAAAATACTAAGGAGTCCTAAACGCTAAATTAATAATAAGGTATATATAGTGAATAGTAGTAGTTTAAGTAGTATAGCTAGCCTATATATTATAAGGGTTATTAATATTATTAAGTAGAGTTTAGAGTAACTCTTAGTTAATAGATTTAGGGTTAACTAGCTTATAGGTAAAGGTGATAATAATATATCTCTAGTTAGAGATATTAATATTTTAGCTGATCACCTCTTAAGTAGCCTCTTTTAAACATTTTAATAGTATATTAGAGGCTTAGTATAGGATCCTATAAGTAATATTAATTAAGGTCTTATATTCTCTAATATTATAATGTAAATATTAGTTTATATTAGTAAATAGAATTAGGAATATAATATTAATAAGAGTGTACTAAATTATATAATTATAGGTTATAGTAATTATAAGGATAGCTGTAAGGGTAGCTTATAGTAGTTATTAAGGTTAAGGGGAAGTAGAGCAGCTTATAGTAATTATTAGACTTAGCTATAATAATAGTAATTATTATAAGCTGCCCTTATAGTATTATAGCTAGCTGCTAAGGGGGGGGGGGAATATAGAGCAGAAAGGTATATATTATTAGATTTAGCTGATTTTAAAGGAATAAGAAATAAATATAGCTATAACTAAGGAGAGGCACTAATAATAGTAAGATTATTCTTTATAGCAACTAGCATAAAGAAGTTAATAATAAAAGGGCGTATAAGCTATAAATAGTATATTATAAAGTAGGTAAGCTTAGTAGGTAGGAATTAATAGATAGGATATAGGTTATTAGTCTTATTATACCTTTTATAATAAAGGGTGAAAATAATAACTAAACCTTATCTAAAAAAGATATTCTTAAGCTTACTAACGCTAAAGTTATTAACTTAAATAGAAATAATCTCTATAGATTAAGTAAGTTAATTAGTAAAGATATAGATAGTAACTAAAATTACTTCTTAAAGGTTTCTTATAGCCTTTTTATATCTTATAATAATATTATTATTAAGGGTATTATTGCTCCTATATATAAAATTACTAAAAGGGGTATTAGAAAATAAAGAGGTATACTTAAGAAGGAAATCTTTCCTATAGTTAACTTATTTAGTATTATTAAGGTGTTAAAGGAAATTATAGCTAAGTATAGCTTCCCTAATATTATTATAGATAGTATTAAGCTTAGGTAAGAGTAGTATTATAAATAGCTTATTATTATTAGTAGAAAAGACTAACTTAATATTAAGGAAGAGGATAGTAGTAAGATATCTATTAATAAAGTCTATAATATTAGTAGTAATAGCTTAAAGGTTAAACCTTATAAGCTAAAAGTTATAGTAGTTAAGAGTTAATTTAGAGGTTATAAGGTTATAACTTTAGTCTACTATATTAGTAATAGTAGTACTTTCTTATAATTATAAGTTCTTAAGGTTAATCTATTTTAAAAATAGCTAGATAAAGGGGGTTATAAAAGGAGAGGGGCTATTAATATAGGTTAGACTATTTATTAAACTGTATAGTAATACTATAAGGGTTAGCTGAGAATTCTAATTAGCTAGAGCGTAAGTAGAGAGGTATTCTTAAAGGTAGTTAGTATAATATCTCTTAGCTTTTTTAAAAGTTATAATAAGGAGGATTTTAATTATTATACTAACAGTAGTACTATACTAACTTTAGGTTTTCTATATTCTATTAGGATTTAAGGCTATAAACACTATATATAAGAGGATAGGTATCTTAAAGATATCACTAGCTATCTAGTAAGTAGTAAAAGAAAAAACTACCTCTATAACTACTATATATAGCGCCTTAATAGTAAAGATCTTATTATTATTAGGATCTAAGTCTATATTTAATATATAAGTAAACACCTTAGTAATATTATTTAGGATAGTAATAAGAGTTAGTAGTAAGTTAGAAGAATATAATACTTAGTAGTAAGCTATAAGCATATAGATAGTAATAAAAATAAATATCTTCTTAAAAAGTTTAATATAATCTCTAATTATATTTACCTCTAGTTTAAACTAAAAGGCGCTATAAGAAGACTTATTATATTTATAATAGTTAAGCTCCTCTAAGATAAGCTATCCTTCTAATATTACTATATATATAATAGAAGTCTTTAAGATTTAATAGAGGTAGATAATATATAAGGCTATAGCAGCTTTAGTAATATTAGGGAAGTATCTATTAGTATTATAATAGTAATACTAGCTTTTAAGATAGTAAATAAAGGATAATTACTTAATAAATTAGTTTAGTTTAGTTAAGATACTAGCTATTATAAGCAGGTTAGCAGATTACTATATAGTACTACTTTAGATATTATAAATAAAAGCTATAAAATAGTTAGTAGTATTAAGAGTAGAAAGTATCTTATAGTAATTAATAGGTATATAAATAAGGCTAGCTAGTAATAATAAAGCTTAAACTTAAAAGTAAGTAAAACTAATAGTATTTAAGAAGCTTTAAATAGTAATATTCTTTAATAATAAAATATATATAATATAGTAATTATAAATATGCTTTTATATAATATTAGGGAGTAGGGTGATATATAGGTATATAAAGTATCTAAGTCTATTAGAGTAGATAGGTAGGAAAGAGAGCAACTAGAAATAAAGAAGTAGGATAAGTTAAAAGTTAGACTATATCTTTTAGTTTATTACTACGTCTTAAATATAAGTTAAGATAAAAGTAAAGGCTTCCTTAATAATAGATATAACTTTAATAGTATTTAAGTTTAAAGTATAAGAGTTAATATAGTTAGAAGCTAAGTAGGGTTATAAAGGCACTAACTTACTATATTTCTTATAGAATATAAGTCCTAAAAGAGGGATAGTATAGATAAAGTCTAAGATATTAATAAAATTAGTAGGTTTATTATTAGGAGTGTTATCCTTAAATATAGTTAATATGCTATATAAGAATAAGTAGGAGATAGTTACTATAATAGTAACTAGAGGATACCTTATAGTAATTACTAAAGATATAATTTAAAAAGAGGTAATAAAGAGAAAAGCCTTAGTAGCAGATAGTAATAGTTAATAAGCTTAGTTAAGACTTAATATAAATTAAATAGAAGTTAAGAAGTTAGAATTATATCTATAGGGGTAAGCTGTAGTAATTAATAGGATATAAGGATATAACTTAAGCTAGATAATTAAAGGTAAAGAGTTAAAGTTAGAGAGAAGCTAGAAAGTTAGTATTAAAGAGAAGTTAGAAAGTTAAAGTTAGAGAGTTAAAGTTAGAAAATTAAAGTTAGAGAGTTAAAGTTAAAGAGTTAAAGTTAAGAAGTTAAAGTTAAGAAGTTAGGAAATTAATAATATCTTAAGTATAGGTCTAAAGCAGTTAGTAGTTTAGTGAAGTAAGTTAAAGCAGTAGGTATAAGTCTAAAATAGGGCCTCTAGCTAGCTACTATGACTTTTACCTAGAACCTATACTATAACAACCTCTAATTTCACCCTTTAGCTAACGGCCTACTGGTTATGTGATCCTAGCTTCGGCCCTATTTCCCCCACACGCGCTTAGGTGCGCTATCCATCAGACAATCTCATCACCTTTAACATCACTTCAATAATAACTTCACAACTTTAACTAGGTTTAATTACTACAGACTTTCTCTAGCCTTCTAACCTATCTACTAACCCTCACACATACCCTCTATTAGCTTAGCTGTCTTTTCTACTGCCTACACTGCATACGCCCTCTGAGATAGACGTCTATCGTGACGTTTTCAGGAGATATAGTACCATCACCATCTATATTCATCAGCAATACCTATAATATCATAGTTAGCCTAGTTAACTTACTAGCTATGCCGCCCTACTAAGGACATCATTAAAATAAGCGTAAATACTAAGATTAGCAGTAAATACGTCTATATTATTAAGCGAGAGGCTTTGCTAAAGTAAGTAAGTAGCTTCTACGCTATTACTACTAAGGTTAGCTTCTAAGACTTTAAGGTAGGATCTAGCTATAGCTATCTAATCCTTAAGGCTCTATATATTAAAAGGTATTATCTTACTAATTGCTATAAGCTTAGCCTTATAGTTAGTATTAATTTTAGTATTTTAAGGTATGCTTTAAGTAAAGCTTTATAGTATAAGATCCTATAGATTAGGTAGGATAGAATATATTATAAAGGAATCTAAGTAGTTTGCTTTAGTAATATTAACTTAAGATTGAGGGTGAGGAATAGGCTTGAGGCTTAGTGTGAGTAGCATCTTAAGTATATAGCTAAGATAAGCTTTTCTATAGCTAAAGACTTTATGAAGCTATCTCTAGTATATATCTCGCTTATAAGTTATATAGGTGAGGCTATTAACCTTACTAATAATAAAGCTATTATTAATAAGGCTGATAGCTATAATAGGTAAGTTAGGGTTAGTGCAGGCAGTTATTCTAGACCTTTAGGTATGTATACTGTGAAGCTATTAGATTAGGCACTAACTAAGGTGCTTTTACTGCTTTTTCCCCTACTGTGAAAACCCCTATTAGGTAGGCTTAAAACTTCCTTAATATAAGTCTAAAGTAGTTAGTAGTCTAATTAAGTAGGTTTAAAGTAGTTAGTTATTAACTAAGGTAGAATAAGTTAATTAAAAGAGCTATAATTATATATCTAAGAGATAAATAAAAAAATAATTATATAATAAGCAGTATTATGCTATTATACTATAGGAGGTATTTAAGTAAGATATATAAAGATAGATAGAAAGAGGTTAAGTAGTACTAATAGTGTAGCTAGTAATAATTAATAAATATAAGGTTACTAGGCTAAGTTAATAAGGCTAATAGTAATTACTAGAGGTAGTAAGCAGTAAGTAGCACGCTCTATAGTAATTAATATAGCTAGCGCTAAATATAATAATCACTATAAGTTGCTTTAAGCCTATTAAGCTTAAGGATTACTATAAGCTACCTAAAGGCTATTAAAACTAAGGATTACTATAGGCTATCCTCTATCTATTTTAAAGGATAGGTAAGAGTATAATATATAGCTATAAATATCTTAAAGAGGTATAAATTAAGAGAAGATTTAGTTAATAAGGTAATTAAGCTGATATAAAGGAGGGGAGTAAATCTCTTTATAACTTAGTATTAAATAGTTATAGTTAAGGTTAATAGTTAGTAGTTTAGCTAAATAGTTAGTAAGATAGGTTTAACAGTAAGAAAAAACATATAGTTATAATATAAGGGGTGTTTATATAATATTATATTATAGTAAGCATAAATATAATAAGTAATAGTATAGATAGGTAGTAAGTTAGATATTTAATACTAATATAATAGTAAGTTATATATTAAGTAAAGAGGTATCTATTATATAAACTCTAAGATAAACTAAAGGATAGTATAGATTAATAATATAAGTAACACTAATATAAGCAGCTATATATAGAGTATTAATAAAGAGATATTAATAAAATAGTTAAGTTATATAATAAGTATATAACAGTTTAGTAAGTAGATAAGTAGTATAAAGTATACCTTAGTATAAAGCTTAATATATATAAGTAATATAATAGGATTAAAGATATATACTAATCTATAAAAAGTAAATAAATACTAGCTACTAATAGTTATAAAATAATATTTTAAAGGCTAAGTAGTTAGTATAATAAGATAACTTTACTAAATATATAAGATAAACTATAAGTAGGTAGGTATATACTAATAAGGATAAATAGTATTTAAAGCTCTAATAATAAGGTATTAAAACCTTTAAGTAACTAAGGTAGGATATATATTAATAAGGATATATAGCACTTAAAGCTTTAGTAATAAAGTATAAGAACGTTAGGATAACTTAAGGGCTAAAGTGTAAAGTTAAGGATTATAAGCTTTATAATCTTACCTTAAAAGTAAACTTAGAAGATAAAGGGTAATAGATTATTATTATAACTACTAATAGTAATTACTAATATTAGGAATTAATAGGTATTAAGAGAGTAGTAGGATTAATAGTGAGTAAGATTAATATAAGGATTAAGATATATAATAAGAAGTAAGTTATAGTAATTATAAAGGTGAGGATACTTAGTTAGATAGTAAGTTTAAGGGAATAGTTAGGGTAATATATAAGATAATTAGTGTTAGATATACTATACTTTAGAGTAAGAGGGAGGTAAATAGTAGTAATCATTAAGGTTAAGATATATAATAAGACTATAAGTATATAAGGATATATATTATACCTAAGAGGTAAAGTTAAGGGGTAAGTCTATAGTAATCACTATAGTTAGGATATATAGCTATATAGTTAAGAGGTAAGTCTATAGTAACTACTAAGGTTAAGATATATAATATATTATAGGGGTTAAGTTCATAGTTAAGTAGTAGGGAAGCTAGTTATAATAATCACTAAGGTTAAAAGTTACTAACTATAGGTAGTAATTATTAGTATAGAGGTAGTAAGAGAGAGGTTAGTTATAGTAATTACTAAGGCTAGGGGTAGTAATCACTATAAGTTATATATAATATATATAGGTATGCATAGGCGCATAGGCGATATATATAAGCGCCTGCACGCTTATATGCACGCGCGCAGTTAGGTGGTGAGAAAAGTAGGCCTAGTTGCAGTCACGCCAGCTAATAAGGTACCTAGCCCTAAGTAAATTACTTAAAGCTAGATAGAAGAAAAGCGTTATTTAGTAGAGGGATAATTTTATAGATAGAGAACTACTTATTCTATTACTTTTTTTCTTTAAATTTAGAGTTTTACTAAATATAAAGGAGGATATACTCTTTAAGGGAGAAGATATAAAGCTAAGTGTTTATTTAGCTAGATAAAGGTTTAATATAGTAAGAGATAGAGGTTTAATTAATACTTAGACTTAGTTAGAGATAGAGGGTAGTTAGTAAAACTTAGGATTTAAGATATATATATTAAGTGATTTAATATAACTTTAGGAGGAGAATATAGATATAATAGTTAGTTATAATAGTTTTTAAGCTACTTACTCTTCTATTAAGAAGTATTTAGAATTAATTTAAAGCTTAGATTTAATTATTTTAGTAAGTTTATCTAAGTATTTATTATTTTATTCTTTCTCTTTTTTAAACTTTTAGTATATAAAAGAGGAGATTATATTAAATAGAGTAAAGATATAAGCCTCTTTTTTAAAAGTATCTTATTAGTTTTTATTAAGTAGGTTTAAGTTTAATATATTAAATAAGTATTATTATAGAAGTATTTAAATAAAAAACTATAAAACTACTTAGCTTTAAGGCTATATTAAGATACTTTTAAATAAAACTAATAGCTATATTAAGATCTAAATATTTAGTAAAAAATAGAGCTTAATTATATTATTAGTTATTAATAGTAGCTTTAAGATATATAGAAAGTATTAGATAAATATTATTAGAAGTATAACTATTAGTATAGGTTTATAAGTAGCTACTTTATAGCTTACTAAAGTAGAAGTATAAATAGCTTTTTTTTAAGCTTAATATTTAGCTTATTTTTAATAATAGTTAGTTTTTTATTCTTCTTTATTATAATATTTTAGTAGTTACTTATATTTTAGTTTATTTTTAATAAGCTTTATTTTAAGAGATTTAGATTATAGCTAGATATATATTTAATAGAAAGGTTTATAAATATATAAAAGGGGTTAAAGTTTCTAATATTAAAAGAAAAAGAGAAAAGTTTTAATAAATATCTAATTAAATATATCTATTTATTATATATTTAATAAGTTTAAATATATAGAGAATCTTATTAGTTTTAGTTTATAGTTTATAGTTATTAAATAATAGTTTATAGTTAATAGTTTCTAATTTATATTTATCTAGAAAGTAATATATAAAGATAGAGGTTTAAGATTTATAAATTAAATAGCTTAAGTTTATAAATCTTAAAAAACTATAAAAAAATAAAATAATAAAAAGAATAAAAGAATAATAAGTAATAAGTTAAGACTAAATAGTAATAGAAATAATATAACTATACCTTTTTAGGATTTTTATTACTAAAATAAGTTATAAAGTATAAAGTTATATAATAATAGCGCTATACTAAATATAAATTAGTATAATAAGTCCTAACTTAGTAATTAAGTAAAGTAATTCTTAGAGTATATAGGGATAGCTATACCTAATTAGGATTTCTATTACTTATATTAAACCCTCTTAAGTTTTTATTATATATTAAGCTTATCTAAAACTAAAGTATATCTAACTAGTAAATTATATTAATCTTTTATAAAATAATAGCAGTATATATAAAAAAACAATAAGAAGTATTATTTTTTAAATATTTTAAAGTAATTTAATCTGATTTTTAACCTTAATATATATAATATTTTACCCTTAACCTTATACTTAAGTTTATTCTATAATATTTAGTTACTTTTAATATTTAAATAATAAATTAATTATGTTTTTTAAATATAAAGCTTTATTAAAATTAGAGTTATTTTAATTTATTTATAAAGAGAAATTATATATATTTATTAAAATACTTTATTATATTATAGTTATAAAATATTAGATAATTAATTTTAGGAAAAGGATACTTTATAATAAAATTTAAGTTTTAAGTACTTAATATTTATTATTTTTCTTAAAACCTAACCCTTTATACCTTAAATAATATAGGTTAGCTAATAAGAATAGTAACTTAATTATAATACTAAAAATAATTATATAAGTTTTAATATAAATTAAATAATATTATAACTATTAGTTAGATATACTTAGAGAATATAAAGGGAATAAGGATTATAAGATTATAATATAGTTAATAAGTTTTATAAATACTTATAGAGGAGTTTAAATAAGTAATCTCTATATAAGTATATTAAATTTATTATATTAACTTAGGTTATATAATATTAATTATAAGATAGATAAAAGAAATCTAAAAGAAATAATAAAAAATATAGTTTATAGTTATAATATAGCTGAAGCTCTCTAAGAATATATATTATAGATATTAAGATATTAAGTATTAGAGTTTATATAATTAGAAATATTATAAATATAGATATATATATCTAAAGCTATTATATAAGTATATATAAACTTATTAATACTTAGACTAAAGGGGTATTATAACTATTTCTAAAGTAAGAATTTAGTTATTATACTAAATTATATAATTTAAGTTAAGAAATAAATATATAATTATATATAAGGTTACTTATAAGAAAGAAATATAACTTAAAGACTATTTTTACTATAAATAAACTATTTTTTTAGTATTAACCCTTTTTTAATAAAAAACTAAGACTATATATAGATTTATTTAATTAATCCTAACTAATTATTAAACTAAATTTAGTTTAAGGATTAAACTCCTAATAGTTAGGTTTAAAACTATAATATAAAAATATTAACTATACTATTTATTAATTTCTAAACTAACTTTATTAAGTATTAAACTAAAAACTAAATTATTATAATTACCTTTATTTAAGCTTTTATTATATCCTACTTTTATATATTTTACTATAAGAAATCATAATAAGTTCTTTCTTTAGAAAATAATAACTTCTACTTTTTCTCTATATAGACCTACTTTATTTTAAGTGAGGATTTTAATAGCTTCTACTTAAAGCTATTATTATTAGTATATTAAGGCTAAAGCTAAAGATAGCAATTAACCTTAAGATTATATAACTAATAAGCTATTAGCTAAAAGGGGAAGTTAGAAGTTATTATAGTATAAATTCTAAATAAAAATAATAGTAGCTAGCTAGAAGCCTTTAATAAAGTATATTAACTATTAAGTTATTATATATTACTAATAGAATAAAATTTATAAATTTAATAATTTAATTAAGTTAAAATAAATTAATACTAATATTGTTTAAACTATAATATACCTTTAAAATATTTATATAAATTAGTAATTAATAATATTATTATTAATTAGTCTAAGCTAAATAAGTTACTATTACTAATTTATAATTATTTGGACTTAGATTAAATATTTATTAAGTTAACTAAGTATTTTATAAACTAAAGACTTAGTTAAAAAGAATACCTTATTATTATCTTTAATTATTTTTATAATATAAATATTTTAAGTATAAAAAGTTTAATAAATAACACTTAATAAGATATTAATAAATATTACCTTTAGTATTTATAAACTTAGTCTTTTTTTTAGTTTTAATAAATATTTATATTACTTATTATTACTAATATATTAAGTTAACTTAAGTAAGTTATTTTATAAGCTAGTGCTATTATTTATCATCTTTCTATAATTAATACTTAAAATATAGTAAAATAGAGATACTATAAATTACTAACATAATATAAAATCACTAAACTATATAAACAAACGTTTAACTATCCAGTCTATATAAGTTTCAATCATACTGCATACATTACACAGCGCTATTACTGAGACCGCCGCATCCATTTCAGAATCAGATTGCTTACGCTGCTTAGACTGAAGCGCAAGCAGGTGTAGCCACTAAATCAATCGCCTGGTAAGAGGGCGACCCAGCTAAACTCGCCGCCGTAAACATATAAAGTGTATTAGCAGACCCCTGAAGCGCAAAGACTTCCGCATGGGCACCAGCATCGCAAGTCAGCACTCCCTTCGCACCAGCCGCACCGCTTGCATATGACTTCTGGATCTTGCAGAAAAGCTTGCGCCAACCGTTTGCTGCGATTGCAGCATTGGGATCCTGGTAGACTGCTGATGCATCGGCGTCGTTGGTGTTAAGGATGGTGTTGAGGAAGGATGTTGGCGTTGAGATGTCGACCACGGAGCCATCGGGGTTGATGCGGAACTTAGTGGCTTTGGAGGTATCCTGGAAAAGGGCCAGGGTGTAGCCGTCGCCATTAATGTAGTAGTTGGCAAGTGGGCCGGCAGACACTTGGGCAATGAAGGTGTTGCATGCTGATGCGGTGGCAGTGGTTTTGGTGACTGATGTTGACAACAAAGTGGTCGAAACGGTAGAAGTTATCGTGACAACGTTGGTCTGGGTGGGTGTCGCCAAGGTGGTAGTGCTGGTGGTGGTGATGGTTCCCGTGGCGACCGCCGAGCATGCGGCAGAGATCCTGGAGGCGGCCCAGGTGGATAGGGAGGCAGGAGTGGCGACAGCGGCGGCTGCGCGCTTCTTGTACAGAGGCACATTGCTATTGTCGGTTGTAGTCTGGATAACGCTTGTCTGGATCACGACTGAAACTGCGATCTCTGTCGTGAGACTCGTGCTTGTAGCGGTAACAGTGACAGTGGCAGGAGAGCTGGTCTGTATGATGGTAGAGATCGGAGCGATGTAGTTGATGTATGAGGTACAGAACGCTGCGCCCGCAGTCTTCAGGTATGGGATGTCGTTGGGGCAGCTTACATCGCCAGAATTGGCTTTGTTAGTGGCAATGTAGCTGTCTTGCATTGTGTACTTGGAACTGCCGCGGTACTGTCCCTTGTTGGTCGCGTAGGATGCATCCCAGGCCTTGGTGTACAGGGCACAGTATTGGCCCTGATAGACATCGTCTTTATACGAAGAATACGTGTTGAAGAATTGGCAGGTTTTGGGCTTTCCGTCACTAGGAGGGTGCCTCATGTTGTAGTCTGTCTGGGCATTGCATGCCGTTGCGCACTTCTGCAAATCGAATGTGCCATCCGTGAAGATCTTGGCTCCCATGTAGGTCTGCATACGTGTCAGTATTTGTTTCCTGGGTCAGGTGGCGTCATCTCTTGCTCACATCTTTGCCGTTGCAATCAAGCGGCGCATTGATGGCAAAGTTCCCAAGCGCGATGTTCTCGGTGTAGCCATCAGCAGTCTGCACGATGATTGCACGTTTCATCAACTGGTCCTGAGGCAGGGGATCGCTCTTGATCTCGTCAACGACTGCTGCCAGAGCTTTGCTCCGGTCATAGCTGGTTGAGTTATCAGGGGCGGTCTTGGGATCAGGGGCCTGATCGATGAGGTCGAAGTCAATGTTTTGACGCTTCTGAAGAGAGGGCAGCGCCGATGCCAGATGCGATGCACCGATGACTACGAGTACGAGACCTGCCTTCATATTGGCTGTAGATTGAAGGAAGCGAAGAAGATGGAAGGATGGAGGGGAAAAGAGGAGTGATGGGTTAGAGTAAAACGAAGTATGCCTACTTGTCGAGTGCGATGGTGAAGATAGCAAGAGAAGAGGGAATCTTGAAGGTTCATAACAGTGTGATACTTATAGATCTTATTGAGAAGCGAATGCCTCTGCATAAGGCGTGAGCAGTTCACAACTGGCTAGCGAGTCTACCTCTTTGCTAAGTGAAAATCTCACTAAACCGTTCAGCCCAGCTGAGCATCTTTATTCAGGTGGAATCTCTAAAAATGCTTGAGGTCGGTCTAGATTCTCATCGTCGAGGAGTTGTTGCATGTATAAACTGAGCCTGAAACAAAATTAGTGAAAACGGTGTTGTCCCTAGTATGTAGCGGTGTTGCTTGTGGCTGCAGACTAGGTGACAGTACTTACGAGGCCCTCAAAGAAATAAAGCATGGTGCATGCACGTGGCAAAACGTGATTTTCAGCTGCATAGAGTTAGTCGTTGCTAGTAGCAATTGTGGCTTGTCCTACTTTTACGCTCTGGCGTGCTAATACCTTGGCATTCTCAGCTGCACTTCATCTTAAATGCTAAGTTTAGGATGAAGTGCGTCTCCTAAGAATCCATTATCCCATGTGGTGCGATTGGACTGCAGTGCACAGATATGCAGTGTAATCCGGCTACTCAGAGACGCCCATGAACTATTTGATGCTAAACGTTTGATAATATACATGAGTCTCACACACATACTGGTTCTTCTCTTCCAAATGTTGGCCCGAATCGCATCTTTCCATTGCCGACCTGCTGATCGAGGTTACAAAATCCCGTCGCATTCTTTCCCGTCCCTCACCAATACAATTTACTTGTTGCGCCCATGATATTTTCGTCATACTTGCACCGCCTGCAGGTGATTCGGACTGTCTCATTTTCTTTTTCGCTGTGACACCTGCGGCCGGTCAACAGAGCGACCAATGAGTGCCTGACGTCCTTGTCCCCCTTGACGAACCAGGTCGTGTACTTGGTCGTGGACATTGACTCGGCTCTCTGTCTGGGAATCTGGGGCCGAAGTCCCGCACGACTCGACGGGCAATGAAGCCCCTTCGCGATCGAGGAAACACGCTCCCATTGTTTTGCCGACTGCAAATGCATTTGGGGTGGTTGATCATGATGAGGAGCTTGGCAGCCGCGGTGCCTGATGAACGTCAGCCATGTTGAATTGGTTACAGCGACAGAGAGTCCTACCTCAGCGCACAGGACGGCCATGCGTGATATAGAGCATCAAATGAACCGGACGAATCCAACACGATGCCCTTGTTACTCTGGAGCATGATCTGTCGAGACCAATGCTAGAGCCAAGCAAAGGCGAAGGCCCTTGATGGGACAGGCGTGGAGCCAGTGTTGTTCGTGCAGGCTTGATGGTAATTGAACCTGACAGCGTGAAGCTTGACCGGACTCTTCAAACTGGTGTCTGCGGGCGAGGCGATCTGCCCTCTCTCGACAGGGTATCCGCATTTGTTGGGCTTCCTTCGCTGGATCGAGCTCCGCGCTCAGCCAGGTTTCGCATCTTGTCTTGGTTCCTCCGCCTAAACGACCCATTATCCCAAAGGATCCGGGTCTCCTCGCTCTTTTCGCTGGCTTCCTTCTCTTGGCCCTCCTTGAGCAATTTTTCCCAGTCTGCCGAGTTCTGCTCGATTGGCCGCGACGGCTGCAATGACGCCTTTTGATCGAAAAGCGACCCATAGACGCGTCTTGAGGGTGCGGGTCGCGGCCGCTGCTCGCTCTCCGCAGGCCGTTTGGCGACCAAAGACTCCAGCTTCAATTGTTGAGCGTGTGCGCGGAAGTTGATGAAGTTTTCCTCGTTCAGGCCAAGAATGGTTTCGAGGTCCTCGACGGCGCGTTTGGGGTATGTGAGAACAGCTTCTTCGAGGGAAAGCTCAGGCTGCTCAGCCGGCTTTGAACCATCGTCGCTGTCTTCGTCGGCATCGCTCTCGTAGCTCTCGTAGTCATAATCGTCGTCGTCGTTGGCGTGCCAGGCGCGGAACGGGATGTCGTAGAATTTGACCAGATAAGCGAGTGCTTCCAATCGTCTAGCGGAGATGGGCGCTCGAAGACTGTAGAACGTCTTGGCGTCTTTAGGGAAGAGGCGCTTGTCCGGCAGAACAGGGCCGTCGGGATGGATTGCGGCGAGGGGTTCGATGCGAAACGTTGGGTTTCGAAGCCTGCTGTTGTGGTTGAATGCTTTCCCGCGTTCGAACTCGGCACGGAGGAGATCGATGTCGCTTTTCAGCTCTGTGCGTAGGTCCTTCATATCGTCCTTCAACACCGTGCGAAGGTTGTTGATATCTTCCTTCAGCTCGGTGCGAACATTGTTGATATCTTCCTTCAGCTCGGTGCGAACATTGTTAATATCGTCCGTCAGCGTCGCGTGTACGTGATAAATGTCGTTCTTGAGTTCCGCGTGAACAATATTGATATCGTCCGTCAGGCCCGTGTGGACGCGGTGGATGTCGACCTTGAGTTCGTGGGTGTTGTCGCCGAGTGCTTGCCGGATGGAGGACAACTCGGCGTTAATTTGGCTGTCCTGAACGTTCCGGAGGTCGATGAACTCATCCCTCGTGAGTGCAGCCGAGGCAGCGTGGTTTGTGGTACCGGCTACCATAGCGGCGACGGGACAGGATGATGGATGGGAGTGTTACTGGATGGCGTCGAGATGATTGATGGGTGCTGCTTGGAGCAGTCGAGTCGAGTCATTTCGGACGATCCGTCGTTCGCGGTTTGTCGTTAGTGGTGGCCTGAGGCACGAATGGTCGAGTTAGCGCTAACTCTTTTTAGGTCAGTCACACGGGCCATTCCTCCGCCTCGCGGCAAAGCCCAGCCACCGGCTAATCTCCGGCAGCCTCTTCATCTTAGTAATGAGGAGGTATTTCGCCTTCGCGAATTCCATCGTGGCTAGTGCAGGCGGGGCCCTGATTACGCGAATTTTAGGTGGTGCATTTCTGACGCGTCCGAGGTTCTGCCGATCGGGTCCAGGCAATCCATCGCTTCCACCCGAGCGACCGAGGAGTGCTTCATCGCTCCATTTTAATGAGGCGCAGACGCTGTCTTCTAATGACAAAACATGGCGAGGGCTTCCCGCAACAGCCAATGCAGAGGGTTGTTGGTGTTCATGTCTTCGTCGGTTGAGGTTGACGAGAAAAGCCGCCATTTCGACCACTCGGCCTTCCCGCCCGCATTTCTACAATAAGGCCATTGCGCTACATGCGGTCAACATGATGTACCCCCTGAAAACCACGTTTTTGCTCTACATGGAAGTGGTCGCTTGCGATTTCCCGTCCGCTGGTGACGATTTGTGCATGTTTCAAGTCTTGGGTGGGACTTAATGCTGCTAGCTCAGCGTCTTCATGCAGCACCTCCCCCTTTGGCCGGCTATCACAAAGACTCTCTCACGGCGCAAAGACGAAACTTCTCGCATTCTTTGGAATAAAGCGAATACAAAGCCTACGCCCGTCGCAACAGCATTTTTATGAACCACGCCCTTCAAATCAACATATCACTAATCGGGAACCACAGCAAGCTTTTCGGGTTGGAATGCATTCCTAAGTCCGAGGCGCCAGTCGTCAGGATAGTTGGCGCACTCTCTCAAGCCCCTTTAGCATAGCGCCTTGTCTGGACATTAAATTCCAGTTTACTAGTCTCTGTGTCTAATCAACGTGGCCTAAGTTCAGTGAGCGTATCTGCTGAGATCTCGTCTGCTGTTTGGTTTGACTGAACCGTGTCCTTGGACAGTCTTGTTAGAACACAATGGTCCATGACTTCGTCATTTTGATAAGAAAGGTGAGATCTCTGGTAAATTAAGTGACCTGAACTTGTTTCCAGTATTAGCCACGTCAAGGGCCTCACGGAAACCCGTCGTGATAGGTTTCAGCTTTGGACGGGGAAATGCCAATGACTTAGGAATGATTCCAGGCTTGATTGGCTAAAACTTTGCCAAGTTTCCTGGACTGTAAACCTTTGACCCTTCAAGCTTAGAATCCTGTTCATTACAGGTAAGAAAAAAAGGAGGGGTCCGCCTGGTGTCGGTTGCGTGCCTCAGCGCCTGTGGTCAGTACAAAGTTTTCAAGGCCGCGGTGAACACCTAAAACGACCCCCTGAACGGATCCTTCAGAGATTGAGGGGATTTTAGAGAAACAAGAGCTAGACTCCTCTAGGAGGTTTCTTGAGTGTTAGGGGTTGAAGACTGGGAAGCCCCCTTGCGTGATCTGGCTATTGAGGTGGGTGTCATGCAAGCAATGAATCCATATCGGCCTGATTAACATTAGCGAGCCTGGGGGCGTCAGTAGCCTTCTCCGACGATTTCCAATGTATTGTAGCCAGAGGAGGTAGATCAGACTTCTTTCTTCTGGCGTACACTTTGCGGTTGCGAATTTTGACGGGGACTTGGGTGGCTCCGAACTGTGCAGCCTTTCGCCTATTGTACATCAATTTTGCGTTCGTGATCATCGCCATATGTGCATGGTAGTCAGACGGTCTGCCATGTAAGTACTTCAACAGGTAGGCCTCGGAGCGCTCTCGACGCTGAATAACATGTGAGTTCAGCCGTGACGTTGTCTTATGAGTTGAGTGACCCCAAGATAGACAGACAATTACCACGCTCGGCGTAGTCGCGGTGTTGCTCCGGGCATTTCTGAGGTCTCCGTGCTATATATAGGTGACATACGCCCCCAGCTTAGCAACACATTGTGGCTGAAGACCGTTAGATGGGATTTTCTGCAGGCAACATTTTCCCATGTTTCTCGTGGTCTTCTGTCACGGAAAAGTCGCAAATAATAGGGACAGTAGATACTGTATCTGGCTTAACAGTCGGCAGAAAGCTTGTTCCCATCTCACACCTCAGAAGTTGTCTGATACATGATGACATCGCATCTACTCATCATGCTAGCCTTTGTGGAACGGAAGATATATCAACAGTTCAAATGACTTCAATTTGCGCAAAACGGCAAACAGGAATTTTTGTTATCGAAATCGGGTAACTGTCTCAGTCAGACGGAGTCCGCGGGGCCAATCGCCGTCTCTGCTAGCAGCCAAGTCCGTAACCGTAAGCAAGACTAGGGCATGGACCAGATCCTTCGCGGCACAGTTTCGTGGCGTTACACTTTCTCGTCCTTAGGTACTCGTATTGCTGACCTCACCTGTATCTACCAACGGCTCGTCACGCCGCTTTTCTGTGCCGCCTCCGATCGGGCTGTGGGTCTCGTCCGCGGCCCCGGACGCGCTTGCAATTGTCCCTAGCCCTTGGGACAGCGGGAAACCTGCGATTGATGTGGCCATAAGCATACAACACTGCCACGACGTCCGCCCGGCTTAGTTACCTTACCATGGTGGTGACGACACGGGGGGCATGGAATACGAGTTCGTCGGGCGGACATCATTGACGTGCACATCTGCAACGATGCGAGATCACCAGAATATTTCCCAGATCTCAGTATATAACTATCGAGCGCATCACCTGTTTCGGCCATTCCATTCCAGAACACCACACCATATCAAAGCGGTTAACCCATTGCATTAATACAACTGCAAATTCACCTCATTTACATAATGAAGCTCACCGTCTCCGTCCTGGCCCTTGGAGTCCTCGCCTCCGCGAACCCCATCACGCGCCAAGCCTCCTCTCAGTACGAAATCACTGACTTTTACGGCGGCTCCGGCCCCAAGTCGTCCATAACAAACTACAACTTTGGTATCGCGATCGTTAGCCCGGACGGCGCCGTCGCGAATGAGGCCCGGTGCTCCACCAGCAGCGGCAGCAACTGGCACAACGGCTACATTGCCCCCGTATTCTCCGGCACGTGCGACGACGAGGCGGCCGGGTACGGCTTCTCGTTCACGAGCACGAGAACGCCCGACCAGGGGTACTGGCTCAACATCACCGATGCCGTTGATGGCAGCCACGCTGGCAGCAAGTTCTACTCTCAATCGCTCGTGAAGCGAGTGCAGAACAACGCCAACCCGACCGACCCGGACCCCTTCCCTAACTACGAGCTCAGGGAGGCCGGGACTTCACAGACCCCACGCACTGCAGCTTAAGTCCTTCGACTCTGGAACGATTTGATGCAGCTTGGTTTGAAATAAGTCAGTAAATATTGTTCAAAATGAAACTGCTGCGGCATACGCCCGTTGGTAGAGAGGAATATTTTACAAACGAGCTGCTTTCGTAAATGTATTGAATTTATTCGAATTAAAAGAACTACTCCAATTGCGCTGGACCTTTCTTTAGATTAATGAATCCTGTCGTGTTGAACCCTGGCCCATCCCGCTTTCTTCTGCTTGCGCAACCTTAGCACAGCGGGCGCTTTAGGCGCATCTGACGGGGGTGAGGGGGCCGGGGCGTGTTTCGTGGACTACCATCATCAGCGCGCAAAGTCTCAAGAGAAAAGGTTTAGGAAGAAGCAAACCCCGCGACTTCCTTCCTCTCCCTTTGTTTGGCTACGAATTGACGAGTTTTGCTCATTCCCAAGACCGAAGCCGCCTTCAATCATCAGACACAACTCGTGTACCCGGCCTCAATTAACACGCCTCTAACCTCCTTCCTCAACCAACCTCAACCGAGGCATTCTACACCGAGTCACGGCTCAGTACGCCTTCTCAAATGTTCAAAGTGATTAGACTCGCCGGCAGATTCTTCTGCCCTCTTGAGGGGCTCTCTTCTGAGGACGAGCTAGCTATCTGTTCATCTACCGTGGGTACCGCGGGCCTGCCGACTCCAAGAAGCGTCGACGATTCGGCCTTTTCAAGAGCGCTTTAGCTCCGAATCTCGAAGGTTAGGCGATTCCAGTCTTGAGCCATTGTGCGAAGACAGCTCACACGCCCACCAGTGTCTCTCCCATTGTCGCTCCATTGGACGGGAGCCGGGCACGTTGTCAAATTTGCTGCCCATTGCAATTTGTGTTTCCAAACGGGCAGGTCTCAAAGCCCACATACCAGTATTCACTAACTAATGTTTCTCTCTTTGTGGCAGCGTGAAGAGGGAGTTGCCTGCCCCCTGTAATCGAGGTGATTCGCTGCTCTCTTCATATACCCCCATACGTAGCCATAGAGGTTTCTCTCCCAGGCCATCCTGGCCCTCGAATATTTCCCTGCGAGAGTCATACAGCAGTTACCAAGGTGCGCCTCCGGGCGGCAAACTGCGAAGAAGGAACTTAGAAGGGAAGAAAGAAGGGGGTTTCTCTCTTTGGGCATAACTATTGCGCAGACGCGCTTCCGCTGATTCCGACGTCTATGATATCCCTGAGAGACAGAGCCCGAACCTTTCGCCAGCCGCGTCAGCTTCACCGATTCCGACGTTCCCGCTTTGGCGATCGCCGAGTGTAACTCTACGCATGAAAGCTCACACCTGGAAAGATGCTCAAATCCACGGAGCAAATAGCAAGTTCATTGTCTTTACTGAGAATGCGATCCGGGGGTTGGTCGCCCGGATTCAAGGAGTCGTTAGCAACGCTAAATCCACAAAATCCAATACCCTAGACGTGCCGCATAGTGTCGTCGTCAAGTCAAAGGATACTATGATGTGATGACACAGTGTTGAATCAAAAGTAGGCCAGATGTCGGATTTTTCCAATATCAATGGGATGTACACGCGCTTATGTGAGAAGAGTTTGGTACAATTATTAGACTATCACATTTGAGGCTTGTTGCTGCAGCGTTGGCAATCGATCGCAGTAGTTATGTATTCGAGATGATTATGTTACCACTCTGATATTGTACTCACTCACCCAATCAGGGCATCTGCCTGCAGGAAACCCTCATGCGCTGGCATTTGTCCTTGCAAACGCTCATGGATGACACGTCATTCAATCCATTCTTTCATGGGACTTCTGCCGGTCTGAACTTCACGCGGGCCTCTGGTTCGAATGGTGAGTGAACAATATGACCCCAGAAGATGAGAAAATAACGTCAGTCGGCATGTACTACTTATAACATTTGTCTAAAATCACTAGAGCCTTTCAATCCGACCTTTCGTCGCATGAAGGCCCCTGGGCTCGCTTGACATAATGCAAAAGACAAACGCTTTGCCACCGCGGAACCTTGATCACTTTGCACCTTTTCTGAGCTCTCCTGTCAAAGTTTCTAATTTACTGCGAAGTTCCTGCCTCCAAACCTTCTGAAGTGTTGGCATGCACCAAAACTGCCTTTCTATAAACTACGTCTACTTTCCCAATTTTCAGGTCTGTTGTGTGCCTGCCTGCGCGAAGCTGACATTAACCGTTTTTTCTGGAGTCCGCTTCCCAAAGTGAAGAATCTGAGAGAGTTCGGCTGCGATAGGTGAATCAGTGGTTGAGGCGTTGGAGGGGCGTCGGGTCGTTGCTCTGCACATCAGCTAGGTTGTCCTAGGATTGCGAGAGCAACAAAAAGAACGTGTCCATTAATCAGAATGCAAACACACCAGAGTATGTTGCTGCGCCAAATCAATCTCGGAGACTAGGTGCAACAGTATCTAATCATCACTTGAATGGGCTTTCAACCGGGAGACAGTACAGATGCTTGCGAACTACAAAGTTCCCAAACCTGTACCACCACCGACATCTGGACCAAAGCTTTTGCGCAATGAGTAGCAAGCCCCAACTTCGCCTGCGGCCCAATCCCGAAAGTCTTGCTTACCGATTGCGCCGGCTGGACGAGCATGAAGCAGCCGCATTAGCACTTCAACCCGCATCGCAAGCATCCCATCTCAAGCGACAATGCCCACCCAAAACCTTGAATTTGGCTAGATATAGCATATCGCATGCCCCGCTCACAGTGGCTGTGTTCGCAAGGTTGAAGCATTCTTCCGTTTGAGTCCCTCCAAATGAACGACTCATTCCATTGACGAGGCGCCACAACACTGATGCCGCAAACGCATTGCGAATTAGTCCGAATCCAAGCAGTTACCACGCTGATGGCAACTGTGAAATTGGCGCGGGTACTGGCAATTGACTCCCATGGCCGATGACAGGTAAGCCTGTCATGAGCAGCGATCATTCATGCAATACTTCGAGCTGTTAGCCCAACGTCAAGCCAGCCGGTTGCTAAAGAAAGTACCTCATCATCTCCAGAAGCCGCAAGGATATGACAATCACTGACTTCTCCTATGTTTCAGCGTTCTACTCGGCGTTGTACTCAGCTATCCTCTGGTTGTCAAGGTGACATTCGACGACGACTGAGGCGCTGGTTGAGAGCGTGAAGGTTCAGCCTATGAAACGACCTTGTGAAGCACCGCATATTGTTGAACCTTTTGGTTGTTGTCAGGACCATGGATCTCTTGTAAGCCTGGAATCATATTTTCTTGCCAAATTGCACTTCTGAGTATCTCACGGTCTGGCCACAACATGTAACAATGAGAAGTCTATCGTCTTTTATTCATGAAACTTGCTACGGATCCTTTGTCGACGCGACGTTGTCCGGGAAACCCCACAGACTGATATGGCCGGACCTACAGGCCCCCCGCGTCCATGTACATGTCCGGTTGAGCAACCAGCCTCGGTGCGCTTGAAGATCTGTGGTTGGGCCGCGTCTGAAGATCTCGGCCCCCTTACGGCCAATCCATTGTATTTACAAGCACAGTGGTTCAAAGTCTCCGAGATTTCGAAGGTCCTTCAAAGCCATTCTGGTCTTTTTTGCCTCATGGAAGTACGCTATTTTATCGTTTGATGATCCTGCACAAGGAGGCTACTGTCGAGCAAGCCGTTCTCCGTTCTCCGTATCTATTTAGCCGTTTTAATCAAAGAACACTCTGAGTCTCGTATCATGACCATGCTGTAACGAAATTCTCTTCATTTGCGAGTTCTTCTTGAGCTTGCTGCCTCCCAGACCGTCATCTCGCCTAGCGCAGAAAATGATCAAGGCCACACGTTTCGAGTGTTTCAAGCGGTAATTATCGGCCAAGATTCCGGCCTGCTCATTAAGAGCTCGTACAATTCCTCACGTATGTAGTTCTGAGAACGAAGATCGATCGAATCATTGCCCTTGGTGACTATGAGGCTACGACGCTTCATGTCCAGGCTTCTGACATGATTCATCTCATGCGCAAGTAGACACCGCTGAATCAAACCACCCAGTCATCTTGTGACGTGGATGACTTCGCCAGTTTATCTCGGCTGGGATGATTCTGGTATCATTGTGCAGATCATCAAGCACACCACAGAACGAAGGCTACAGCCGTCCATATCAACCAATTCGCTACGTTTCCCTCCAAGCATCCGACCATTTCTACTCTCGAGTCGAGTCTCAAGCACCTCAAGTGCGATCATTTCCTGTTAAAATCACGTTTGCGGCCGCTGACATTGCCTTTCCCGACTCCTAGAGTCTGTGTAGCGGGTCGGTTGCTCCCAAGAACATGCCCGCAAAGCTGTGTCGTCGGTCAAGGATGTACTGATGAGCAAAACCAATGATCACCTGAGCGAGTCGGCCACGGGACAATGGCATGTTGGGATAATCTTCAACACAATCTCGGCGCTCGCAGCGCCGCTGCCCATCTGATGCGATACGGTCGAATTATGTATGGGTGTCTCTTCGCCTGTCAGTCGAAACAGCGAGGAAGATGGTGCTTTCTTCTCTTCGCGGCTTGAGCGGACTGCAGTGCATCGCCAAGGTTAACCCCCTTTATAATCAAGAGATGGAGTTCATTACCGCTGGCTGACAGGCAGTTGCATTCGTTGACTTCCTCGAGATTACCCCGCGTTCGGTTCGACAGTGGTCGACACCATCACCAAGGCGAAGTTGAAACAGCCAACGCCATGAGCCGGGACTTTTCAAGTGATTGAGTTTACACACTGGTCGCTCGAGCTTCGCGGGCTACTGAAGTTCTGCCCCAAGGATGCAAGTTCCGGCATCAACAAGAGCGTGCGAGCCGGGTCGGGGTGGGCACCTGGTTGATCAATCTGCAGACGACTGCGTGGCGCAGCTGGGTCCTGGGAAAATAAATTGCGACAATTTCCAGTGAAAACAAAGATCACATGGGTTGGGGCCATTGGTTGGTGTACGAAGGCGACCTTGGAGGGAACATTGATGGCATTAAAGTAGGACGGTTAGCCTGACTTTGACTGGCTTTCGCAACAGGGGGGAGGGACAACCCCTTAGTTTTCGTGATTCACGCCTGCTAATGGACCATGAAGTGAAACCGTCCAGAATCAAATACTTTCTGTTTTGAACTTCTCGGGAGTCTACGACTACTGCTCGATATCCTTGCTGTTGGTACTTACAGCACATGTGGATGTACAATGACATCAAGACGCCAATGTCATCAACAAACACCACACACGAAGCGTGCCGAGTAGATGCCGGGGCCTTTGCAACACCCTTTACCAAGGATAGGAAGCCGACAGGTCCGGTCGAATGCAGGGTAAAGCTGTCCACTATTTAGAGCAAACCCGTGTCTGGATAATATGCTTGGCCTTGGCGTGGGTGTCTCCCAGTACCCTTTCGCGCATTCGTGTCCACTGCGACCTTGCAGGTGGTTACTGGCATGCTGAGCTTCGTCAAGCAATAGCAGAAGACTCTCCTTCTCCCATTGACTCATCGTCGCAGATAGCGTTGGATTGCCTCCTACTTTTGGTCTTCGGCTCGGTGTCTGTAATGCCCTGGCTATCTCCATCGTGTTCGGTCGCCGTGGTGGATAGTAAGAGGCTATGACGCAATTCTGAGGCGACCCGATCTAGTATTTCGTCGATGGTGTCGGCCGTAGATGCAGCTTTGCTCCGAACGGGTCCTGCAAAGACCAAAAGGCATCAGCTCATGGTTCTCAGGTTGTGCGTGGAAAAACCAACCATTTCCGTGATTCTGGCTGCCTAGCTGAGATTCGAGCTCTCGGATGCGCTGGATCAAGTTCGTCACTTCCGTTTCGAGATGTTTGTTGCGTCGGGCCAGCCTTTTGATCGTCATTTCGAGGTTTCGGGCGCGGTGGCTGAGAGACAAGACGAGCCTTTGAGCGCTGAAAAGGAGGGAAGAAGTCAGTGATAGAAATGTAGAATGATGAAGACTGTATTGCTTACCGCAGCGTTCGGTTCTCTGCGCGGTGTGCCGTGTTCAAGACCTGGGCGACGCTGGGCGCAGCGCTGCTGGCAGGAGCTGGAGTCGGCATTGTGGTGACGTTGAAGATGATGGGGAGAGCGGAACAAAAATGGCGGACCAATGCCTTCCGAAGCACAGATCAAATGGGAGGGGCTGTTTTGTCTGGTTCTCTGGAAGTCGTGCTGCGAGTAGTGTTCACTAAGATCATCTGGAGTCAACATCGCGAGGCGGAGTGACGCCAGAACCCGAGATTCGACAGCGCGCGCGCCCATGGTGGGCAGTTGGGATCTTGGGAATCAGCGACCACCAGGCAGGATGGTGTTGGTCGGGGAGGAGGGATGGGAAGTAATGGCAGGGGTGAAGAATGGCCCATGGTTTCTTTCCGTTGGGTCTGTGTTTACCAAGACGGCGACGTCCAAGACCGCTGAAGCGCCTGGTTCCAACGTGACTTCCGTCACTTAGAGATGGGTGTGGGTCACCTTCCCGCATCGTCCGCACCGGAGAACGGTCACGGTTCCCACATTGGTCCCGGCTACCCGAACAAGGGAGGGAAGACCACTGCGGACACCGTCTGGTCCAGAGCATGGGATGGACTTGCTGCGTTTGCGACGAGATTGAGGCATGTGTCGACTTAACAGCCAACGGAAGTTCCATTGGACGCGGGACCGCAGTTCATCGCGTTCCCGGTGGCTGCCACGGACTTCGCTTCACGCAGGGTCCTGATGGGTAAACTTGCAGTCGCTGAGGTCGACAGGTGGTGGTAGTGGTATTTACAGGGCTTCTCAAGGTGCCACTTGAAGTCAACAAGGACTCAAGCTCGAGGATTTGATGCATTCCTGTCAGAAGGATGACTTAATAGTAGAACTTCGAAATCTGACCGGAGGCTCAATAATTGGCGACCTGAAAAGGATCCATCGTCCTCAAAGACTTGGAATCAACGTCATTCGACCTGGGCAGCTGCCCCTGCCTGGAGGAGCCAGATCACAGTTTTCTGTGACCTGCCAGACCTGAAATAGAAGTGTCCATCGACGCTCCTTCCTGTCGGGCTATAGTCAAGTAATCAGTGCTACGTCACTGCGTCCCTGATGTTCCCCTCCTCCTTCCCCTCTTCTTCTCCCTTTCCGCCTCTTTCTTTTCGACAGTCTAAATTTGGCAGCGACATTCACAGTTCCTTCTTCTGCAGCAATTGAAGGGCAGTTGCCCAGATATGTGGTGAGATCGTATGTTGCAGATTGGGAGGCGGCCAATTTGGGCGCCCCCCATGGCCACACACTTCCTTCCACCTGAGATTCGTCTCTTTGCTGTCGGACTTCCTCCTGCCCTCTCGTCGGATCCCCCTTTCCCCTGCTCTGCCTTGGCCGCAACACTGCCTCCCTTTCCACCGTGATTCCTTTTTGGCTCTCTTTCATTTAACGGTGCCTCTGTCGCCCTCCTTCCCAATTTGTTTCCCCTCCCAGTTACACCTACTCACTCCCTCCCCCCATGCGCCCATTGAACTTGTCGCACGGCTTACTTTCGCCCCAGCCTCCTTCACACATAATTGAACCCAAGCCGGACTGATCGTATTGCTTCCCATGCGAGACGCCTCCGTCCAAAAGGCCATCCGACAAGGAAATCGACCGATACGCGGGCCGATTATTCGAGGAGTGGGAAAACCTCAAGATGGGGACGTTCACAGTGTGTGTTGATGATGGAAACAAAGACCAACAAGCACCCACCTGGCTGACGACAGACGCAGGCTTCTTTGCTATCCGCGAATACAGCAAGGCGACCACCCGTGAACACGAAGAATCCTCTCGGCGTCGTCTGCTCCCGCTCTGATCAGGATCCCGACACCGACACTGGCTTCCGCCCTATTGCCCACTTTGCCCCCACTTCAGGCTCAGATGGCGACGATGCATCAACGCGAGCATTCCATCTTCGCCTTCGCCAGAAGGGTCCCTGACCGCTGTTACTCCAGGCCAAGCTCCCAACACCGACGGCACGAGTTCAGAGCACCATGGCAACAACAGTCGACCGAGGAGGTCGCTGACGGGTTACATGGTAAATCGAATCTTTTCTACGCCTAGTGTCTTTGGGGAGGTAATCGGGGGATAATTGTGCTCTGGGAAGCATGTGTCGGCAAAGAGCGATACTGGAGTAGTAATTCGTTGCGAGAAGGTTGAATGGAGAAGGATGGTGGACGGCACCGTCGCTGAAGTCACGGAACCATTTGTTTGCTCCACGCTTGATTATCATTGACTCTGATGGGCCCTCAGCGTGTGTACTCAATCCTCCGATCTCTGGAATACTATTTGAAGTCGTGCAATGGTCGGCAAAGAGGAATGTGCCGGAGTTTCAGTTGAGAATAAGCAGGACGAGCAACGACGACGTCACGACAGCAGGCAGGACAACAACAACAAGAACACACCAAAAGCAATGACTGCAGATAGTCATGAAAAGTGTTGGGAACCAAAACTACCAAGGATAGCATGGCTGAATATCTGCACTGGGAGACTTTCGCGCTGGACCTTTCCCCCAATTGCCACGGTATTTTCACAGTCGCTGTAGCCCTTCCACTTCACCAGACCTCATACCTCCCCTCCTCGCTGTTGGCAGACTCAACGCCAACAATACGCCGAAGCCCATGTTCTTCGTCCCTTATATCACTTCGGGCTGAAGGGTGAACGTTCATTCCTCTGCTTCCGATCACATGCAGTTCAGAAGGAAACTTGTGCTCCATGGTTTTGCAGCCGGTCTTCGTTAGTAAGTTCAGCACAGTCCTAGACAATCTACACATCCAATCGCATCCGACCACCGGCGTGTGATCCTGTGGATGTTAGAAATAACGATGGCGACGAATGGTGGGAACGTCGGCTGTGGCTACATTTCTATGGGAAGGTGCGTAGGCGAGGCCGCAAGGTGGTCGCCAACGAAACCCAAGCGTGAAATGTGCATTTTCCTCCTGTGCGACTTGGCTATTTGAGCAGGCGGATGTGGCGGGGCGAGTTCGTCTTCCTTGGTGTTCTGTAGTTGGGTGTCGTGGAAAGGTGATCCCCTTTGCAGGGGTCAGCAATGCTGGCGGAGGTGGGGAGGAACACGAGAATAGACGAGGCGCAGTTGTCTCTGAGGCGGTGGTGATGGTGTTCGAAATCTCGGCGGCCGTCGACAATACGAAGAAGAATCAACAATCGCAAAACGGCTAGCTGGGGACCATAGACGCCGGAGCCTGTTCGTGATGGCGATGACATTCTTGGTGGGCGAGGTCGTAGTCATCAAATGAAAGACTCGCCTTGGAGAGCCTGCTCCCGCCGCGATTGTGCTATCAAAACCGACGCAGTCCTTCAGGGGTGTCAATCAGAATAGGCGAGGCCACGAAGCGAGACAAGTCGGTGCGAGGCGTCAAAGAGTGTGTCCAAACAGCCACGTGGCCCAGCTTCCTCCATGCTTGAAGGTGACAGTAGCGCCATTCGGTGGCATCCATTTTCTCCGAGTCCAAGGATTCAAAAGCTGGTTTGGGAAGCCTTCAAAGACCGGACAACCTGGTGGACAACATGGATTGCGTACCTGAAGCGACATTAGTCAGGCCACGCCGAGATGCGAACTTGCACGTACTCTCCAGGGTACGTGATCATGTGGGCCAGAAGACTCCGCGGGCGGCAATTGGACGGCACCAGGTGCGGGAGATGTCCTTTTCTTCCTGGGCGGCGATCTTCTTCATTGCTGCAATTTTCCCTTGCTCTTCCCTGGAGACAAGAGGCTGATAGTTTTGAAATTGACAAATTCCGGGCTGACGCCCCCGCCGTTTGGCGTCTTGATGGAGGCCTCCGATTGGGACTTCTTGCTCTTGGTGCAGTCCATCATCTCCTTGGCGGTGTGGAGAAGGCAGGGTTGAACCATGATTGTGGCGTCAAATGCACTGCCTCCCACGGTATCGACTACTCCCAGATTGTTGATATTGAAGTCGACGAGGGTCTTCAGCCGGACGGCGAGATCAGCCTCGGGGGTCTTTGAGAGAGCACATGATGACCAGCTGTTTGATATCGTCTGATTTCGTTTCGCTCGATGTGTCGGACGTCTTCCGCTACTGGTCTATGGGCCCGCCGGGGGTTTGGGTGAGAAAATCAAAACTTTTAACAACGGATCTCTCGGACATGGCGTTGATGGAGCACACGGTGGGATCATGGAGGTTGGAGAGGGTGGTGGTGCGTGGAGGTCTAAAAGATATTTGGGTTGGGCGGGCGCCTGTCGCATTTGTTTGTGCAAATGGAAGGAACGGGGCGAATGATACCTTACAAAGGGCCGCAGAGGTTTGGGGTGGTCTTTTCATCCAGGTGTTACTGCCTAAAGAAGCATGCCTCTTCGGGGCGCAGTTTCAGTCACTTGCTCCTTATCAAGGTACGTACATCCAGTCGACAGCCAAGGTAGTTAGGGACCTTACCTCCCAACTACCTGCCTGACGACCCGTCGTCACTCAACCCACCCACACCGGTCTCCAATCAATTGTTCGTCGGGCGGCTGCCACCGTTCGCCTGCATCAACGCCGAGGCCTTAAGCAAGCTTCCCTCCCCTGCCAGAAATAACTCCACAATCAGTGCTGGTAGCGACTCCGGATTGGGAGTCACCAACCAGGAAGACCGACGGGATTGTGCAGCTGCACCGGATGGCCAAGAACCGTCAAACCCAATCCCAGCAGTGTACTACGACTTGGGTTACATCCACTTCGATGACCGGAGAATCAGCGATCTGTTGGCGGCCGTGCAGTCGTCTGATTAAGCTGAAGGCGAACATGTTGGAGTCCAGGCGTCGCAGGATGCACTGGTTCTTGACACCGATCTCGCATGCTCGTGCGTGGACCCCACAAGAACCTCTGTTTCTCGGGCCGGCAGGGTGACATTTCGGGTCGGGACTGTCACACTGCACTGACATCCCGGGCCACTGGCGTCGAAGATGATCCACCTTGGGCGGGACGCACTAAATACCCAATTGCGACGACTTTGGTGGACTGCAAGTCACGCGCCGGCCGCTTGTCGCGCTCGTCCGCAGCCATGAAGTCTGCGAGGGTGTTGGCCGGGGCCTTCATCCAAACGTTGGCGAGAGACTCATTACTACTTGCCGGCCTTGCAGGCCAGTGTGCCAATCACGAACAGCCTGATACCAGCGACTTGGAACGATACATATGACGTGTCAGCAGGGACAAGCGCATTAGTTAGGGCTCGGAAGTGGTATTTCTGGGGTCAGTTGCTGCTGGAATTCTCGTCGCGGCATCTCGGATTCTGATCGTGACCATTCTGTTCGACGTGATCACTGCACTCTTCGTCTTCTTCGACGCCATCGAGAGCGGTCAGCAGTAGCCAAACGCCGCACCCAGACACATTATTCCCAAGAAAAGTCGCCCTTTCCCAAAAACTACGTTGCCGATGCCGAGCACGAAGGACTGCCGATTCTTTATAAACGACTGGTATGTGTTTGGCAGCCGCAGATCTCCTGAATCCTCGCCATTGAACCTGTTGAGTTTTCAGACGCCCGACATCGTTGAGGATGACGAAAGATGTTGGCAGCTCACAATGCCGACGAGGCCATGGCCTCGCGTCGGTGTGAAGTCACATATTCTTTGTTGTAAAGGGAGCCTCTGGATAAATGAAAGGGCTATAAATCACGATCTTCCCCGGCGCTTCTTACGATTTGGACTTGCTGGCTGGTCGGCAAGAAGAGCGTATGTGAAGGTGCATCTGAAAGTTTTGTGCCTACGTCTGAACAGAGGCGTTGCGGCTCTCTGGCCCATGGGAGAGGTGGTCTGGCAGACAAGCTCGAAAGCAGAGGGGGACGTGATGCTGACAGTAAAATACATCAACATGATTGGCCATTCAAACGGAATGTGGGGTTGTGGTTCGGAAATTTCAGCGCCAGAACCCCACTTGAGGGTGGCGCTGTGGCTCAGTATCTTAGGTAAGACAGCATCCGAAGCAGCAAACCCCAAATTCAGTGTGAATTTCATGCGCTGCAAAGATTGCTGGTTGTTCCACCCAAATGGCGGAATGAGCTGTGCCATCGCACTTGTGCCCACAGTTGGTACGTAGCAGTGAAAGCAGATCGGGATAGCAAGCCAGCGAGACGGGAGAATCAAACGACGTGTAAATCCAGTCGCAAACGCGAACACGGGTATAAACGAAAAGGTGGCGGGAAATTCAGGTAACAGGTGAAAACTGCAAGCATCATTTGTGGCAGTTTGAAGCCGTCGGCGCGTTATCAACACGAGCCATTCGAATACCAAAAAAACGGACAGCAAGAAGAAAATCAGACCAGGGACCAGGCCGGGGCTCCTGTGGCGCCCGGCACGGCCCGTGCCTCTTGCGTCGCCCAGCTCCTTCGAGAACAGGGAGGGCCCCAGTGCAGCGGCAACAGTACCGTTGCAACCACTCGAGCAACGACCTCACGCGAAAAGCCTCGCAACATTGGATGGGAATCTTCGTCGTCATCAAGGTTCAAGACCAACGAGGTTGCAGCGACAAGGTTCATGGTGCTGCACAGGTATGCATTCATGCGCACACTGGGTACAGGCTGCCGTCGGACAAAATGCTACAGTGCACATCATTTGCAGGTCAGCTGGCATAGTGTCTGAAAGTCCGAATTTTCTCGCGAGAAGGGTGCATTAAGACACCAGCTGCACGCCAGCGCTGACATATTGGGTCAAATCAGCACCTGAAGTAATTAGCAGTTGGTCAGGGCACAACTCTGAGTGCACCAGGGGACCAGACCAAATGAAATGATGAGCGCTCTGCGACCCATCTTCAAGGTGGTCTTCAGCACGCGATAGTTAGACCTCTTGCTCAGCCACACTTCCCGCCCGGCAAGATATTTCTTGCGACGGCGTCGCAACAAACGCGGACTCCAACACGGGTTCATGTCAATGAACAGAGAGGTGCCGTGAGATCTCGACTCATATTACCTATGTCACAGAAGTCCATTAATCAACCAACGCGGCCTGGAATCTCCACCCGGAGCCGAGACCAGGCCGGAGTGGGGCCGATTCGGACCGGACCGGACGAATCTCCAAAGCCTGAACCAAGGCCAACCTGCGTATCACACCGCTTTTCCCTATCTCACACTTTTTTGATGCCCACCTAAAACGCCGTCGCAATGTCATGTGAGTTTGATGAGACTTCGGGGTTTGAAGAGGACTTGCGAGTAGACAGACAGCTAAGGCCTTCATCTCACGCATTCACTGATTCTTGCACAAAGACCCAACAATCCGACAGTCTCAATGCGCACTAGGATATCCAAAGTTCTGTCTTATTTCTAATCCAATGGCAGTTGAGCCCGACATATTAAAAGCGATGATGGCGCGTCTGTGAAGTTGAAACCCGGGCTTGGCTTTCCTGGATTCCGTCGTTCAGTCCGCCTGGCAGGGAGAGGAAATTGTATTTGAGCACGTTGCACTCAGTACGCCGTCGTACAAAGCAGTCATCGGATACGGTCACAAAAGGGCGCTGTCTCCATACGACGATATATTAACTTAGAGTTCACACCCTGCGCATTGCTCACTCACTAGTCAAGCATTCGAAAACAGAACGGACGCATATACAGTAGTCACTACCTTATACTTGCAGGCTTTGTAAAAAGTTTCAATTCGAGTATGAGATGAGGGTGAATATATAAGTGACAATAAGAGTCTAGGTAAGAGCGAGACTAAGAGGGAAAGTGAGAAGTTTAGTATCCTAGGTTGTCAAATACTTAATACACAGAGCAACTGCTAAATTTCAGCTTCTCAAGCAATTAATAATTCTCAAGCAGCTGTTGAGGTTTACGCAATAACTATATCACCACTAGCTTTCAAGCACTTCCTAGCTGTAACCCCCTATGAAGGGATCTCTAGATAGCGGAACGAGTCTTTTAGAAACATTTTGTAGGTGAAATAAGACGCCTTTAGAAATATGACATCTTACTGCCTGATTAAAACACAGGTGCCGGCATGTAGATCTCTCAAAATGCATGATTTTCAATAGAATTAAACAATCAGGAAGGAGAATGGCTCATCTATGTGTATTGACTCCACCGCTTTCTTCAGCTATAGGTTTCGTAGAGAACCGAGCTAGTTGATTTGGAATCAGATGCCTGATCAACTTGGAATGGAAATTTTCACGAAATGATCCTAGAGGTTTGCGTAATCAAGCAATGCCTTGAATTCCTCCAGGTGGTCTGACCAGCAACGCTATTTGGATCAGTCTTCGTGTCTTTACTTCAATTCCCTTCTTGCCAGTCCCTATGATTGCTTGCGCCAAATCGAACCCCGCAGTCTACCTTAATTACGCGTTGGAGTGTGGCACATATCTCGAGTACAGCAACAACATACGAAGGAGGCTACTCATAACTAGGCAAAGCCATATTCTAACAGCAATCGACGCAGCGCTCACTAGTGCTTCGCTTCAAAGAGCTCATCATGCTCTTAAGCAATACGAAAAACGATTGGTTGATCAAGATTAGGGAGCCGGGCATGTTCTACATAAATGTAAGCTCCGACTTTGATCTCTTGAACTGGATGCTCTGAAGTACACAATAAGACCGAACAAATCTAGATGATATGAGTTCAGACGCCATCTGAGATGGACTAGAATAGAATTTAGATGCCCATTCTCCTGAGGCGTCTTGAAAGAATAAGAACCCGTCAAAGTAACAAATCAGTTCAAAAATAAAAAGGCGAAACTCTTACCCAAAAGCCTCAATCGTCCGGGAAGGTCACGCCACATCATGTTCACACCCGCACTATAGCCCATTACGAAAAATCAGCAAACGCTCGAGGAAATGGAGCATCTCAGAGCAATATACCCAAGCACGCAATATTCAAAGAAAGTTCATTAACTCCATCTGACGTACGCTACAGAAATATAGTCGCCATAACAAAAAGGCCAACACTAGCCCACCACGAGCTGGGCAAGAATTGCAGGGTCACACTCTTCAAATTATCTCCCAGTTTCACAAGCAGCGCGTAGTCTAATGTAAGATGTCGGCATATAAGGAAACCCTCTAGAGTTTGGAACTTGATACTTGAGAAGCTTAGAAAGCAACAAACATTAATGAGTTCAACCTAAGCCTTCAAAAAGAAAAGATACGAGAACACGGCTGGAGGAACGAAACATCTGATGCTTTGAGATGGTCCAAGGTGGAGGGCTCAGCCAATGTTCCCGACAAACTGCTCTCAATTCTCCGGGACCAGGACACGTCCGGGTTCGTTTCTACGGTAGCAATGAATGGCAGATGGGGGAAGTTACTCGAGCAAGTTCAATCGTCAGCAGCTGCGCTGGTTTCCAGAGACTGTAGACTTAGATCTCATCAGCGCCGCTGAGTGCATTCTCATACTTGCCTTGATGTGTACCTCTAATTCTATCATGTTGAACGTAGTTACTCTGACTTCTCACCTATACCCTTCATGTGGTACAACAAAGCATCGCGCCGTCAAACTGAATGAGGACTGAGTGCATATCAGCACGTGTTCAAATATTATTCGTTGCAAAGCGGGAAATGACAGTCTCTCGCTGCGTTCGTTTCTCTTCGCTCAATGCTGAAGTCAAGCACCAAGTGTTTCTTTATCAACTACATCAGTCCCTGCGTCATGACCATGGTGACGTGGAGTGATAAGTTCAGATTCGTACCAAACAACACAGTGAGCTCCAATGCTTCGGAACCCACTCTCCACTTCTGGTACGAAAAGGCCGCCTGCTTTGGAAGGGCACAGGGGACGACTTCTGGGGGATCGAGAAACGCCAAGATAGCCGACGGGCAAATAATGCACACTCACGCGAAGGGCACCGCTGCCTTCATGAAGCAACCCAATCACAGGTCCCAGGTAAATGCTGGTGCGAATATTAGTTCCTCAACTCTGAATGGGTAATTGCGGACGGATATCATGAGACTCGCCCTTCAGTGGATTGAGAACTTGGATGTCAACGCCCCATTTTACCCCAGTTCGCGGGAAGAAGACTTGCCGCCGGGGGCTAAAACGGACGACTCCCATACCAGGTCTACAGATCACAGCTTTCAAAGGATAACGAAGCTTGCCGAAGTTGTGGTCCGGTATGAAGCTCGAACTAATGTGGTAGAGTATGTCACAGGATTGAACGCAGCGGGATTTACGCGGAATAAGGGGCACAATGACTTGGCGAAATGGCTGAACGGTTCAGCCTAGAAAGAACATCAGAAGTACACATGCCAAATGACTATCGGATGATTTTATCTTTGCACGGTCCTTGGCAAGGTCTCGGTCTCATCTGTTCAGATCCCCCACGCTGGCATTGCAGATTTTGCCGACATCTAGGGGGAAAGTGACTTGGGCGCGCCCAAGGAAGGAAAGAAATTTCCGCGCATCCGCGGATTTTAATGGAAACGTTTTATTCGTTGTGTATCGGAAGTAATGTTCGCCAGTCCCAGAGTGACTTCGTTCTTGTTTGACACTTATGGAGGACCGGGGTATTTTGAGTGAGACGGCTGATCTCGTCCACGGGAACAGATGTCAGTGACCAGTGGTTGACGAGGTCCCAGGCCTTAAGGAATATGAGCTTTTAACGCAAAGCTGTCAACACATCCATAACCGTCGTCCAGGTGATAGTGTGCTTCAACGCAACATCCCGGTGCTTCTCACTATTCACTAATGTGCGTCTTACTGTCAGAAATAAAGAATGGTCTAGAATTAGCAAAGTCAGAACCAGTCGCCAGAGGTAATTGGTGTTCAAGGGGTAAGTAAGACTCCTACCATGGCTTTCGTGAACGCTCAGGCGCGTTTGGCCACATACAGCGAACGTAGGTGCTGCCACAGATTCGGATGTTGGGCTAGGATGCGTTGATATCGGTTTGATATCGACATCGTCGACGTCACCCTCAACTTAACCGAGCAAGTTACCATTCGGGCTGGCTAGGTCGTCTGTGCTGCTGTTTTGATCGAATTCGGATCAATATGAAGCGTGTCGCGAATTGCAGCGTTGCAACTTCCTCCTCACCATCAGAAAGAACATGAAGCCGTGAGCAGAACTGATACTGAGGCTGGATAGTTCGCAGCACATGAACCCACCCATGAACTTCTGCAGGTCATAACGCTCTTGAAAGTTAAGTGAGGTAGGATTTGGCCATCCTTCATGATCGGTCTACCTTCTGGTACTGCACGCGCTTGTAGCTCCATGCTGATATATCTTGACGTCGATATTACATGCGGCCAATGCATAATGAATTCAAAGCAGCACCAGTCTAACATGATACCGCATCTACATCCGAAAGAACGACATCACAGTAAACCCATCGTTTCATTACTCGGTGATTTATGACCAACGAATGACTACTAGCAAACAAGCAACTGATTCCCTTTTCACGAACGAATCCAGGAAAGTCCCTGGCGGATGTGACGTCCTGCACATTGGTGCCATTTTTGTTGATAAATGAGAGTGACATCGCTCTTTAGAAAGTTCGCGACCAGTGGACACCAACGGCACGTAGCACCAAGTTCTCAGTCAATTTGTTAACCCCCCGAAGACCTAGAATGTGGCGACAACGACTCATGGGCCAGCTCGATAAGTCAGACTACGGCGTCACCGGCCACGAAGGGTAGAGACCGGTTCGACAGATTACGTTTCAGGAGATTCTGTTGTCAGTTGCGTTCTTCTGACAATAGAGTATATGAGGCATACCGCCCATTCTTGAGGTGCAAGGTATCCAAGTCTCTGACAAGCATCATCAGGAAATGTTTTGCATGCTCCACATCATATGAGTGTCTATGTAATCAGCTTATTCAACTTGGTCGATCCGCATTGAATCAGGCTGGCGTTTCTGTGAACTGTAGAATTTGTCTGATTATTCCCTGCATCATCTTCTTGTGCTCATCAATGACCCCAATATCTTTGTTCCTAGCCGCCTTCTTTCTGCACCTTAAGCCAGATTCTCATCATGAAGTATCCTATACTATGAATAGCTAGAGAAGCGGTGTCTTGAACGGAACGTATATGTGTTCGCGTCGCTGACACTGGGTTAACATCCACCTCATGGCTTAGGATATGCGATAACTTCTCTGACACTTAGACTCTGCTTCCTAGTAAAAGCTCTGAAGAAGAAATTGCGGTCTTTATATCATGAAGATCACAGCACGCTGGACTATTTTCCCAATTGTGATTCCAACGAATTCAGTCTCAGCGAGAACTTTACAATTTCCGGCGCCTTGCAACCCGATTTGACCGGCAAGGAACGCTATTTAAGAGTGCACTGCAACAAATCCAGCACACCGGAGTGAATATTCCTTGTGACTGTGAACATGGGGATGCCCACTCGCTGTTTCGATGCTGGAAAAAAATAAAGCTTGAATACATTGTCTCACTACGGTGACCGACGCTCGAGCAACTTTGAAGTTCCCGCTTTCGCTGCAGTCCATACGGGTAACGTTTTCAGTCTCGTCGACAACCAGTTCGAGGGGATGCTGGCAGAGACACATGAACCACATCCGTTTCCACTCGACAACTCAGAATAGCGTGCCATGTATTCATGAAGCCCGACACTTACGAAATTCATTCTCTGCGTGGGAGCACAGTCTCTGGTTTCCAAAACGTCACGAATCTCAAAAAGACATCCTTGCACGGTCTTAACGTATGACTTCCTGGAGGCGGCTGAACGTTCAGCAACAGCGGTGCTCGAACTCATCAAGGCTTCAGTTACATTGTCCACATGGCACTTAAGTGAAGCAAGTTCGCTGACAAGCTTCTACAACTCATGACAGTTTCCGTGCCTTCGATGAAATATGGTTCATCTACGTCGGTGATTCTCTCGCAGGGTTTGGTGGGATCTTAATGTGTCAGCTTCTCCGGTCCCTCGCTATATGGCCCCAAAGTTGCATGTTGATTTGGAAAACCTGTTTACTTTCATTACCTTGTGTGGTCTCGTCTCAGTGCTGACCTCTTCCTTTTAAGAACCAGCCTGCTCACAGTCATCAAAATCCAGTCACGGGAGTTGGACGAGGGCTCCAACTGGGTCGGGCCATGTATAGTCATACCAATCTCACTGATACAGAACATGGTATCGATCTCTTTAAAGAAAGGGCACGCCTGTTAGCAAGGTCGTTGGGGCTTGCCTTCCACAGCCAAGCCCACAACTTTGAATGTTCACGCCGTCATTCTCCGAGATGTCCCTTGGCAGCCCCTGAGCTGACGGGGCGGTGCTCAGTAACTTTCAATCTCATCTGTCTCAAGTTCTGGCATACTTCTGCCCGTCATTTCATCGCGATTTCATCGCAAAGCGTGTCACTTCCAGCAGACTACAGCTGGCTTGGCATGCAGGCAGAAGTATGCATGCCTATCCACAGACTTCTTTCCCTGCTACTTCTGGCTAAATAGTCATTGTGAAGCCGGCGAAACCGCACGCATGGGGCAGGGACTCCATTTTGGCCTCGCAGAAGTGGGGTCTTTGGGAGTCAGGGACGGAGAAGGATGAGACTGTCATGATGTATCGCAATGCGGCGAATAACGTCACAAACAATCTGGGGTAGTGGCAACAAATGTGGCGCTTCAGGAAACACCGCCATTAGCGTTTGCTGTGCTCTACGGAGGGAACCCACACAAGCAACATATATGGTGGTTTGACCAACTCTTCTGACCGTGCAACCCGCCGCGAGGATGTACTCAACCATCTCGGCGACTTAAACTTGCTGCAACAATGAAGAGGAGCGCAACATCGCCGTGCACTGCTGCGTCTATGTGAACGGGAACGTAGACATCTTCTTCGGGGGCGACGCGGACTACTGCTACATTATCCAAGATAACGACGGACAATCCAAAGAATTGAACTACAGCAATGATATCACGCTCAAGTAGAACGCGGATTGTCCGCACACTTGTCGCCATGTGAAGCCCAACGCGTTCCTTGACAGTAGGTGGAAGACGAAGTACCGGGAGTCCTTCTGCTGCGTCAGAATTTCATTTCGCATAGTGTTACCGTTGGAAAATCGTCAGGAAAGAGCATAGCTGCCCCAAGTCTCATGGGAATAGCTTCAAGTTCGGCACGCATAAAACGAGTGGTAGTCGCAACTGCGAGTCAACAATTTCCAGCTCCCAGACCGTTCAAGAGATGCAAGGGCAGAAGAAACTCATTTGACACGTTTTTTCCTGCGACAACGGCGCTCACGCGTCGGATCTGAAAAGCCTCCTTGTGACGTTGAAGAACTTATTCTCGGATGCCGGTAAGGTTTTATAGTCTGCCCGAGGGTGTACATCAGACAGCAGGAGGTCGGAAGTCCGGCAGCACTAGCGATAACACAACCTTAACTCTTCTAGCTAGAGTATTATCTTTCTTCCCTTCTAACTTTTCTTCTGCAGTTTGCTGCTTAGAGGTATACCTTATTAACTACTATATAACTCTTATAAAGAATAATTAAGGGTTAGGATAGCTTAAGTTTTATAGAGAAACTTTAATAGCTACTTATAGGAGTATATAAAGAAAGTATAAATTACTAAAAAGTAAGTATCTCTCTCTTTATATTACTATAACTTATTATATTAAAATATTAAAATAATACTATATTTATTACTTTTATAACTATTTTAAAAGTAGTAATAGCTTTACTTAGTTTATTAAAAAAAAAAATTAATATTTATAAATTTTAAAATAAATATTTTTTTTTTTAGAACTAAAATAAATTTAAAGAAATATTATCTTTTTATTACTTATTAATATATATTATCCTTTACTAATATAGTTATAATAATTTATTTCTTTTTAAAATATTTAATAAATTTAAAAATATTACTAAAGTTTTTAAAAATAATAAAATAACTAATAATTAGTATTATAAAGTAAATTAATTAAACTATTTAAAATAAAAAAACTTATTAGTAGAACTTAAAATAGTATTATAGTTTAATAGAGTAGTAATTAATAAAAGTAATTAAATATATAAGAAGTAGTTAGAATAAGGGGGACTTCTTATATATCCCTAGTTATATTAAAATTCACAAATGAATTCTTCACAAAATGTGGCTAGAGCATTATTTCCAGGCTTGAGGAGGAAATCAGCAGACTGAATAAGGAACACAATCTGCATTAGAAGGTCCTCGGCTTCAATGAGCTCCACAATGCGCAGCAAGATGCTAGGATGGTGTATGTTAATGATTCGGAGCACAGCAACTTTGGCACTCTCATGAGGGTCATTTGAAAAACAGAACCCTGGACATGACGAACTGTTCAAGCCCTGAAATGCGTGTCCTTATTTTTGATACTGACCCAGTGAAGGATGATTTTCTGGTGACTCTACCTGAGCTGGTGAAGAACAAGATCCAAAGGAAAGGGATTGAGTTCCGGAGACCAACGGTCTGCAGTCCACTTTCAACTACGGGTACTCTGTTCTTCGTGGCCGTCGGGACAATAAGCCCAGACGGTAAATTGGCCAGCGCCAATTCGGATTATCGCAATGGCATCATCGATTGAGCCTCGGTCTGCTTAAACGCCTTTGGAAAGGAAGAAAGGGATCGACCCTGCAGGGAGTCTGGCAACTCGTCAAACTGAAGCACAATAATGCCACAAACTCGAATGAGAGCATAATTAGTAATCGCGGAGCTGCCGTGGTTACCGGTGGCGCATCGAGCAGATATCCATGCCCGAACATGAGCAGTATCTGCTCCACAAGCAGCGGGTCTTGACTTATGTCGTGAGCTGGACCGACAAGGTATGAGAAGTCGATTCAGGGAATGATTTAGGCCTACGCAATATCGGGAGATCCGTGTCCGCACGCGATCTTCATAGATAGCAAGCCGTGCCCTCAACATGAAAATATCTGCTGGTAGTTAGAATAAGGTAACCATCAACGCTGTGACTGTGGCGTAGTCGACATCATGGGAGATTTATCCAACATGAAACCCTTTAATGAGTCTCAGGCTGACTTCCTATAATCAGGCGATCTTTATGTCATTTTCAACGCTGAGTCAAAAGCCCAATTGGATGAATCGAGCCTACGTCTGCCAACCTCTGACCCGTCATATCCATTGTACAGTTGCTGCGTGTTGAATAAGGCAAAGGTGGCTTTGCCGCTCACAGGATGCTGCACAGGGCTGATCCTGCCAGGTGCCAAGTTCAAGGTCTCTATAATACCCATTCAAAAGGCCTCTAGAAGTTTTCAATTAAATCGTGAAACCAGTGTTTTGACTAGTAGTGCCTAAATCTCCCACAAACGGGCGGAATTAGGCTGCACAGTGTAGTATGAGCTCAAAAAGGATACACCAGAGCACTTGAATCTAAATGTCCAATAATAGTCAGCTTCAACACTGGGACTGATGTATTTAGACACTAGGACCAAATTTGACAGTTCCATCAGCTGCCTCTAGTTTTAACTTCAAGGCTTCCACTCAAGCTTATAAGACTCATTATGATATCCATTTATACGCTATTTTTGTTAGAATTTCTGGAGTTTGTGACCTACATTCCATCCAAATTTGTTTGTTGATATTTTATAGGTGTTTGCCCTCATCGCGGGGCAGCGGGGTTCCAGTCACGCAATATAAATGTTCAGCATCGTCAACATAATTTGCTTCCGTAGTTAAAAGGTCAATTTGAGAGGGCAAGGCGAGACCTCCTTGGCCAATAATACATTGTGCGACTGCGGTTGACCGTGGACACTCCAGACCTTGCGGTGTCTCGCGCAGGAACAGAGGAGGCATGAACGCGAACAGCTGGAGTGTTTTCAACAGCGAAAGACGCTTCTGGTGAGCTTATTGACAAAATAGTCGTGGTATTTATCGCGGATGGCACATTTGAATTGAAACTTGAGGGGAGGACCGCGATCCCTTCCAGGGGCAGATCAGAAGGCGATGAATCAGGCGCGTAAGTCTTTGCATTCCAGTGCGGGGGTTCAGTGGGGTGGCTGAGCTGGAAAGGGCGTGTAGCTGTTTTAGTGGCCTTAAACGATTGATTGTGCATGATCACGCTCGAATAGGGGCTCACAATTCTAGGACAACCCGAGGGGTCAAATCTGGACATACCAAAGTCCATTCGCCGCGAATGATGTTGTATCGAGTAAATAAGCAGGCCGTTTCTCCTTATGCATATGTTTAAATCTCCGTCGCTTGTAAGAAGGCTTGAGTAGCTACGAAGCAAATGGATCTGATACTCGCTTGGGTCTCACAAACGACTGTGGAACGCTTGGTATCACAAGCTGAACGGCCGGCTCATGGTATACAAAATGGGCAAAGATCGGAGACATGCAGGTAACAATATTCAAACAGGCCGTATGGTTCAGCAGTATACGGCGTAACACACCCCGCTTAAGCATAGTTATGGCTACGCAGACCGTGAGTTTGGGAATGAGAAATGTGATTCGCATTCTAGGCTGGCCACAGACCAATGTCTTCAGAGATAGATAGCAGCAGGGATGATCCTAAGTGTCCCAGTATCTTGAAAATAACTGAGTTGCGTCTGCCGCTCGAACCCTAGTGACAGGTAACAGATAACATACCTAGTGCCTGAACTCCAGCGCGATTCCCCGCCATGCTGCTGTTGAGACGAGCTCGAAGAAAAGCATCTCAACATCGATTATCTCTGTAGTCGTCAACAAACCCGCAATCATAAAAGACATCTTTTGGCAACCGTTCTCTGTGTAGCACCCTTTTCATGCTTCTACTCGAATGCTCACATAAACTAGTTCGAAGAGACCAGAGAATTGACTCTCTTGGCTGAGATTGAGTAAAGCTAAAATTCGCACTTGTCCCCCTCTCGACGTGACGACCATCACGCAAAATGTCTGTACACTGCACATCTTGGCTTCAGCAGTCTTGTGTTTGCTGGCCACTTAGACGCCATCCCAAGTCTACATCGAAAAGACAGTCACAGAATTCGATTGTGCGAATTGCGGTTTCAAAGTACCTTTCCCGGAGCATGATTCTTGCCTCTAAACCCTGATTAGATGGTCCTCCAATAGTGTCAATTCGCAATGATGACGAAAGGTTTGGTGAAGAGCCGCAAGAATCTTTGTTCAACCCGTCCGTTCCATCCCCGAAGAAGTTGGTTTCATATCTCGGCAACTCTTCTCGGGACAACTCATGAACAGTTATTACTAGCGCTTTATGAAGACGGCCATGCACCTGCATACCAACAAGAGTAAAGCACATGTGGTAAGTCCTAATGCTAGGACTAGCTTGTCTAACGACTACTGCGGACGCGCGACTCAGCATTGTCTCATTGGAAGATGTTGTTCTAGGATAGACGATAATTTTACCAGTGAAATAGAGTCTTTTGTCCCCGGGCGTGAAGTTGGACAGACTGACTTTTCAATCCAGTCCGAAAGCCGCTGGATCATACTTTGTGTAATCCTACGACTCATTTACCTCTAGGGAAGTTTTGCCTACCAGCACGGCGATCGAGTAGACTTCCAAAGTCGGCAATTCGAATTTCGCTTGGGCGTGGAAACCTTGACGTCTCATGAACACTGCGCCGTCAGCATCTCCGGCGCGGCCTTGGATTGTGTTAGAAAGCGTACGGCGGGTGACCTGCGCTAGACGGTCTGTGGTGGGGAACGCAGTCTTTCTTTTTTTAACGTTTTGCCGGGCTTGAGTGGTCATTTCAGATTGCGCAGAGAGCTGGTCTTTGAAGAAATTCTCTATCAACGGCATATGTGTATGTGTGTGTGTGTGTGTGTGTGTGGGTATTATTTTACGCCGGTGCGTCCCTGTTGTCTTGGGGCAAAGGGCGTATGTGTTGCCAGCTGAGGCGTCGACTAGCCACATTGTAAGTGGGACAGGACCAATTGGGTCCCCAACCTGACTGGAGCCATCGACGGTGTTGAAAGCAATCTTCACATGTAGCCGTGCGTGCCGCCGTTAGTGCTCAATGGACTCTTTCTGATGACCTCAAGGAGAGAGACATGAAGGGGTGGGCTACTCGCTTACATGCACGGTATTCCCGCTTATTATCGTCTTCGTCTTCTAAGAGACGTGCTCTGCACTGTCATCGTTGTTTTGATTCTGCCAGCCAAGAAAATAGGTTGATGCCTCATTTGGTTTCTTTTCACCCTCAGAGATGATGTCGCTGATGGGCTTCAACTGAATGGGTGAGTAAAACTTAGCAATGATCAGAATTTCATAGTGTCGATGGGTTTGGATCCATATCTGCTAGAACTATTTGAATGTACTGTGATATTCACCTGTTGATAAGGCAAAGCAGCGACAAAACACAGCTGTGTGGTGGGCATCTGGAATCGTGCTGTGGGACGGTTGAAACATTATCACCGCAGGCTCCCACCAAAACCCGTCAAATCGGTGCCGATCGGAAGGAAATCACTGCAGAGCCCGGTCGGAAACAGTACTAGCAAGGATGGCACTAATTTAACACATCAGATCAAGATATCATGCGTGAGATCCGTTCAATTCCTAGGATCGTGCGCTGGTCTCTGGTAGCAGGCTTCTGTCCATCGATTTCCCGCCTGACATCGCATCCACCAGAAGATACGTAATGAAATCAGGCCAATTCCCAAAGCCGTCAACCAGATAGACGTCATGGATAATGCACTGCAGAGTACGTGCCAGACGTGAGCCAGTCTTATTATTGGCAACATTTACGCATGATTTACTTCCATTACTGCTGAATCTGTAGAACGCTAAAAGGAAATGTCCGGCATTCTCCCGACGGACTTGTATTAAAGAGAGCCAATTTCCGAGAGCCAGGGGAAGAGTCCCACGTCCCGGTACTCCCCAGATTTGCACGTAGTCTCAGTAAAGCAAACCCCCCCCCCCCCCCCCCCCCCCCCCGCGCGCAAGAACACTGGAAGAGTGCTGTGGAGCTGGTAACAGGTGGGGATACATATGCTGGTTCTCGGGAATGGCCAAACTCCTGGGATATCTTTCTGCCATCATTTGACGATTTGAATGGTAAAATTTGCACAGTTGCGCGTGTCCGAGTTGAACACCTTGCAATAAGGTGAGCACATAATCCCTGTTATACCAAGCAATATCCATGCTGTTGTTCTCGTGGCCATCCACCATTGCTATTCTTGTCGAAATTGACGAAGATAGTTCCGCCTGTCTTGTCTTACAAACTTGTTAGCCACTTAAAAAGACTTGTCATGGATGTTGAATACTTGCTTCCTCGATCAATTGTCGGGTCCCTCGTGCTGGTCCTGTAAGCGCTGCCGGCCGTTGGATCCTACACTTTGCCGTCCGCCCCAACGCCCGGGACTAGAGGACACGCGCTCAGCCGAAGGTGTGGTGTGGAAATCCCACATTATAGCTGCACTGTGTAAGTCAGCTGTCTTCACTGCTGAGTCTCGGCCGCTTTGACACTCGCATACGGACGACAGAAAGGTAGAATATTGCCACAATAACCCGAGGTAACTGGTCATTGAACTTTCTTGTGCATATCCCCCACAATACAAGAGGCTACGCTGTTGATGACAAGCATGTCAAGAAGACTGAAGTACCCAAGCGTGATGGACACCTGCAGCGTATTTGTCTTTTCGGGGTTTAGGGATGTGATGTTTCTACGATTTACGCCGCCAGCTCAACCACTCTCGACGCAGCTGCCTCGTAGCATATGGGGTTATCAGACCGCAGGCTCATAGTCCAACTGATCAGAATACAGCGGGCGCCTGTACCGTCCTGAGTACTTAACATCTCGACTTGATTGAATATTTTCCTCGCAGCTCGAGAGTAGCTCGACTTGGTGCGATGATCGGTAGTTTTCTGGGTCTTTCTCTCTCCATGGACTATACATGCGTTGGGTGACGATATCAGAGTACGTTGGGCAGCAACGCTTAGAAGAAGGTATTGGTAATGATCCAGTCAATCGTTGTGCCCACTCAGATGTTTCTCTATGCCTTTGGGAGCGTTTCCCAAGCCTCAAAAGACCTGCAAGGTCTGAATATCAGGGTGGTTATTGCCACGCTGCTTATCCTGCTTGATAGAAGTATCTTTCCTCTGAGGAGACGCCATGAGGAGGTCGCATGCAGCGATGATGGTGCGTTCAGAGCAGTAGCACTTGCCACTTTAGTTACTCAGCCTAGTTGTTAATCTCAAGGCGGCCATTTCGAGCGCTTGGCGCATTCCGTGAAGAAGCCTCAGCAGCCGCCGTGCGTATGTCCAACCGTTTCCATGAAGTCTGACGCAAGACTACAGCTCACCATCAACGTGAATGGCAAAGCCGCTGGCCGCTACGTGCAAGATGGGCATTCCGCGTGGGTTCTCAGATAGGAGCAACATGGCAGCGTTCCTGAGTTCAAGCCAGGCACCGAAATGGTGGTGCGGAAACCGTAGGACAACGGGAACAACTGACAACAAGCTACAGGAGATGCTTTGTAATGCTGCCGCTCCGGCCGGGTTCAACCTCACACTTAAGGCCACGGCTCGATTCCCTGAAAATGGCCACAAGCCCAAAACTTTCACGTATCGGCATTTCATCACACTTCGGAAAAGTCAGACCGTCTCCTGTCGAGTCGCTGCCGATAGTGGAGCTCGGGTGTGAAACTGAGCGCCACGGGGTTCGCCCGGGTCGGGGCAAACTCAGAACACCTTTCAGTTGAAACCCACACAGAATGTCATCCGCTTCACGAGTCCCAAGATTTTAGCTACCGTCTGAACCTTCAGGTACTCGGATAGATGGTCTTACTCGGTTCAACTGGCCATGCTCAGTCCAGGAGTTCGTTGCTCAGTCAGTCGTGTAAGGCAACGCTGAAATCATGAAGATCGACTTCGGTTGATATTTGCCACTGCATAAGCCCCGACATAGCCTCAAATTGATATTCAAGTGGAGCGGTAGATCATGCACCAGCGTCAGTGATGAATATTCCGAAGAGATGAGAGTGGTTTGTTTTCATATGACTACAACTCTTTGGCGACCGATGGTCCGAAATCTTCAGTAACATACGGAGATGTTGAGTGGCAGGGATTGTTAAGTTCACTTCAAACCTTGTGCAAGCTTGAGAATTGATGCCGTGCATGCCATGCTCTTGCAGCCTCGTTCATCAGCGCTGCCCAATATGAAGTGGACCAATCCAATGTTGACGTTCAATGTCAGAAGTTCGGTGACCCCATGTGCAGATGACACATTTTCAGTATGGACATTGGATACTCATGCGAATCTGAAAGCCTGCCACTTAGTAGCGGCGCTCGCATTCGCCATTGCACCTAGCCAATCTTTCTCATACTGCAATCAGATCCTGGCCAGGGGCTTTGACTAGACGGGTCCTCAAATTCATTGGAAACCAACCTTTGCCGCCGATCTGGAAATCTTAAGAAAACTGAAACAACTTATTGTCAGAAGACTCCAAGGGCATAACAGGTTTGAAGTCATCCTGGCTTATGAGGAAACACCGACAAGACGTCCGAGCTAACGATCAAGACGAAGCTGGTCTGGTGTTAAATCATGAACCCAAGCCACAAATCATAGAAGGTCTTGATCTTTTAGCTCAGCCAGGTGGATGGGGACTGCGTCCATATTCTTTCCGCGTTCGACAAGAAACCTCCAAAGCTTCAGCCATTCCTCAACGACCATTCCTCTGCTCCATGTTATTCCTCTGGGACATGTGATTTTGACTCTTCGCTCTCACAGATTTGTTCAAATTGACCTTTTAGTTGATGAGTCCACTTGTCTTGTGGAATCTACTCTTCTTGTGGGATTAATGCTGCCTACCTTCTCGCCTAATTTAACCCCACAAACCGAAACTCGAAGGTTGTGTCGGCAAATTGACTGCTGCGGAGGCGTTGGATACACACCTTACGTCTCTATCGTGTAGTTATATATTCGAATACTGCTGTGACTATAATGATTGACGGCAATTAAGGCATTGGTGATGAATTTGACGCGTTTTGCGTGCGATGCAGAGAAATGCGCGTCACAGCGTAAAATTGGCTTTTTTTCATGTTTTTGCATAAGCGGGGAAAAAAGGGGAGGGGGGCGGGGGGGGGGGGGGGGGGGGGGGCGGACGCTGTCAACGCAACGGACTTCACCAACGCTCCCCTCCATTCCAAAAGATCCATCAAAGTATAAGTTGCTGAATAGTCTAACCGAGTATCCGTAGTAAGACTGGAGGCCAATAGAGACAAATAGCAGATGCATCCCAAAGGAGCTGTAAACAGACAGCCAATAATAAAATTCAGATTATTGAATACGACAGCGAGAATAATGCACATTTGATATAAATTGTGTCCCCCGTTAATCTCTTCACCTTCACAAGCCAATGTCCCTCGTGTTGCGGAAGCTACTGGAACCGCAAAACGTACGCCACAGATACGCACACTGAGCAGGCCGTTCCACGCCTAAGCCTCGCTGGCAACACAATTTAATCAACCTCAATTCTAGAATACTGAGGAGTAACAAGCGGGAAATAGTGACAGAAGACAATAGTGAAGTTAGGTAGATAGGGTCCCCTGAGGATAGATGCAACGTCAGCAATAGCACCGTCGATTCAAGGGATCCTACAAAGACGAGAATCCAGCGAAGAGAAATAATACCATTAGCGGGCTTATTGAATTCTCTAAGAACCGCTTAAATAGTTTCCCAGCGCCAGCTTATGTAGTTCAAGTACTGCTCAACACCATGCCGTGACACCATCAGCACTACACAGCGGGATAATCGTGCCAGAGAATACATATAGGTATAGTTATGTATATATAAGAGATACTACAGGACAGTAGCAGTGACTGTTAATGGCGGAAAGGCGATTCCTTAAGTGTGTAGCTGATATTAAGGACAATCCCCGTCCCAGACTACATCTTCAATCAGCACGCGTTCTGAAATTAGAAACTAGAAAACGGAGTTATTGTTGCCTTCGTGATGAAACGGACGAAGTGAACGATAAGCTTTTGTCATGCAGACATCCTCAGGGTAGCCGACGTAGGTGTCCATTCGGTCCCCAAGGCCGCATTCCATAGAAGCTCTGAGTGCCTGCAACGCCCATCACATTAAGACGGTGACACGAACACGAATAAACCAACATACACGAACGGTACCGCCGGATAGAGACAATGACAACCAACGGAAAGAGATGAGCGCCGAGGCAGTCGGAGAGTTGGTTTTGACGCGTTCCTGGCACTCGATCAAGTCCCAATCATCGTGCGGGCATTGCATATTGAGAAAGACGCCAACGAACGACGGACCATCGATTGCACTGGAAAGAGAACCACTCGTCGACCGAGAGAGGGCTCTCTTAAATAGGTCTCCGAAATGCTCGACGAGGCGGCTGTTCCCCCAGACCGTCAACGACGTGAATCCATTCTTCACATACCCATCAAAGGAGGTAACACAACCCAAATACGCTGATAGATACACAGAAGATAATACAGAATAGTGGTGACTATTTGCATTAAAAGTCCAGTACATTTCTCGATAAAGTTGTACAAGTGACATCAACGTGATTCCACCCTAAAGACACAGCTCTGATTGAATTCATACAGAATTGGAGAGATTTGGCTTGGGTGTAAAATCACAAATCACACTTGTTTAGGGCTTTTTATAGGCACCTACCTAGGGCATCCAATGCTAGCGTCGGCCAACAGGCCCTCTCTAGCGTGGGTGTATCCAGGTCATTCCTCCAACGTCCCCGATTCCCTTTGGCAGTCCGAGTGTTGCTAGGTGACCCGGGAATGTGATACTCGGTTTTCCTGTTCCCATGATTCAACTGATGGGCTTGCTTGGGTAGAGCCAGCCTCAAAGTCATTGACGTTTTTGGATGCTGGAACGATAAAGGCACATGTGAGGCAGCATGGAATCAGACAACCAAGAATTCTCCAACGAAGGAGTGCACCAGACCAGGGCGATTTGAGAAGTTGTCTTTCAACGAAGCTTCGAAGTTTCTGGGACACTTCGATCACGATCCTGTCTCGTCCCGGCAGAACAAAGTTTCATTCTGGGTCGAATTGTCCTCCCGCTTCCTTCCTCCTTAAACACCAAGCGTGTAGCTGCAACTCTCAGCCTGACTCCGAAGTCGATCAGTCTTCAGCCCCTCCCTAGACTCTGTTCTGAGGGTCACGGGGACCAACATTCTGTCTGACAGGACTTATCTCTGTTGTATCTCACCTCCGCGCTTTTACGTACCACGCAGCCCAGCTTTTGAGTGGGGGCATCGCCCCGAGTCTTGTGAAATAATTGGAATAAGCCACTCCTGTGCTGTTGCGATTGTGAATTCGTTCGATTTGACTTTGGTCGCTTCGGTCGGGATTTCTGCGTTGTCGTTAGCGACGGCGAAGGGGAACCTTTGAACCAAGAGTTCAATCATCACTGTCGCTCAATGTTTTCCATTTGTGATCCTTGAATATGATATGGATGATGATACGCATCAGGTCTCGCAACGTATTAATTGCATTGTTGTCCAAACGTCCGGTTATGGCACACTCCTTCACTGTATTCTTGATGAGGTCGATCTCTCGACGGAAATTATTAATATTTGCAGGACTATTTTGTGAAGAATTCTTTTGTGAATTTTTATATAACTATAGGGAATATAAAGACTCTTTTTTCCTCTACTTTAACCTAAGTTAGTCTTCTTAACTACTATATTATAATTTAAATAAAAATAATAATAGTAATTAGTTCTTAGAACTATTTACTATACTTTTTATTTAATATCCTATTAATCTCTTTTATATTATTCTTATTTTTTAGGTTCTTAGTAATCTTTTTAAATCTCTACTTAACTTAATAAAGAGCTTAGTTCTAAAGGTTTTCTAAAAACTTAATATATATTATAAAGAAATATAAACATACTATATTATTATTTTTAGCTAAAAAGATATAATTAAACTATTATTAAAGATATAGTAAATTAGTCTTTTTTAGATATTTAATATTATTAATAATAAAAACTATATTAATTAAATAAGAAGTATATATAAAGTTTATTTTAGAAAGTTTTAAATTTAAATTATAATATAATAAGGGGCTACTTCTACTAATATAACTAAATAGCTTAAAAATCCCCTTTATTATTACGACCTATAAATAAGGATAATAGCTAAATAACCTACTTAGGTATTAAGTAGCTAGGATAGGATATTTATACTATAAAATTATAGGAATAATAAGAACTTACTTAGTATAAAAGAACTATAATATAAGTTACATAATAATAAAATAGGGAAATAATTAGTAAAATATAAAATTAAATACTTAGTAATTAGTTAGTATTACTAACTAATTATAATTACTTTATATACCTAAGTAATTACTTTTACGTAGATAAAAAATACTATTTAGGACTTATATATAGTATAACTTAAACCTAACTTAAAGTTAGACTCTTATAGCTCTTTAGTAATTAATTTAATATTTATTTTCTAGATACTTTTAGCTTACCTTTATTATACATTACTTATTAAGCTTAAGACTAATTACTTTAGTTTCTAAAAACTTAATCTATTATAGCTTATAACCTTTAACTTAAACTATAACTTAGTATATTATTAGAATATATTAATCCTTAGTTTCTATTAGTAAACCTTACTATTAGATAGCTAATTATAATATTTTAATTACTCCTATTTAATAAGTTAACTATTAATTCCTATTAATAGTAATAAATAATAATATCTTCTTATATTTCTATTAAGTTACTTACTTTTAGACTTTTATTTATTTCTAGAGGATAAATTACTTAGAATTTAGTTTAAGAACTAAGAAACTAAAAAATAAAAAATAACTTAAATAGTAAGGATAATACTAAAGAACTTAAATATTAGCTTAATAAAACTAATAATAACTTTAAAGTAATATATAAAATATTTAACTAGAATACTATAGTTTTTAATAAACTCTAAGAATAAACTTATAAAAACTAAGATTTAGAAAAAGAACTTACTACTCTTTAAATTACTATTAATATTATTTTAGTTTTAGTTAAAAGATAAGAATAACTTAAGCTTAACTCTCTTATTACTTTTAATAGGATTTTAGGATATTTTAAGAGATATTTAATTTAGATATAAACTTATTAAGCTTTCTATATAAATACTTTTTAAAATAAAACTAAATAAGTAGTATATATAGCTACTTTTTTTAGAGGATAAGCTTTAGTTTAATTTAAACCTCTTTAATAAGAATAGTTTAATAACTTTATTAAGAAATATAGCTAAGAAATTAAAAATATCTTCTTTAGTTTTATAAAATATATTAAAGCTTTTTAATTACTTTTCTTAGGACTAAATAAGAAAAAATAAACTAAGTATAATTTAGCTTATTTTAGATAAACTAAGTCTACTTTTCTCTATATAGCTAAGTTCTAAAAAATTACCTCTTAACTTAATATAACTAATAAAAGTAAAATCTTTACTTTCTATTAAAGACTTAAAGATAATATTAAAGATAAAATAGCTAAAGTTAATAAACCTCTTAGTTTTAAGGATTATATTAAATATATTATTAAGATTAATAACTAACTTTTTAAACACTATAAAGAAAAAAAAGAAAGAAAACTAAACTTTAATATAAGATATAAACACTAATAGTAACCTTAATATAAGTTTAATAATTAGTAAAATAATAATAAACTATATAACTATTAGAATAATACTTACTAAAATACTACTTATAGATAATATAGTAAACCTATAGATTTTAATATAATAACTAAACTTAATAATAAGAAACCTTAGAATCCTAAATATTATAACTATAATAAATAAAGATATATCGCTAGAGATTATAAATAACCTAAGAAGCTCCCCTAAAAACTAATAGTAAAGTAACTTTAATAAGTTAATATAATTATAAAAGCCCTATATATATCCTAGTTATAGACTAAATACTATAATAATAAGTATTAAATTTACTTTAAAGATAAAGAAATATTAGGATACTATTTAAAAGATAGTAACTCTAAATAATCTAAGTATAATATAACTATCCTTAATACTCACCTTAAGACCTTAGCTATAATATATTCTAGTAATAGTAGAATTATTAAGAAATTAGCTAAATAACTTAATAAAATACTAAAAGTATAATAATTTAAACCTATTAGTACCTTAGTAGTATAAACTTAAAACTAAGAACTAGAAAATAATAATAAATAAAAACTAATATACCTCTAGTTAATAGAACTTATATACTTAGAATATATCTAAAAAAAACCCTATAATCCTATATAGAAAAGATAACTAAGAGCTATACTCTTATATATAGAATAATATAAATATATATATAGAAACCCTACTAAAATTAAATAAATTAATTAAGAAATAAAAGAATAAGTTAAAAAAGAATCTAAAAAAGAACTAAAATATTAATATAATCTACTAATAGAATAATAACTTCTTAGTATAACTAGTAACTAAACTTTTAGAGAAAGCAAAAGTTTACTTTATAACTTAGATAAACCTTATAATATTACTTAATAATATACTTAAATAGAGATTATTTATAGTTTTACCTCTAATATAAATAACTCTAGCTTTAAAAAAGAATCTAATAACTAAGAAGATAAAATTAAATAACTCTTAAAGTATTAAGAAATTAATATACTTTAAGATAAATAATAACGCTATTTCTATAATACTTTAATAAACTAATAAGACTAAGACTATACTTCTTAGCTATATATAGAAGATTATCCTACTCTATAAAGTAATTATTAATAATACTAAACCTTCTTCTAGCTTTAATACTTCTATAATAAGTGTAAAAAATATATAGAAGATAAGTATAACTATTAATTCTACCTTAGAAAACTTAATAATAAACTTATTAAGAATATTTATACTATATATATTATAATTAGATAAACTATAATAGTTTTTAATAAAAAGATTACTACTTTTTAACTAAGCTTATAGTTCTCTATAAAATATTAATATAATAATAATATAAAATAAAATAAATATTAGTATAATAAATACTAAGTTTATTATTAAAATAAAGCTTATATATAGAGAATTATAAAAAATAAACTAAAACCCTTATAAATTAGAATCTATAAGAATAACCTTAGCCTCTAGCTGTTTATTATGATTTTTACCTGCTTAGAGCGACAGACCTCTTAACTCTGCGCCTCCTAATAATACACATAGCCTTCAGTTATATAATTATAACTCTCCTAATCTCAGCTGCACTTATATATACACTACTAGATAACTTCACTATCTTCAACTTCACTTTAGTAACAATATAGTTTATAATTACTTAATTACTTAATTACTAACTATTAAACTATTAACCTATCCTCTCTCTTACGCATCACTTATGCTACTATTAAATACTATTCCTATTACTACTTTACTATCTACTATTCTTCTTATTTAATTAGGCTAGCTAACGCCTTTAGTATACCTTACGTCATCTATAAATAAAGTAGTATACTAAGCTAATAAACCTAGAAATAGCTATACTATTATTAGTAATACTCTCTCTATTTAACGTAAAGTATACTTATTAATCTCTATTAAGTTTATACTTAGGCTTAAGCTATATCTACCTTAGTATTATAGAGGGTTTATATAAAGAAAGCTTACTCCTTAGGATAGCTAGAGATATATATAACCTCTACTTTAAAGTTATTAAGGGTATTTATTACTTTAATTATAGTATAGAGAGGGTCCTTTTTAGAAGTATTCTTAAAAGCTCTATTTAATACTACTATAATAAACTACTCCTAATTAGAGTTAGAGTACTTATTAAATTTAAGGGCTTTATTTAGTATATAGATATTATACTATGTAGTAATAGTCTTAGCTATCTTCTTAAAGAAGGGCGTACTTAGCGTAAGGTTAATATTCTTATATTCCTTATATAGTGTAGATATTATAAAGGATCTATTATAGGTTATAAGGTAAAGAAGAGGAAGAGGGAAGGGTATAAGCCCTATATATAATAGTAGAGCTTTTTATGCTTCTAGCTATAAGAACCTCTTATAATAACCTCTTTAGTTAAGAAGTTATCTCTATTTAGTAGTATTATAACCTCTTTAGTTAAGGAGTTATCTCTCTTATAGTAGTATTTATAGTACCTCACTAGAAGGTTTAGTAAAGCTGTTATTAGCTAGGCTATAAGAGCCTCAGTAACCCTTTTAGCCTTAATATAATTAGCCCTATTATGTGTAGTGCTACTAGCCCTACGCTATATAGCTAGCGTTATTACTATTCTGCTAGTCTATTTAGCTAGGGTGTGCATTTAACTTTATATAGTGATATTTAGAGGGTTTACTTATTAGTAGGAATATATAGGGTTTTTATACTATTTTCCTTAATTAGTAGAGGGTATAGGTTAAGATACCTATATAGTGTTTCTAGAATTATGCCTATATATAGGGTGAATTTTACTATAGTCTTTTTACGAGGGGGCTGCGTTATAACTATAAACTTAATAAGAATAACCTTATTAAAGTAGTATAAAAAGGAAAATAAATTACTTACTTAAGATAATTAAAATAGTTAAAAAACTAGATTTACTTATTAATAATAGATTATAATAAGTAATAAAGAAAAAATCTATTTATTAAGTATTATAAGGATATAAGAAGAACTTAAAACTTAAAGTTATTATTAATAAATAAATAATACTTATACTAATTAATAGTAAAGCTAAAGTAAATTTTATTACCCCTTAAACTATTAATAAGCTAGAAGTATAATAAAGAAGAAAAGAATAATTATATTTTTTATATATAATAGAAAGAGAAGAATTTAAGTATAAAGGAGGTATTATCTATAATAAGATTATACTTCTTAAGATAAGTTATTTAGATTAAAAAGAAAGAATCTAATTTAATATTACTAATATAAGGATATATAATATAATATTAGGATTACTCTAGCTATAAATAAATAACCTATAAATAAACTAAAGTAAAAGTTAACTTTAATAAGACTATAATAGTTTAGTTACTAAGTAGCTTTATAGAAAGTAAGCTTTAAATAAACTAATATAGTAAGAAATAATAAAATAGTATATCTACTACTTTAAAATAAAAAGAGTTATATTATAATAATTAATAATAGAGGATCTTAAGAATAATTTACTTCTATCTATCTTAAAAAAATATAAAATTTATAAGAAACTCTTTATAGCTAAGTTAGAAATTAGTTTATTTAAATATATAAGCTTTAACTATAAAATCCTTCTTAAAAAAAGAAAAGAATTATAATTTAATAAAATCTATAGCTTTAATCTAATAAAAATAGAAGTTCTAAATAAATATCTTAAAGAAAATCTTAAGAAAAGATATATTAAACCTTTAATATTACTAATAAGAAGCTTAATTTTATTTATACTAAAGAAAAATAGAAAATTATAATTATATATTAATTATTATATACTTAATAAAATAATAGTTAAAAATTACTACTTATTACTACTTATTAATAAAATAAAGAGATTTCTCTATAAAGCTAATTAGTTTATAGCTTTTAACTTTAAAAAAGCTTATAATTTAATTAGAATAAAATAAGGAGAAGAATAAAAAATAGCTTTTAAGACTTAAAAAAGATATTTTAAATACCTTATTATACTTTTTAATCTTACTAATACCTTTATAATATTCTAAAATATAATTAATTTAGTCTTATATAAATATATTAATATTTATATAGTTATCTACTTAGATAATATTCTTATATTCTTATTAATACTAGAGAAATATAAAGAAAATATTTATTATATTTTATAAGCTCTTTAGGAAACTAAGCTCTTAATAGAACTTAAGAAAAGTAAATTCTATACCTAAAAAGTAGAATATTTTAGATTTACTATTACTCTTAGAGAAGTTTAAATATTAGAGAATAAAATTAAAACTATTAAAGAATAGCTAGAACTTAAGAACTTTAAAGAAGTCTAAGGATTCTTATGTTTTATTAACTTTTACTAAGAATTTATTAAGAACTATAGTAAGATTAATATAGCTTTTATTAACTTTAGCTATAAAAACACCTTTTTTATATAAAAAGAACCTTAATAAATAGCTTTTTAGAAAATTAAAAACCTTATTAATAATAAACTAGTTTTAATAATATTAAACTCTACTAAGTAGTTTAAAATAGAACTAAACTTCTTAGATTATACCTTTAAAGTATAGTTATTATAATAAGACTTAAAAAGAAAGCTATATTTATATACTTTTTTTTCCTAAAAACTCTATAAACTTAAGTTTAACTATTAAATCTATAAGAAAAGAACTTATAGTAATAATTAAAACTTTTAAGGAATAAAGACTTAAACTTTTAGGAATAATTTATAAAATACTTATATATTTAGACTATAAGAACTTCTTATACTTTATTACTTTTAAAGTATTAAATAAATAATAAGTTAGATAGTTAGAATTTCTTTCTAAGTTTAATTTCTAAATTATCTATTAAAAAGGATTAAATAATAGTAGAGCTAATACTTTTAGCTAATAACTAAACTATAATATCTTAATATTTAAAGAAACCTAAATAATTCTTAAAAGAAATAATAATAAAGACTTAATACTAATAATTAAACTCTTAATAATAGCTAGATAATCTAAAATTAGCTTACTTAGTAAACTAAATAATAAAGTAATTATAAAGTTCTATACTTAACTTATATATAGTTACTAAGGAATTATAAAAACTTAAAAATAACTATAATAGTAATATAGAGAAAAGGTTATTAGAGAATATATAGTAAAAGTAATTAAAGATTATAAAGTTTACTTTAAAAATAAACCTATTTAATATTAACTTTATAATATACTATAACCTTTATTTATACTATAAACTACTTAGTAATCTATATTACTTAACTTTATTATTAAGCTACTAAAGTTTTAAGAACTCTTTATAGGAATATATTATAATAATATTCTTATTATTATAAATTAACTTATAAAATATACCTACTTTATCTTATATAAAGAAATAAGTAATACTAACGAATATACCTATATATTTATTAAGTATATTATTACTAACTATAAAACACCTAAAGAAATTATATTAAATAGAGATAAGATCTTTACTTCTAACTTTTAGAAATTAATTATATTATATTTTAGTATTAAATAGTTAATATCTATTATATTCTATTTATAGATTAATAGATAAATAGAATAAATTAACTAAATCCTTAAAACTTACTTCTATACTTATATTAATTATAATTAAAATAATTAGGTTATATTACTACTAATAACTTAATTTATTTATAATAGTATAATAAGAAAAAGTATTAAAGAATCCTCTTTCTACTTTAACTATAGATTTAAACTTACTACTTATAGAGAACTTTAAGTAAAACTAGCTATAATAAAAGCTATTATTTTAGTATAATAAATTAAGGATATCTAAGAAAATATATATAAAGAACTTAAATTTATATAATAATAAATAACTTAATTTAGTAATAAATAAAGGATTAAGAGATTAACTTTAAAAGAGGGAGATAGTACTTATTTTATATAGTAAAATATTAAAATAAAATAACTAAGTAATAAACTTAATTTTAAAAAAATATAAACTTTTTAAAATCTTATAAGTTATTTTATTAATTAACTATAAGCTTAAACTCCTAGATACTATAAAGTATTACCTAGTATTTTATATCTTACTACTTAAACTAGCCCTATAAAGGTTATAAATAAGTAATATTATTATTATAGAAAACAATAAGCTAGAATATAAAGTTAAATATATTATTAATCACCTTAAAAAACTTAAAGGATATTAATATCTTATTAAGTAAAAAGGATATAAATATAAAAATAACACTTAAGAATTTATAAAAAACCTTATTAATATAACTAATAAACTTACTATCTATTAATAATAACACTAAGAATAAGAAACTATATTAGTATTAATAATACCTCCTAATTAAATAAATACTAATAGCTACTTATAGATTAAATACCTATATAAATATATTAAACTACTAATAGAAATAAATAGATTATAATAAAGAAAACTATTTATTTAGTTAAGTATACTAAAATATAACTAAAACCCTCCTAATAAGAAGTTTAAAGTATTAAGATTCTAATTAAGGATAGAATCTAAATCTATTATACTAAAGCTACTTATTAACTAAACCTCTAATATAAGAGATATTACTAGCTCTTCCTCTATAACTTCTTAACTTTTTCAGAAAACTATTCTTTTTTACTTATATAAATAATCTAACTATATTATAAACTTATCTAACTTAGCTTATATAGTATATAAAATAGTAGCTTTCTTTTATAATACCTCTTTTTTAGCTACCTCTATATCTTTTAAATAAACTACTTTATTTAGTAAATAGTTAACTATAATAAGTTGGTAATATATATAAAATATAAAGAGTATAGAAATATATAAGTATAAATAATATCTACTACTATATTATAAAACTACTCTAAGTAAGTATACTTACTATAAACCTTACTATTTAGAAGAAGTTTATAATACTTCTTTATAGAATAATAGTAGGAATAAAGTATATTAATAATAAAGCTAAACTTAGTAATATATAATATATAATTATAATAATAAAAAGTAAAAATAGAACTTAATTTTAAATTTTAAATATAACTTAATATAGTGTTAATATTATAAGTAGATTAAAAAGTATAATTAATAGATTCCTAACTTAAGACTAATAACCTACTTATATTAAGTCTTAAGGATAAAACCTTTAGAGAGGGGACCTAATATTATAACCTATAAATAAAGATAATAGCTAAATAACTTACTTAAGCGTTGAATAGCTAAAATAGAATATTTATACTATAGGATTATAAGAATAATAAGAACTTATTTAGTATAAAAGAACTATAATATAAATTATATAATAATAAAATAAGGAAATAATTAGTAAAGTATAAAATAGAATACTTAGTAATTAGTTAATATTACTAATTAATTATAATTACTTTATATACCTAAATAATTACTTCTAAATAAATAAAGAATACTATTTAGAACTTATATATAGTATAATTTAAGCTTAATTTAAAATTAGACTTTTATAGCTCTTTAGTAATTAACTTAGTATTTATCCTCTAAATACTCTTAGCTTATTTTTACTATAAATTACTTATTAAACTTAAAACTAATTACCTTAATCTCTAAAAACTTAATTTACTATAATTTATAACCTTTAACCTAAACTATAACCTAGTATACTATTAGAATATATTAATCCTTAGCTTCTATTAGTAGACCCTACTATCAGATAGCTGACCATAATATTTATATACCCTATAGGTTAGCTATAGAGGTTATACTATAACCCTCTATATATTTCCCTATTAGAGTTATATAGTAGTTAATAAGGTACGCCTCTAGGCGGCAAACTGCGAAGAAGAAAACTTAGAAGGGAAGAAAGATATTTGCAGGACCTAAAGGTCAGCAGGAGTTCCAGGTTATTAGATGCGACTGGTGATGTTGTAAGTCTTCCGACTTGTGGAGCAAATTGTTCAGAAATCGAGCAGCAATTAAAGGACGCAGGTTCGCAGGCACTGACGTACGACGCTGTTAGCCCACCTCCCATGGTGGACTTGACCCTCCCAAATCGAGCTCAGGTTACAATCCGGCATCTCAGCTCGGCCGTCTTCTCCTAGGCACCCCAATGGGAGCTGATGAACCTGGACATACCGGGATTTCGTCGCGGTGCTGTCCAACTGGAAGGCTTCCCAGGACAACTGATGCCATCCCCGAGGCCTAACGAACGTATCCACGTAGCCGCAGAAACCACAGAGAGCGATCTGATCCAATGTCTGACGTCGAAGGCTTGAACGTAAACGACAGAAACAACAGCAACGACGATAATGAGGACGACAATATTTTGTGAAGAATTCTTTTATGAATTTTTATATAACTAGGGATATATAAGAGGTCCTCCTTACTCTAACTACCCTCTATATATTTAATAAACTATTTTTATTAATTACTATTTTATTAAACTATAGTATTACTTTAAGTTCTACTAATAAACTCTCTTATTTTAGATAGTTTAATTAATTTATTTTATAATACTAATTATTAGTTATTTTATTATTTTTAAATATTTTAATAATATCTTTAAACTTATTAAATATTTTAAAAAGAGATAAATTATTATAGTTATATTAATAGAAAATAATATATACTAATAAGTAATAGAAAAATAATATTTCTTTAAATTTATTATAATTCTAAAAAAAAAGTATTTATTTTAAAACTTATAAATATTATCCTCTTTTTTTCTAATAAGCTAAATAAAGCTATTATTACTTTTAAAGTAGTTATAGAAGTAATAAATATAGTATTATTTTAGTATTTTAGTATAATAAGTTATAGTAGTATAAAGAGGGAAATACTTACTTTTTAGTAATTTATACTCTCTTTATATACCCCCTTAAGTAACTATAGAGGTTTCTCTCTTAAGCTATCCTAGTCCTTAAATATTTCCCTATAAAAGTTATATAGTAGTTAATAAGGTGCGCCTCTAGGCGGCAAACTACAAAGAAAAAAGTTAGAAGGGAAGAAAGATGAGGACGACAAGGAGATTCTAACGTCTAGATAGATGTGACATTATGGGTCGATTAGCAGCCTCCTCGCACAGCTCTTACATCATGCGCTGGGTATCACTGCTCAATCGGACGCCTACAGTTTGCCGGTGAAGGGGTCGATGAAGAGCTACTCGGGTCTTCCTTACGTCTTGTATGGCGGCACTTCAGTATCGCTTGTCTTGCTTGACGCGTTGCGGTGACCCGGATTCTGTCGCAAAATGCGGAAACGACAGCGCAGAAGTGGATATATTTGGCAACGATGGAGCCCAACGCACAGTGCCATTACACATGGCAAATGGCAGACACGCAGTCAGCCTTCTGAAAACGGGTAGCGGAGCAATGGATCAAGGAATGTGATGAACTGAGGTGAATTATCGGCAAAGGCCTCCGGCGTTGTTTGGTCGACGTTGGCCGCAAGCTGCAAATATGGGACCTACTCCGGAATGGACCTCTGCCAAAGGCTCCAAGTCTGAAAGCTCTGCCCCTCACAACTGCCTTCCCAAAAGCTATGACATTGCCTGAAAGCTCACGCTACCTTCCAAAGATTCACTCTTTCCAACAGCTGCTACTGCAGTGGTTGCATTCGGAAACTCGCTGGAACATGCTCCCACCAGCGTGTTAGCTTCCTGCATTGCGAGGATGTGCCTGGGGTGCAAGCTCGCCTAAGCTGCTGCTGCGTACCTTGAACTGATAGGTACGCACTGAGATTCCGCTGTGTTACGCGGGTGCTTACTGTGGGAGAGACGAGTAAGGTTGGGTTCATGACGTTAAAAAAAAGCATCCTTTGTTCTTTGCACTGTCACCACCAGCTGGTCTGTCTCTGGCATCTATGAATACACCATCCTTCGCGTTGCTGGGAGTCAACGGCTAGTACCTTAAGGTGGGTAGTCGCATGGTCTGGACCAGAAGTTTGAGCGAAGATACTAGCACCAGCCTTCATTCGTGACATCAAAGGCACAGGCAGCGCATCAGTCCCAGAGAGTTGTATCGTGAAGAATCAAGCAAGAGAGGTTCATTGCGCTGTTGTACGCCCGCACCGCTCACGTTCAACACAGGTCTCATCGAGCAAGCGGCAGAATTGCAGCTCCAAGGAACCAATACCCACCATTCGACAAAGACACGAAAGTCTAATGCCCCAAGGGTAGGGGGGAGGGTGTTCAAAGAAACTTGTGGCTGAATCACGCTAGCGGATATCAGTGAGTGGCATGAAACACTCCGATCGTGGACTGGTCCTCACCCATCTGACCCTACATGGCGCTCTCAGGGAAGGCAAGGGATTTGAGCGTGTCTATCCACCACGGAAGGCTTGGGCCGTCCGGTCGATGCTGAATCGCCAGCCTTAGCGATAGATCCCTGGGATGGGATGGCACCACTGGAACAGGTTAAACGCATCCTCACGCAGTGGCTGTGGCCTTTAGTTTGCGGCCCTCTGGGGGTGGTGGCCATTTCGTGCAATGCTCGCAAACTTCAGCAAGGGGACGTCTTGCAAAATGATTGGAGTTGGAAAGGACCAAAGTTACTCTGAACGCTGGTTTGCATGCTTCAAATCGATGGCCAGATTCGTCAAGAATCGTGAAGACAGGGTGTGGTAAAAGGAGCCACCAAGTCATGATGTATGCAAGCCGTCCAGGGCCCGTATGCCATTTGGAAGGTATATTGAAACTCGAAAACACACCTCTGCATCGGCGTTCCAACAGCCTACCAAGCGCAGTCTTTCTGGTCTCTCCGGCGGAAGCACGCATGCGGGTGACGAGTGCGCATGGCAAGGGACATCTCTCAAACCCCAATGTGTTGCTGCAGTATCCGCAGTGCCCTAATCTGAACCGCTGCCTTTTGTTGCACAGTTGGTGTTCAGCGACCGTGGAGGAAGAGGAATTGGCATATCAATTGTCGATGTTCTCGTGTCCAGAAGAAGCAACAGCCATGCATTAGTTACTGGCAATCTCTCAGGCGCCAGAGAGCTACCTTCTCGGGGTCGAAGACGGCGTTTTGCGGTTCGAAGCCATGGGCACACCAGCGCCGACGTGAAAGAGCGGTTCGGGTTGCTGCGAGGTGAGAATATTGTCACGACGGTGCACAGCAAGAAATATTGAGGGGGGCAAACATCAGCCAAGGGATCAACGAGACTCAACTTAGCCGAAAATATGTGAAGCTATCCGCAGTGGGTCAGCGCGAAATGTCTTGATCTGTTGCGTATGACGGGAAGACGAGGCCTAGAGCTCGAGCAGAGCTTGCGGGATGCGACGCGCGAAGCGTTTCTGGCAGGATTGGTAATCACAACGACGAGGTGATGTTTGAGAGCAGAAGCTGGTGGGGACAGTGGGACGCATTGAAGGGCGCCGACGTAGGGATGCAGCAAATCCGACGGAGGGATAAGAGGCTCGTGGAATCAATGCGTCCCTCTTCGGTTGGATCATTTGCAGTCCAAGATCGCAAGGTAACTTTGGTAGAGGTTGTCGCCCAGAATTTGTCAACGGCGAGGCGAGTGAGTATCGCGGGCTGAAGTGTTTAAAAAAAGACAGATTCACGGAGGGTATGCGTGAAGTGGCTTAATTAATCTAGCTATAAGCGCTGGGTGCGACTAGCTACAAAGTAGTGTAGCTGATCCCTTACGTAAAGGTAGGATTTAAGCTAGGTTTTAGGCCTTAGGCCTAGGCTTAGCTAACTACTATCTTATACCCCCCTTTTAGCTAATACTTCTAGCGCTATAATTAAAGCTATTCTTATCCTAAAGTAGTAATTTAATTAATTATATATTAGTTTTATATTATTTTTACTTCTATATATTATTCTTACCTTTTTATATTACTATTATTATTCTATTTTAACTTTAAAATACTTCTTAACTCCTTTTAGCCTTTATATAGCTAATTAATATTAATACTACTACTTAGGTTATCTCTATAAGGATAATTAAATAGCTACTTAGTATAGTTAGTATTACTTTTTATTTTTAATACTTAGTTAGATCTCTAGATTAATAACTTAGAGGTTTACTATTTAATTCCCCTTTATAAAGTTAGCTTTTAACTTAAATAAGTCTAAAAATTATCCTCTCTAATTTAATTTTAGATCTTATATTTTAAATAGTTCTCTTTTTCTAAAAGTAGTAATCTTTAGGTTATTAATTAGCTTTATAATACCTCTCCTCTAATTTATTAATTATATTAAGTTAGGTATTAAATATAATAGTTCTTAATTAATATTACTTTAAAGATTAATCTTCTTATAATATTTTTAAAGCTTAATTAATTAATTTTTTACTTTTTTAAACTTTAAACTTATATTAATTTTATCTAAATCTAAAGTTAATTAACTTTTACTAGTTAAACTTAGTATAGTTATAACTTAAAGAAATACTAACTAAGATATTTAATTTAGTAATAAACTTATAACTTAGTAAAGTTAAAATCTTTAATTACTTTCTAAACCTTTATTATTAAATAACTTCTTATATAGAAAACTTTTATAGTTAGTAATTTAACTATTAAATAGAGCAAATTAAGGTAATTAAAATAATATAAAGTCTAACTATAAAAGTTAATTAGTTAATAAGATATAAAGGAATAAAGTTATTATATATAAAAGAAATAAATAAATAGAAAGGATTTAATTAAGATTAAATCTTAAGATATTATCTTTAGATTAAAACTTATTATTAGTTATAAGTAGTTTAAATAAACTTAGTATTCTAATAAAGTTATAATACTTCTCTACTATTAGTAATTTAGTGAGGTTATTAATAACTATCTTATAAGTTAAAATATAGTTAATCTTAAAATCCTTATTACTAATATTATTAATAATCTAGTAATACTTAATCTTAATATAGTATAGTTTAAGTAACTATTTACTTAATAGATAATTATTAAGGGTATTTATAGAATCTATATATACTTAGAGGGGTAATTAAATAGAGATATTTATCTTTTTAAAGAGATCTATAATATATAGTAAAGCCTTCCCTCTAAGTATTAGATTTATCTACTTAGCCTTATAAGTTAATATAGCTATAAATAATTATAATATTAATTTCTAAGTAATTAGTGCTCCTCTATATATAACTATATAATTAGCTATTAACTTACTTATTTTTTTATAATTAGACTAACTAGTATTATAGAATACTAATAATTTAAAGTTATTAATAGAGTATTTTAAACTACTAAAGCAAAATATTAGTTATTATAAACTATAGAGATATCTCTATATTAATCTTAATAGTTTATTATACTTTTTAGAGGTATATTATTAATCTCTAGTAATTTTATTTATAAATATTATAATATCTAGTTATATACTATTTATAATCTATTATAACTTACTTAGATTACTTTAATATTTATATATCTTAATAAGCGTTTTATATTATTCTATAATCTCTAGTAGCTAAGTATTACTAAAGTAGTAGAGTATTTAGTTATATCTAGTAATACTTTTCTTTATTAGTATATTATTAATATATTTAGCTTATAAGATCTAGAGTTATCTTATCTTATAATAGTAAATAATCTTAAACCTAAGAAATTATTATATCTCACTTAAATCCTTAATTTAAAAGAAGTTATATAAGTTATTTTTAAAGTTATTAACTTACTTAATATTAAGTACTATAATAAGTATATTATTAATATAAAGTAATACTATAATATTATCCTTATTAATAAGAATATAGGGTTCTTTTAGTAGTAGATAGAACTTTAATTATTTAAGGATAGTAATAATTTACTTATACTAGAGAAGAGGAGATTCTCTTAGTTTATAGAGAGCTCTTTTTAATCTATAGAACTAGCTAGATCTATTATTAAACCTATAAGGTTAAGTAATAAAGATATTTTAATCTCCTATAAAAGTATTTAGGAAAGCTATAACTATATTAATTTAGTGAAGTTTTAGATCTTTAAATATTATAATTAGTAAAAAGATTTATAGAGTAATAAGATTAGTAATAGTAGTATAAACTATCTTATTATCCTTATCTTAAAAGTTACTATAGATAACCTATTTTATTCTAACTTTATTAAGTCTTCTATTTATAGTAACTTTCTTATTATATACCTATTTACTTAAGAGATATTTAAAGCTATCTAGGAGCTTTTTAAGCTATTAGTAATCTATCTCCTATAAGCTATTAACTTAAGTTTTTATAGTATTAAAAATAGTTAACTTTAGAGGTCCCTCTTTTATTACTTCCTACTTCTTAAAGGTTATAAGTAAGTAAATCTCTAAGCTAAAGGTTTATAATAAGTTAGATACTAAGAAAGTAAAAATGATTAGTTCTTAGTCTATTTTATTATTAATTAGGTTAATCTCTATAGCTTCTATCTTGCTAAATTCTCTATTAAACTTCTTTATATTATATAGTATTTAGGTTCTAAGTATTTAGGTTATTTAACTTAAAGAAGAAGTAGCTGCTCTTAGTGATCTTATAAGAGTAAAGCTTCTACTACTGCTCTTTAGTTTTCCCCTTAGTCTTCCTTATATTAGTTAAGGTATTTAGGGGGAAATAATAGGGGATCTTAGCTATAGTAATATAGTAGGGGAACTTTATTACTAGTAAGGGATAGTAAGAGAACTTTAACTTAGAGGAGTAGTAAGAGAATATTAGTATAGAAGAGAATCTTCTTTTAGTATTAATTATACTTATATATTTATAGTATTAATATTTTATATTAGTGTGTGTGGTTTTAGATCTAAGGTTAGTAAACTACCCCCCTTTCTACTAACTTCTTTTTATTCTTAAGGAAGCTTATCTTCTTATTCTTATTTATTATTACTTTCTAATTCTTAGGTATCTTCTAAGTATAAATTATCTACCTCCCCTTATAGTTATTCTTATTTAGTAGAATAAATATAATAGTATAACCTTATATTTAAGTTATAAAGCTGAGATTTAGCTTTATAGGTTATAGTTAGTAGTTTATTACTATACTTATAGGTTTCTAGCTTAACCTCTTCTCCTAGCTATAAGTTATTAAATTTAACTAGGGGGAGCTCTTTTTTATCTTCTTTAAATATTATATCCTTCACCTATTAAATATTATTAGTTCTTTTAATAAGAATATAAAAGATATTACTATAGAGGCTATTATATTTTATAAATCTTCTAAGTTTAGCTTTAAGCTTTATTTTCTATCCTTTTATATATAGATAGCTATCTAGGTAAATATAGATATAAACTTAGTAACCTTAATAGTAGAGATAGTATATATATAGTTTTCTTATAGTAGGAGATATATTAAAGGTATTTACTAGTTTCTTATAAAGATTAATATTATTTTTACTATTAAATAGTAGATTTCTAACTTCTATAGAAGTCTTTATTAACTAAAGCTAAAAGGATTTAAGGAAGTTAGTTTCTATATATATTACTTATACTTTTTACTATATAGCTTTATTAAAGCTTTTTACCCCCCTATTCTATTAATAAGAGTAAAGGGCTACTATCTTTAGATAGAAACCTTATTCTTAAGTAAAAAGTTTTATTACCTTAAGAAGAGCTATATTATTATCTATAATAACTTTAGAGAAGTAAATAATACTATTTATTACTATAATCTTCTTTAGAAACTAATTTTATAGCTAAATAGCTACTTCTTTCTTTAATTTAAATATTTAGAACTATTTATAAGTTAAGAAAGTTTCTATAATATAGAAGTTATAAGTAATACCTCTAAAGCTTTATAGTATTAGTTCTAAGAAATTAATCTAAAACCTCTAAAAAGCTTAAGTTAGTTATTCTTATTATCTATTACTAGCATATTATATTAACTTTACTATAAAGTAGATATAATACTTATATCCTATAAGAGGTACTCTAAAGAGGTTTATATTAGTATTTCTTATAGTAGTAATAATTACTTCTCTAGATAGATACCTTAAATAAGCATAAAAAGTTTAGTAATCTAGCTTAAGAGAGCTAAATTTATCACTTTAGTTAGAAGGATAGATCTAAAGCTAAAGGATTTATATATCCTATTTAAAGTTAGTAATAGCTTTAGATATATTTTTATAAACTAAGGTATTATTTAGACTATTAAAATAGATACTTATTTTCTAAAGAAAACTAATATTAATAATTTATACTATATTATAAGGTTTATAAAGAGCATTATATAGTTAGAAAGTAGTCTTTTTACTACTTAGTTTAATAGTAATTACTCTAGCTATACTAATAGCTTAGCTAATTTAGTCCTTTTTACCTATATAGTTTATAGTTAATCCTTAAGGGAGATCTTAAAATTCCTTAAAAATAGAGAGATTATTAAGAATATACTTACTAGTGCTAGTATTTAGTATAAAGGAGTTTATTCTCTTAATAGAGGCTATAGATATAATATATTAATATAGTTATACTTCTTAGCTATTATTTTCTTTTTTATTAGCTTCTTTAATAGTACTATATATAAAGAGATTATTAGTCTCTATTTCTATAATCTAACTAATAGAACTATAAATAAAGTATTTAAGTATCTTTATTAGTTACTTCTTAACTCCCTATATATAAATAATTTTATATAGATCTTTAGCTAAAGGTTAAAAGTTAAAGTATAAACTAGATACTCTAAAGTCTTCTACTAAGAATAATAGAAAAGTCCTCTTTTAAACTTAAGCTAATAAGGTATCTATAAAAGCCTCAGATAGTTAGTTAATATCTTATTTAATACTAAAGTTTCTAAAGATACTATCTTAAGTTTAGCTTTTTAAAATAAATACTAAAGTAGATATTTATATTATTAATTATTAAGTTATTAGTAGTTTATTTAAGTATTTAAACTTATTATATACTAAGGTATAATATCTAAAGTATTTAAAGAAACACTTACTACACTTCTTAAAGTATTAAGTTATCTTTCTATAATAGGAGTTATATATTTTATACTTATAGAGGTTCTTAGGATACTTAGTATTATAAGAAGTATAAAGGTTTTATAGTTTACTAAGTTTAGTTACTTAAAGTTACTTCTTAGAGGGAAACCTCTTTTTATTTAAAGGGGTATTAATACTCTAAGAAGCTTACTTATATTATTCCTTTTTGCTAAAACCTCTAAGTTCTTATAAGAGGTTATTATAAGTTTAAAGTTCTATAATAAAGTTATTCTCTATAATATCTACTTTTACTTAATTAAAACGTCTAAAACCTTAAATAAGTCTATAAATAAGAGCTATAGTTAATAAGCTTATACTAAAGCTATTTAGTTTATTAAAAGTTAAATAAAAATCTTATATAAAATCCTTAATATTATTATAGTTAACTCTAGTTATTTTATTCTAATTATTATAGACTTTACTTATAGCTAGCTTATTAAACTTCTAAGTATATTCTTTAGTTTTAATAAAGATATAGAAAACTAAAGCTATAATAGAAAGATTATTATTAATTATTTCTTTTAAGAGATTATATTAAATCTTTTCTATAAATAACTATTTAGTAAGTATAAAACTTATAAATATTAGATTACTTAAAAAGCTTAGATCTTTAATTACTACTATTTTATTTTCTTTAAAAACTATATCTCTATTATATCTATTTAGTATTCCTTTATCTATTAAGTAGAAGAGTAATCTTATAACTTTAAAAGTATTTTTAAGATTAATCTCTTATAGCTTAAAACTTATAGCTTTAGTTAGTTTAAGGATAGTATTATATATTAGATTTCTTAGATCTAATTTCTTATTAGCTACTTTCTATATAGCTACTCTAGCTATAAGGTCTATAGTAAAAGAAAAGGGAGTATTAAACTAAGATAATCCTCTTTTAGTAGAACTAGAAGTAAATAGAGTTAAATTACTAATTAAGGATATATTAATTTATTTAATTAATTTAGTAGTTTAAGAGGGGTTTAAATAGTAGTTATATATAATTATTAAATAGTTATTAAATAGTTATTACTATATAACTATAATAAATATTAAATAATTATTAACTTTAGTAGTTTAGAAGCTAAAGAGATTTTATAAATAAAGGATATATATTATAATAGCTATAACTTCTACTTAGAAGTATTACTTCTAGTAGCTTAATAATTTATTAATTACCTTATAGTAATTATTAGACTATAAAGTTAGAGTCCTAATAGCTACTTAGGAATAACTTTACTATCTAGTAGATAGATTTAGGTATTTAGAAAGCTTATAACTTATATAAAGTAGCTTAATTAATCTAGCTATAAGTGCTAAGTGTAACTAGCTATAAAGTAGTATAGCTGATCCCTTACGTAAAGGCGGGATTTGGGCTGGGTTTCGGGCCTTAGGCCTGGGCCCGGCCGACTACCGTCTCGCAGGGTACTACATTTCGGAAAACTCCCACAAGAGTGGGAGTTTTTGGGAGGAAGGCCTGGGAACGTGCCATAATGCAGGAAAGCCCCCTGCCCCTGCGGTGGTGTAAGCTGTTAAAAGGAAGGTGCGTGAGTAGGGAATCATTCTGGGAGAGCTCTTCCTTGTTTGGGAGGTTGTCGCATTGCAAGATCTTTTAGCAGGAGTGCGAGGAAGGCTCTTGAAAGCTCCCGCAGCAGGAACACCTCAACCCCCCTCCCCAAGATTGGTTGGCACTTGCAGTTCTTGTTGTGGAGTGGAGTCGCTGTCACAGTGCGCACTGTGCAGAGTCGCTGCCATCCACTTGTGTTCAAGCACGCACACAAGTGACGAGTATTGGCCCGTCAAAAAACGTCATTGCCTGGGAAGTGCCCCACACATAAAATCAAGGCTGTTCACTCGTGTATTTTTGATCACGTTGTCTTCTCAGCAGAGGTTGGGCAGTTTGTTCCAAGTGTGTTTGGGACGAACGGCGATGGTGGTGACATTAACGATGGGACCGGTCCTCGAGGTTGTGTGTCACACAACCTCTGCTATTGGCCACACAAGCTCGTCTAGTGGAGCCATTAGTCTGACTCTTGAGAGGGGCCAACGACTGAAAGCACGTGGAGAGCCAGCCCTCGGTTGACAAGAACCTGCGTGCTTCTTTCCTCTCATACTGCGCTAACCAGCTGCTGTTGTTGAGCACCTGCCAATTTCACCTCCTGCCGATTTCTCACTAACTGCTGATTTCTCACCGCCTGCTGATTCTCAGACCCACACCTCCCAGCTGGAGCGGGGCATCGGCGCCTCCGGTCAGGAGCAGACCCACGCTGGCGGTCCGGCCCGTGATACATTCAAAGCCGCCACCGCAGCCGATTCAGTAATGCGATCCATGCACCGGCATTCCACTGCCATTCAACCCATGCAGAGTCGGAGTTTCTGAGACTGCGAGACTACTGCCTTTTTGTCAGCTGTTGCTAGACGAGTTGATTGCAGCAATGTAGCTGGCCGACTGGCTGCATTGCCGGGCGCAGAAGTGCACCGTCGAAATCCGCATCTGCTACCGTCGTGTCACCTGCACGAACAAGTAGTGCTCACTTCTCGATTTTCAAGACGAATGCGTATTCATGATTGAAACAAAATATGCAATTCCGACCGTGTTCGAGGTGGAGACTTGAGTCACCTGGCGAAGAACTGTTGTCTGCAGTACTTTTTATCGTAACTTGTGTTGTACTGGCTTTTCTATTCTCTCTGCGAGACCTGAAAGAAAAGTAGAAGTAGCAGACATGCTTCCTCGGGCGACACTCCTTGACGTAGGAAAACAAGTCCTCGCGGTCCGGGGCAGCAATGTGTGGTCGCATTAATTTTTGGATCCCCAACCTAATGTGGTGCATCCGAGAATGTGTAGCGACTACCCATATGTCATGAAAGACTCCCTGAATTGGCCTTTCTTCCCAGTAATACTTCTGCCAACCTCTCTTGTGTATAGAAGTCAAGCTTTCACAACTTTGTTTCGTTTCTTCAGGTGATTGCCATCACTATGAAGTCACAAACGTTCGTCACCCAAAGGCCATCACACAGGTTTTTTCCCCGCCGATCGTGTAAATCAGCATACACCGTACCGTTTCGAATTTGATTGAAAGCTGTACATTATCAATCATGAAATCACCCCAGGAGTTGACATTCGTGAGGCTATATCGTCTGCCTTTTCAGTAGAAATGTATCGGCGTCACAATTCCACTAATCTGCACTTCTTAGAGGCGATAAGTCGAGTTAGAGTACATTATCAGTCACACGCATGATTGCGCAAGGCCCTTCGGTGTAATTCTGATGTGATATACGTGACCTCAAGGATGAGAAGCTTGGGAACGATATGAAACTTCTCTCCGGCAGCGCACTCTGTGTAAATCATTTCGACGGCGCCGCGCAAATTTCAGAGCCTCATTGGACGTCACCTGTAAGTGTCTGATATCAAGTGGATGTTGCCGTGTTTCTAGTCCACAATTGGCGTGAATGCCCCTGGTTACCCCGCCACCCTCTTCCAGACCTTCCTTTTACCTCAACTTCGGATTCAAAATCATGGGAAGAGACACCAAAGCCGACCATGCTGTAGCTCCATTCTCGCCTTGGAAGTTTCTCTGACGACGCAAATCGTGGCCTTTCCCTCGTAAGACTTGATCCATGTTCCGGTGCTTACGCCGACTCGATTGCATCCATCGGTACTTGTTGTCGTGGTGGTCCTTCTGATGAAGGAGGTCTTGAGTTTGTAGCTACGACGCAGCCCCCCGGAAAATGACTGCGGCAAAATTCACCCCATACGCGGGCACAATCCTGGAAACAATATATGGACACTTTGACCTGTCCCCTCCACCGTTTAATGAACACAGTACAGAAACCCTATACGTTGATGAAGGAGGTCTTGCTGATAATTCCAACGGCCTTTTCACGGCTGCACAGAGTCTTATGAAGCTTTTAGCTCTGCGACTTCCCTATTTCCACAACGTTCCAGCCTGTGAATTGCTCAAACTCAACGATATCGCTCATTCTCCTAGAAGCAGAGGGACTTGGTAGGACATGGATTGTCGATAAAGTCATGCAATCTGAACCAGCACCTTCGAAGCGCCTCCGAGATGAAAGATTTAAAATCTATCTCATTGCAAAGGTAACACGCAACATAACGCGAATCCATACAAACCCAGATGAGAGCCACCTCTGAGATGAGTCCGACACACTGATTGAAGGAGCATTATTGAAGAGCGTGGCTCGAAACTGTGATTAATGGTTCCCTTTTTCCAGCAGGCCAGCGGTAGAGCCATGGCGCCGCCTATCTTTTAAAACACTTCAAGTAGACACCATGGTCGTGCTGATGACTTGGATCGCTCCGAAGCCAAAAGCCATTCCTCAACCTGCATGCTTCGCGGATCATTCGATAAAGTGTGTTCGTAGCTATATCAGGGCAGGTGAAGATGAACGACTCGATGGACATGCAGTGGTGACATCCAACGTCAGCGCACGGACTGCGATGCCTGAGCCACGGGACAGGCTGATGGAATTGGAACATAATCACTCCAAGGGCGCCGATTCGACAGACAGGCCGTCTTCATGCTACATGGCATTGGCGTGGTATCTCAATTCGACAAAGACCCGCCAGAAAGGGTTCACGTGGACAGATCCAGGTAACATTATGAGCTTGACTGTAGCTCCCCACACACGAGGCTGTACATATAGACGACAGGGAGCGTAGCTGATATTCTTGCCGTAAAAATGGTTTGGGATAAGGTCTTCTTTACTTTGTCGCCCCCTGACGATTCAGTCATGAAACGGAGAAAAGCAACGGCAGAATAAACCTGACGGGAAAGTAAGCCAGCAGATCTGATGAATCTGGACAATTCGTCTTGAGTGGAGTCCCGACAGAGGTCGGTGGTTAGCTGAATATCAATCACACAGGGCCGGGAAGCCGAACAGACTTTGGAGGTCACCTACATCCACCTCTTGTATGATTTCTATTGCGAGCAAAGGGCATCACGGTTCGCTGATGACTCGCATGTTCAGACTACACACTCCTTGAGTTTGTAGTTACGACGCAGCCCCCCCGCAAAAAGACTACGGTAATTTTCACCCTATATGCGGGCATAATTCTGGAAACACTATATAAGCACCTTAACCTATGCCCTCTACTAATTAAGGAAAATAGTATAGAAACCTTATATATTCCTGCTAGTAAGTAAACCCTCTAAATATTATAAAGTTAAACGTACGCCCTAGCTAAATAAATTAGTGGAATAGTAATAGCGCTAGTTATATAGCGTGGGGCTAGTAGCACTATATATAGTAAGGCTAATTATATTAGGGCTAAAAAGGTTACTAAGGCTCTTATAGCTTAGTAACGCTACTATAAGAGAGATAACTCCTTAACTAAAGAGGTTATCTATAAATACTACTAAATAGAGATAACTCTTTAACTAAAGAGGTTATTATAAGAGGTTTTTATAGCTAGAAGTATAAAAAGCTCTACTATATATAAGGCTTATACTTTTCCCTCTTCCTCTTCCTTATTAAAGTATAAGGTATACTTATAACCTATAATAGATCCTTTATAATATCTATACTATATAAAGAATATAAGAATACTAACTTTATATTAAGTATACCTTTCTTTAAAAAGATAGCTAGGATTATTATTATATAGTATAATATCTATATACTAAATAAAACCCTTAAGTTTAGTAAGTACTCTAATTCTAATTAGGAGTAGTTTATTATAGTAATATTAAATAGAGCTCTTAAGAATATTTCTAAAAAGGACCCTCTTTATATTATAATTAAAGTAATAAATATTTTTAATAGCTTTAAAGTAGAGGTTATATATATCTCTAGCTATTCTAAGAAGTAAGCTTTCTTTATATAAACCCTCTATAATACTAAAGTAGATATAGCTTAAGCTTAAGTATAAGTTTAGTAGAGCTTATTAGTAAGTATATTTTATGCTAACTATTATATAGAAAGAGCGTTACTAATAACAGTATAGCTGCTTTTAAGCTTATTAGCTTAGCGTACTACTTTATTTATAGATAATATGTTGAGGAAGTTTCGAGCCCACCTAGTAGGGGTTTTCACAGTAGGGGAAAAAGCAGTAAAAGCACCTCGGTTAGTGCCTAGTCCAGTAGCTTCGCAGTATACGTACCTAAGGGTCTGGAATAACTGCTTGCACTGACCCTAACTCGCCCGCGTATAAGCGAAAGTATCTGGGCTAGACGTATATACTATTGTGGCTGTCAGCCTTGTTGATGATAGCTTTGTTGCTAGCAAGGTTAACAGCCTCGCCCGCATGACTCACGCTGCGCAGAGATGGCTTCATAAGGTCTTTAGCTACGGAAAAGCTTGTCTTAGCTACGTACTTAAGATGCTGCTTGCGCTAAGCCTTAAGCCTATTCCTTACCCTTAATCTTAAGTTAATACTACTAAAGTAAACCACCTAGATTCCTTTATAATATATTCTATCCTACTTAATCTATAGGATCTTATGCTATAAGGCTTTGCCTAAAGTACGCCTTAAGATATTAAGATTAATACTAACTATAAGGCTAAGCTTATAGCGATTAGTAAGATAATACCTTTTAATATGTAGAGCCTTAGGGATTAGATAGCTATAGCTAGGTCCTACTTTAAGGTCCTAGAGGCTAACCTTAGCAGTAATAGCGTAGAGGCTGCTTGCCTGCTTTAGTAAAGCCTCTTACTTAATAATATAGACGTATTTACTACTAATCCTAGCATTTACGCTTACTTTAATAATATCCTTAGTAGGGCAGTATAGCTAGTAAGTTAACTAAGCTAACTGCTACTTAATATTGCAGGCGTTACTAATGAATATAGAATATAGTGTAGGTAGTAGAAAAGATAGCTAAGCTAATAGAGGGTGTGCGTGAAGGTTAGTAGATAGGTTAGAAGGCTAGAGAAAGTCTGCTTCTATAGTAATTAAACCTAGTTAAAGTTGTAAAGTTATTATTGAAGTGATGTTGAAGGTGATGAGATTGTCTGATGGATGGCGCACCTAAGCGTGTGTGGGGGAAATAGGGCTGAAGAGATAGTGATCTATGGGACTGTCTAGCTGAGCAGAAATCCAGGGCGATCATGTGACCAGTAGGCTGTTAGCTGAAGGGTGAAGTCGGAGGTTATTATAGTATAGGTTCTAGGTAAAAGTCACAGTAGCTAGCCAGAGGCCATTTATAGATAATATAAGGTATACTGAAGGTATTAGCTAGCTTAATTAAATAAGAAGATAATAATAGTGATAAATAGTAGATAGTAAAGTAGTAATAGGGATAGTGTTAGTAGTGTAGGTAATATATAAGAGAGAGGATAGGTTAATAGTTTAGTAGTCTATAGTAATTAAGTAATTAAGTAATTATAAACTATATTATTGCTAAAGTGAAGTTGAAGATAGTGAAGTTGTTTAGTATAATGTGTATATATAAGTGCGGCTGAGATTAGGAGAGGTAGTTAGAGACTTAGGAGGTCGTTAGGGATCATGTGACTGAAGGCTGTGTGTATTGTCAGGAGGCGCGGAGTTAGGAGGTCTGTCGCTCTAAGCAGGTAAAAATCACAGTGAACGGCCAGAGGCCCTACACACTCCTTTCATAAACATGGCTAGGCCCGATTTGGTCGACGGTATTCAAATTCAAACAGCACACGTTCGTGCGCGTCCTGGTTGCATGTTCGTCCGTTTGGATGAGTGTCATCACTCAAAAAGCGACCCCATTCATGTCCTGCATCCAAATATGAGACCTGCCCGTCATAGAACCATGAATTTTTTCTTATACTGGGTTCATCTCTCGTTCGACCCTGCACTTACGAGCAAATTTCTAGCTTCCACCATCGATATCGCTCCCCATCAGCTGGGCAGAACACATGAGATAAAAGCAGTGCCTCAAATGACTCGTAGAATCTTCACATCCTGAATGTGCTCATAACTCCTGCACTTGGGCTTTTCCTCAGTGCATAGAAAAACGACGCTACCTTCCTTCCCAACTATCTTTCAGCGGTAGATGAAATCATCCATTCTTTGGGGAAACTCTGCCATTATTGATCATGCGACAGCCAAACATGACACCATATGGTAGAAAACCAAGCGCTGGGCTTACTGGGCACCCAGCCGCACCCAGGAGATGGTCCTAATCTACCCTTGCAGGCAGTTTGGTACAAGAACGATAGCGCTTCGTCTTGATATCTCCTCTTCCTAAGTGCTGTCCCCGCCCTGTGCATTGCGGCGTTTTCTGCCGGAGACGGAGGTAGCCGTCAACATACCGGATCGTGGCTGAATCAAACGAGTTTCACACTGCTGTGTTCTTCGGATCACTGTGTCCCTTGGATTGGTTTGCATGGAAATAAAGATCCCGAGATGTTTAAAGACGACGCATATGAAGCAGGAAAAAAAGGCATTCAAAGAGGAAGGCAATTAACCAAGAGACTGGAGAACTATTGGGTCGAAGGATCAATAGAGACTACACATTGGCCACGCGAATATTACCATGGTCTTTGGTCAGTAACGACGGGATTTGCATGCACATGAGAGGCCGACTACATTGCAGCTAGTTCAATATCTTAGTACATCAATGGTTGTGTTCGTTGCAGAAGCCTCCCACCTAGGTCAGCAGGTAGTTCGGGTGTTGTCGACCCTCCAGGATTGGGATATGAACATCAGAGCTGTTTCTTCAAAGTGAGGTATTCGCGTTCGCAACGAGATAGGAGTCTACGTTTCCACAAGCTGGGACCGAAAGATGGATTGGGCAACCAAGCTGATTTGTCTTAGCTGGGTGAGTCGCAGCAGGAAAGCATTTTTTCGATGCAATTTTTGCCAAAAACTAGCAATAGGCGCGGCAACTCCATTAAAGTCTCCCATCGAAGGTCTCTGACTTTGATTCACTCAGGAACCGGTCCTCTGGCGCTAGTCGTCACCCGCAGCTGAGAAATGGAGACATTGCATGGCAGATGACTCAACGGGATGGGACACGATAGGAGTGAAATTTAGGAAGATGAAACACAATTCTTTGAGAAACGTTGCTTTCGGCCCAACACTTTAGTTTTCAAATGTTGACTTCTGTAGCTGATCACACTCGCAATTGGCGTCTTTTGGTCTCAAATTGAGCAAGCCCTCAATTCATCGCGTGATTTCACGCTCCCAGCTTGTCTGCATGACATCAACGAACTCAGCACCATGCTTTGAACACTATCTTCTTTCTGTTTCGGGGGAACATGAGGGCCACCACACAGCTAGCGCCATTACCTAGATTCGAAGCCTAATGAGTCGTGACTATGTGTCTGATGTCAGCTGCAGGAGGCTTCCTACGCGGATAGCTGGCTGTGTTATAGGTTTTGGACATCCCTGGGAGGTCGTATCTTGAACCATCTTAAACCTGTGATTCACAAGGAAAATCCTTTGGCCCTGTAGCCACCGAATCCAATTACAGGCCTGCTGGTTGTGTCCTTGTGATTTAGATGGGCGAGTTTGTGGATGAGGAACTATTCAAAAACGTGGGAGAAGTAGCTACTGTATGCCAGAAGCGCAAATTGTCCAAAGTACGTCCACTGGCGCTGGTTTCAGGGTGTGGAAAAATGGGAGAGTTGTCTTCACTGAATAGAATTGCGATTTTGTGGGCACTCAGTCTGAAATCTACATTTTTCAACAGAGAACACTTCCAGACATTACAGCCATTGTTCCTAGACGCATGTGCTTGCCCAGCAACCTGGAATATCCCGGGGTCAAAGACATCTTCAGCATCACTCGCCAAGAGCTGGATGCCTAAGGGAGAAAGACTGATTTGCCGGCGCAGATCTGGAGGAAAGTTGCCGGCCAAGAACAGGGAACGTTCTGTGCAATCACAGCATATGGAAGAAGTCCCTGCGTAAGTGTGGTAAATTCTTATACAAGTACGGACCTTCTGTACGGGTGCTATTTTCTCCGCAAGTAGTTTTCTGTTGCACAAGCACCGGTCTTCCAGTAAGCAATTTTCACACGATCTATTTTTCACGCTGTTTGAAAATTACTGTTTCTACTACTTGCGACCAAATCAGCAACCTTCGCGTCATTTTCAACTCAATCTTGAAAGATCAACCACGCGGTTTTTCACAGTTCCTTCCCGTCATCTTGACAATGCGAAATTGCATAGAAAATCTTGGCTTTGACATGAGTCCTTGTGGATTGATCTACATACCGGGTGTCTTAACACACAGTCATTCTGCAACGCATCACAGCGCCTTAATATGAAGCTCGCGTCAAGCACATAGGGTGTTGCATAGTCGGATTCTCCCTTTCTCTCACATCAGTGAGATGCCCTCTGGGAGTCCAGTCACTGCGGCCAATATCGATATGCAAGTGCAGTTTCTTCACACGTCCAAGTTAATGGCATCCATGGTGTCCTCATACTAGCGCCACTCTGAGATCAAACCAGACCCAAGCCTGGGCCTTCTCAGAGAGACTTTCCAAAGTACATCTACACCACGTTTCGCCCAGAGTCAAAGCAAAATACAGACCTCGGAATGCTGTCACTGTGTCTCAATGTCGTCACGGACGAGCGACGCGGTAATCAGCTCCGACCTCTGACGAGCATGTGACATTGTCGTACTATCTGAGCCCCGTTCCAGCCATCAATGGAGGGAATCAGCAATCGATATATCACGAGCCGAGATATCTATGCGTTGTTTTATCAATATACTCAGATTTTTCCTCTCATGGACGAACTAATCATAACCCATCCGGTTATCTTATAACCCTAAGTCCCGAGGAGTGTCACACGGAGGACGCGTACTTCTAGCTAATAGAGGCTTTGTGAGTCAATGTATTGGATTATTTGGTGAATTCGATGCCCTACTGCACTTTTTGTGGTTCACGCTGACCCTGCCGTCCGTCTTATCCTCGCTTCCAGCATTCGCCGTCCTTTTTTGATGTCTTCGTCTGCAGATAGGCCGTGGGCCTAATCCTAGATGTTTCCACCGGCCAGGTACACCAAACAGCGCTGTGTACCTACTTAGCGGTTGATGTACTTTCTCGGTACCCTATCCTGGAGGTAGAAAGAAGCATCAAATTCTGTGGCACCCAGATAGCCTATTGAGTCGCTGTGTAGTAAGTTCTTGATACTTCTTTTCGCCGTCGTTGTGTTGATGAACATTGTTCAACTTCGGCATGTGATACCTACAAGAGTCAAACCCGATCGGGAGGTATATAGCAGTTCCGGTTCACCTTCGGCTGCACTCTCCGCCAACTTGAGCCGAGGAATTTAGCGCAACGTGCAAAGAGACTCTCCTTCAAGGCCCATTACAGCATCTCTCAGTGTGGTCCGGCTGCAGTTTTGCTACCAGGCCATTATGTCCCTGCTTGGGACAACGTTGTTATTTCTCCATCATGATATTTCCAGACTGTTGAGGCGAAGCCTGGGATCTTCCACATCAGGTTGTATGTTCTTTCATTCTGTTGACTTGCTCCCGCGTGCTTGACCCACACATTGCTTTGGTATGACTTTCGCAGTCGGTCATAGCATTCAACAGAATGCTGAGACCGTCTTTGAAGTTGCAATGGTCAGGGAAAACGTTCCTGTGTGGCTAGCTCTGGCTACTGCTGCTACACTGTAATTAAAATGAGTGATGACCTCTCGAATGGCCATGTACGATGTATTGGCACTTTACCGTTGCGATACCCATCACGCCGCTTCGGCTCTGCCCAGACTACAACACAAGCATCGCCATTTTCACCTTGGCCTTCTACATCCTCGTGATTATTGCTCGTCCTGATGATTTCTTGACCGACTCGTCGGTAGCAATTGTATGAAGACCGAAACAATGGGCGACTCCGACTACCACCGTATTTGAGGAGATCCGAAGTCTTACCTTCCATAATAAGCTGTCTTCAGCTCCGTCTTCTCACGAGTATAATGAGAGCTCTTTCAGCGAGGTGTATCGGAAGATCTTAATGAGCCGCGGAGGAGACAAGTGCCCAAGACTTTATCAGTTGACTCGACTCACACTTCCTCCCGAGGGTGGATCCACGGCTGGCAGTTGGATTTAGTAGCTTAGGCCAAAGCTGAAACTAGAAGAACCGTAGATTATCACATTCTTCATACATCGCCTTGAGCCCGAACTCCATTCGAGTGCCGGTCACACACTCGTAGCTCTTGGGCTGTGGGCGCGTCCACATACCCAGATCATTTGGGAAGCCAGAACGAAGAAGCGTAGGCTTGACCCCAATTACCCGTCAAGGCAACATCATCAACTCATTCTGAGGTGCTGCCGTGACGTCGTCTGGCCATAGACCAAGAACAGATCATGTTCAAGTAATGGTATCTAAGTGGGCATGGTAGGAGGTAGCAGAGGTAAAATGAAGGGAGGTTGCACGCGTGCCACCGACATCGTATTTCTTGAAGGAGGGCAAGAACTAAAATAAGGTCGTGGTACGCGCGAGATGTCGACTCGTTGAATCCGAAAGACGCAAGCAGGTACAGTCATAATTGCCTTCAACTCGATGCTGAGGAGTGCGACCAGTTCGTGTTCTTTGAGCACATCGAACATGCTTGAGCAAAGATCAAGCAGATTGTTGAACTAATGTTGACGATCTAACAGGCGGTGATACGCAGTTTCAACACCCAGACTCAATGCGTCCCGCGCAAACTGCTTGTATCCTCTCTGGCCAAAAGGCATGACAGGATGCAATCGGGCGTTACCCTACCTGTTCGAGATTTGACTGCGTAGACTGGGACATTTAATCCTGCAACGCAGCATACGTCATCATGAAGTGTCGTGGCGACAGGCTGTATCATGAATCCCAACGAATCAGCTCCTCTGCATATATCAACGCAAGGAGCGTGATCCCGTGTGGTCGGAACGAGGTTGAGTTTCGTATCTATCTTGATTTAAGGAACCCTTTCCGCTAGAAACAATGGATATCAACGAGAATAGGGCCACATTCACGCGTGCGAGAAGTTCGAGCACGTCGACAAAGCATTAGAGAACAGTAAGGAATATTACACCGAACAATTCAAGTTTTACTTCGGCTGAAGTACTTAGTAAAGCTCTATTTCCATTCTGCAATTTCACGTATGGTCACTCAACAAAGTAGGGTTGAAGTGAAATCAGTAAGCCCGCAGTATTCCAAGTACTTGAATAGGCCCTGGAACGGTTGTTGATTCAACACCCCCACCACCATCATTGGAAGATGTTGATGAGTTTTGGCCCGCAGCTGTGCTTGACATAGTCAATCAACAGGTCGCAACTACTTGTAGGACGGGATTGGATACGATCAGCTTTGCCTACGCCTCTGGCCCAAGCACTTGCAACCTGCGGCACAGGTGGGGGTAATAGGATGGGTCAAAATGTGAACAAAACAACCCCAGCAACGTTGATGTTCCTTCAATCGGAACGTTTCACATGATTCGCCAAAGAAGGTGATGTGATCATCCTAAGATACCAAGAGTACGTGATCCAATCTACGGCGCGATCTCGGAAGGCGGGGTGCCCGAGCGCAAACAAGCTGCTTCGGAGGATATCAGGTTGTCCGGAATGCACAATGACAGGCAGATCTCCAAGTCGACCGGTAAGCCTTCTTCCTGGCATCAAAAAGCCAGACTAGGCTACCCATTAGCGAGATTGAACACCAAGCATCCTGGTGTGTCGGATTGCTGTTATAAACCAGCACATAAGGTGAAAAGCCCGTACATGGAATTACCAGCATCATCGCTTTGCTATGACCCAGCATTCTCCCACAAGTCACCCATCCCTAAACCGGACTTCCTCCCGTCCATCAGCGGGCATGTGGTAAATCTTGGTGGGAAATGCTTCAGAAGTCTTTGGGCTTTCCAAATGCTGGTCTCAGGAGGGTACGGTGGTGGTGAACAGCCAGAAAATGGGCAGGGGGGCTCCCTGTTAGACTCCGGAATCAGGCGAGAGGAGTTGAGCATCATGCTTAAGTGCACCAAGGGCAGTCATACCCGCCAGCAAAAGTGATATGAAGTTGAACCCAAACATGTGAGTAAATGGTACGAGGCATCTCGCCGCATTTCCCCGTCATGTATGTTGATCGGCGGCTAGATCGCCTGACGGAGCACAACGATCAATCGTGAGGTTGAAAGACGACAGTACCAGGATCATTTGGACCTTTAAAAACGTCATCGATCAGGAAGACTTGCTCTCGGCGTGCCTCCCACATGACGTTTCTCTCCAGTGACACGTGTGCCTTCTGCTGGCCGCCTTGTGTTCCAATTCAGGAACCGTCTGCGTATCTCAACCCCACGAAGACAGTCAGAGGCTATGGGATTCTGTTGCCCATTATCCCTTTTGAGTTGTAACACAAGACAGGCCTGGAAAAGAACTCGGCTTGTAAAAAGAATTCGGACTAGGTTGTAAATAGTGTCGAGAATGTTTGGAGCTGACCTGCTGGTGGAAGGATGAAATGATGGGGATATCGTTTTGAGGAAGTATGATTGTCTAGACTATGGACCACGCAGATTGCTGGGTATTGACAGGTTTGCATGATAATCTGACAATCTTGACACCCCAGAAATAGGAGTCCAACTTGCACCAAAATCACACCACTTGATGCGCTGGTTGAGGAGCCAAGTAAATCTTGACGGTACGCTCGGAACATTTGGAAGTTCCAGTAAGCAATGAAGGATTCATTCAGTAAATAGATACGTCGCCCAAGAAAGTTCCTAAATGTCCGTCGATTCTTCGGAGCATCGGCATTTCTCTCCAAACTATACAAACCCGATCGCACTCACTCCTCGTTCTTTTTTGTAGACGACAGCCCTTTGGTCCGTCATTCTGAGCCTGGACGGTGTGATGGAACTCGTCAGAACGCAACTCAGTCGTCTTGCCCAGCAGTGTGTACATCTCACACACTTGGCGACTTGATGTGACGTGCATCCCAGACGAGCACTAGCCTTCGTGTTTCGCTTTGAAAACGAAACACAAAGGCCCATCCAGGAAACAAGGCCCAAGAGTTTCATAGAACCACAGATTTGAAGGTACACTAGTTGTCGGGATTCGACGGAATCTCCAATCATTCAAACCTCCGTTATCGAAAGGCACCGAGGACCGTAGCTGTTGGTACTCACTCATAGATTTTAATGACTGCTCGGCTTTCAGATGCTTAGAAAAGTCCTTCATCCAGCTGCAGCTGTCAATGTCATCGGCGTCCGTCGAACGGTATTTCCCGTTTCTAGACGATAATCATTACACTCGCTGGAAGCGTACATGGGGTGGTTGGACCAGCCAGCTTTGGAAAATGAAAACGAGATTGTTTTCTCGACGTCCAACCCACTCTCGTTATTTTCGCATTCTTCTTTCTTCTCGAAAGTAAAAGCGTTTCCCTTCACACGAAGCCCCATGGTATTCCTTCAGACACGCGCCTCCGGATGTGTGACAAGTCAACGAAAATACCTCCTGCCGGCAACATCATGGACGCCTGCAAACTCAAACTCAGCACGAACGTCTACATGCTGCGTCTTGGCCAGTGGCGTCATGTCTGAATATGAAGCTCGTTGCGAGCACGCCTGTTGCAGCGCCCTTGGTAGGCGCATCAAAAATGGAGCGAGATCCTCTGGGCTGTGGGCCGCGGCGGACCGACGTCTTGACGCAAGGCCCGTAATCATCGGCTCTCGGGTTAGTGACATGTCAGACAATTTGGGTGACTTGACAACAAGTCCTCGGCCGGTGACATCAGGCAGCGTCGAAGCATCGCTGAAGGAAACATGTTAGGCTAGAAATGGCTGTTTTCACCGCCTCCGAGATCCTCAAATGGTACTCACATCTAGGACATCCTCACGTCAGACAAGTTCCCATCCCAGACACCAACTCTCCGGTTAAAAGATGATGACTAGGCTGCAGAGCATGAAAGCACGATTGGCGCGAAGGCGAACATCACGCATCAACAACAACCTTGTCTTTCGAAGGGAAACTTGCAAATCAAGGCAACTTGGTAGGAAAGCAAAGGCAGACAACAGGTCAGCAAGATGGCAGCTTAGGGGTATGTTAGTGTTCGATGTGAGTTAACCCTAGCCAGTATAGACAGTCAAACTCCGTCAGTCCACCACATACGACCATACCCACTGGAGAACTCGGGATCCCGTCCGCTCTCCCATAGATAAGCCAGTGAGGGCTGGAGTAGTAGTCGGGTCGGTGACGACCGGCGAATGGCCGGTGTTGTATGTTTTTGCATTTTTGCATGTTGCTTTAGCTGTACATGTACATCCCCATCTGTTCGTCCCCTACTTTCGCGGCAGCCAGTTTGCGATCTGCTGGCCTTGAGACGGCACAATCACTGTTGGCTGCGACTCCACCTCTTGGCATCATCAGCTTGGTGCCGAGTCAGTTTCTGTGGCAGCCAACCACTGCCAGTTACTCCACTCTTTAGTGGCGACTGGCAACCCAAGTCTCCATTGTCACCATCTTGCGGAGAACCCAAACATTGTATCCATCCTCCCCGATGATCCGATCGTTGAATGTCCTGAGTAGTCCGCCCGTGTCGCGCAATCAGGGATTGTGTCGATCGAGAATTCTTGGCGTCCTTGCAAAGGGCATAGCTCAGAGACTGGAAACTCGGTCGGCGGTCTGAATAGCTTTCTTGAGTAAGTCTTCGATGTCACCGAACCGGACCCGGATGTAGTCAGGCCTGGCGCCCCATTGGGAAGCGGTTAGCTTGGGAAGTAATGGTCTGCGGGACTGGCTGGACGAGGGCATAGCGACGTACCTATCTCCCAGTATGTACTTTGCGAAGTGCCACGGGCGCCCAGAGATGCTTTCGTCAAGCATCGCGTTGGGCGTCGAATCCAACGGACCGGTGAATTCTGCATTTCCCACGGTCCAGACATGTAGGGCCACTCTGCACTCGTAGAGCGGGCGTTCCACCGAGTTTTTCGGGGCTTTGCGATCAAGCTGGATCTTCATCGCAACGACGGCGCCGATGTGGATTTCGGAGAGCGAGACGAATCCGATGCACTTCTTCTGCAGCTCCTCAAAGCTGGACGATTGTGTGGAGGAGATGGTGGAAACGACGCGCGGAAAGTCGGTGCTGTTCTTGGCGTCTGCGTACCAGGCGACGTCAGTGTAGCGCCTGGCACTGCTGTATTCACATGAGTCTGGATCTGAGTGCGGCGGGGGCAGCGATACGAAGTGGTTGCGGAATTGCTGGACTTTGGGTATGATGTCACCGGCAACGCTCGAGGCGGTATTACTGAAGAGCCGGGCGACGATGGGGTCAAGGGGGCTCTGTGGCATCTCAAAAGACACGGAACTGGCCTTCGAGCCGTACTTGAGATGGAGCCGTGGGAGGGAAATGCGAGGGTCGGTCTCGAGGCGTCTGAGAAGGACGGCGAAGGCCGCGGGCTGGAGGCGGTATTTTTCGATGCGGTCGGCTGCTGCAAAGACGTCATCGGAGGACAGTCGGAGAGCAACTTCCAAGCAGGCCCGGATTGTTTCTTCCGTCTCCAGCGGTAGAGACGCTGGCACCGACGTAATTGGCATTGTCGTGGCGCGTGGTTGGGGGTGACAGGTTACAGGGCGTTTGTTGCAGCGCAAACATTAGCCGCGAGACGGACTGGAAGGGGAAGGGAACAAAGCTTGCCTTGTTGGCTACGACTGTGTGTTCTGCGCTGTTGGCGCAGCAGGGGCGTGGCAGAGTCTGAACCGTCCTGGAGTTAAGGCGGACGAACAGGCTGACTTCCTTTCGAGGAAGGAACAAAAGTAGAAGGTGCCGCCAGTTGCCTGTGATATTACCACAACCGGGCAGGCGATGATGAAAGCAGGAGATTGTCTGGCGGCGCCAACTTCGGCAGGTGGTTTGCATTGGTGAGTGGTAGGTGGGGGGGGGGGGGGGGGGGGGGGGGTTGCAGGGGAAGGTGCAGTGTCAGGGGTCCTCCCACGTGGGCGGTAGTCACCTGGGTGCTGTCAGCTTTAGCCCAGGGCTGCCTTCAGTGGCAAGCGCACTAAGGGGAAGTCTCGCAAAACCTCCCGTCTGCACCGCGACACACTTCCCACAGGATTCTTGTGTCTTTAGGTAGGGGAAGACCTACTTCAGCTTGCATGCACTGTGACCCCGACCCTCCGCGTCTTGCTTCCCATGGCGTGCATCCTCATCCTCGGCGTTTTGACCACGCTCGCCAGACGCAGGCCCATCCCCCAACTCCAGACAGGGTTCATCGTTGTTTTGACCCGCCGCTTCAAACCGCCATGCCAGACCGTCCAGTCGCGGGAAGAACATTTCTGTTTCAGTTGTCCAAGAGGAAAGGCTTGCTTTTCCCGTGCTTGCAACTAGCAGCATCTCCGAGGGGCTGCTTCGTGATTATGGGAAAATACTCTTGTTAATTGGATGGAGGAAGTCCGAACCACTCAGCACTCCGCCCCCACGGCTATCACTCAGAGATCCTACGCAGGTTGACCAGTCGGACTGGATGGCATGAGGTGCGTGTTTCGGCCAAGTATGCCGACGAAGCTTCAGAGGCCGTCTACCAGGCCAGGATTGCAATCCCTCACGTTGTCTGGCCTGCAGTTGCAATATTGTTTGTCCACCCCAACCCCTTCTCTGGATGGGTCCCCGCCAGTCTGGTGGGGAGCCGTGCTTCGCAATGCCGTGATGTATGCTACGTACGTTCCCCGTCGATCATTCCACTAACTGCGAAGACGTGCTTCTCCCAGTGTCGTCGCCCATCAAGAACTGCCTCCCCCAATTTAATTCCTCTCAGCCTCATTGTAACCGCCGACAGCCGCAACCTTAGCAATCCGGGCATGAAACATCGAATCCCCTAGATCCCTCTCGAACTTGCCGTCTCATGCACTGTTGCTCATCCAGTGGCGGGCACTCTTTTCCGCCTCCGGCAGGCTGACGCACAGGCACATGGAGCAGATTGAATCACGCTCGGAATCGTCGCTTTCTTGGCTCGACGAGAAGTTGGGCATAGAGTCTGCAATCGTCAGCGCGGCGGAGGGTAGCTGGACCCAGCGCTGTGTCGCTCCAGCACTCCCACCTCAGACGACTGTAAGTGGAGCATTTCGTGCGCTCGAGGTCGGCCATGATGCCTCGAATAGCCTCGGTGTTCCCTCGTCTGCTCGAGACAAGATAAAGAACATTCGGAGGCAGCAACAGCTGTAGCAGGTGCACTGCGGCTGAATCCGTTCCTCCAGGCCGCGTCTTCGGGTGTTGATGCGACTGGTGCATCGTACGTCGGGGGATCATGGTCGTCGCCCATGTTGCGCTCGCGGCCCGCTTGCCATGGGGTTCTTAAGGCATCGACTGCCATTTTCTTGGGGTGTGGTGCTTGTTGGGAATTGGTGAGAGTGGAGGAGGCTTGATAAAGAGATTTATCCTCTGCAGCTCGGAGGTCGGAACCTGTTTGGGTTGGTGTTTGAACCAGAGCAGACAAGTGGAGGTTCGGGAGAATGTTGGTTGTAGGATTTTGATCTGGTAGGAGGTGTTCAGGCAGGTAGGCAGGTGGGCCGGCGTGCGTCTTCATCACTTGCGGTGGGTGGAACGTGCACTTGGGAAGTTGATTGCGACCGAATGGACTTGCTTCTTTTTTTTGGCGAGTCTGGACCACTTGCCCGCCCCAAGCGTCCAGTAAGGTATCCGTCACTGGAAGAACAGTCCGCACCGCCGCACGAAAGGCCATGATCACGTCGAGGCAGTTTCCAAGGCCCCACCCCATTCGCCCTTGGGCTGCAATGACCGATACGGCCAAGCCAGCCCGGGGCGGCAAAAAGTCACTGTCCACTTTTGATTCACAGCGCCCCACGAGCTGTGTCGCCATGGACAAAAGCCTTCGTGTGGCCGATGGCCTGCCGCGGGCCTGGCTCCGGCGCTATAGGCCTGGCGTCGGAATACCGCGCGACCGGAAAGTATTGTCATCCACAGTGACACCGAAGCCGTCGTTGGCAGAGAGGAGAATGTTGTCCGAAGGAGCTGGAGCTTGGCGACCGGTCTCGGGCTCTGTCTGAGGCTTCGAATCGGAGTCGCAGTCTGGCTCGTAGCGGGCACGCTCGGAGCGCGGCGGGCGGTAAGTCAGGTCGACCAACGACTGCTTAGCGGGGCGCTGGGGAGCTTCTGGCGGCGGCATGGAAGAGTCGACTGGCTCAGTAAGCTTGGAGGCTTCGAACGACGGCTAGGAACGGGGTTTCGGCGGGGAGGGGTCGCAGAAAAGATGCGGGGTGCACGAGGTGGCATTTCTAGTGTGCCGACTCGCGGGGCGGACTGAGGGGTTAGACCACGAGAGGATGATGGGGGCTGGGCTGGCGAGTGGCGGTTGATCGGGTCTCTGCTGTTGATGAGGGAGTTTCTTGTGTAGGCATCTGGGCCATGAACAAGGAGGCCCAGTGCAGGACATCGGCTACGAGTAGTCCAGCTACCTCTTCGCAGGCATTGCGGGCATGGGGCAAAGCAACCGCATGGTGCCACCACATCCTCTTAGGAGTATGGCAGATGCCGGGGATGTCTGGGCGTTCGCTGTTGCAATTGACGTAGAGGCTCATGATTTGTCGCAGCTGAGACAGCTAGTCCTTGGTGTCCCGCTCGAACTCGATGCGCTGGCGGCCCGGCATTGTGACATCGGGAAGCCCCTGGCAGATGCCGCACAGGGAGAATAAGGACCGACCGACAGAAAACGAGCGACATAAAATGAGAGCTTGCCGCTAGTGACAAAAGGGAGAGCAACGTCCAACGTAATTACCTGTGCCTGTATAGCTCGAGGAGAGGAAGAAGAAGAGGAGGAGAAAACCGGGCGACTCAGGGAGACGTATCCCGGGCAGGAATTGACACAAGCGTATTCCCAAGACAGTGTTGATGTGCGCATCGTACGCATTACTGGTATGCATCGCAGCTTCGTCCGACCCGGTCGGGCGTGTCGGATGCAATGGACGGCAGATGCATTTTAAGTCGGGTGTGGGAGTCTCGAAGGTTTGCCGAAGGTTTGGCGGCGCAACGGATGGAGGCGTGATTGAGGTGAACGCCTCCCTTAAGGGACATCAGGCTCATGGCTCCACTAGACGAGCTTGTGTGGCCAATAGCAGAGGTTGTGTGACACACAACCTCGAGGACCCAGGCCAGTGGCTCCACTAGGCGAGCTTGTCTGACCAATTGAGGTCGGAGATTTCTCGACCTTCGAGCCATGAGTTGCGCTATGTCTGAGGGGCTGTTTCCTGATGTGGTATGTTATGCGGCATTTCATTCGCCAGGTCCCTTAGGTCGGTCTCAGCCATGGCTGGACATTCGCAGTGTTGCAATGCACTAGACTCACTGCACGATGTATTCCCGTTTTCAATCTCGCATTCACGCTGCACTTCAGGATTAATCAATGCGACTGCCTTCAGGCGCCAGCTGCAATGCTCGTCCAACGTCGCTGCAATATTTTAGACTGAGCCCGGGCGGCGTGGCTGGTGTCATGGCTGTCGGCTGGGTCTGCGATCAGTTGTGTGCACGATATCTTACGTAAGTTGTCGTGCACACAACCTTTTTCTTCGCTCCCCCCACCCCCTCGCATCCTTCCATCTCCGCTCCCCAGCCAGATGCAATCAGGGTGTGCAGGTTGCCTACCCCCAGCCCATTCACAGCTGTCACTTTCCGCCTTGGTCTTCCTTCCTACTCCCGTTAACTCCAGATGGCGACAGCGCTCATAGAGACACCAACCACACGCGAGAGTCGTGTTTCCGATGGTCAATCGACAGTACCCGGACGCATCGACGCGGCATCGTCCAACATGCAAATCTCCTGTACAGCACCCAGCCTCTTGCCCCATCTAATTAGGGTAGACAAGTAAAGGCAGGTTCTCGGAAAAGCATGCCCATGGGCAGCACCGATGCAGTGCCGTGCAAGTGCCGATCGAGAACGACGAAACCATGGCGGTAAATAAAGGAATTTGCTACTTGGCATGGCATCTCTCGCCTCAAAGGGTTAGTAAATGCAGCTGCTGAGTAATTCCCATGATAGATGCTGGAGAGCGGCATGATGGACCGCCCGACCGCAAACTTGGGCGACCGGCCTGACAGCCGACGCACGAATTCCCACACTGCGCAAATGCTGCCTGCCAGCAAGCCCACGAACCACCTCTAATAGTTGCGTACGCTGAGTCGCGTCCGCCAGTCAAGTCCAGACACGGCCAGCTTGCCCCACACGGACGTGCTTGGGCATGAACCTGCCGAAGGTGATGGCGCACCTGTCAACAATGACGAACAACATGCCAACAGTGACGAAGAACCTGCCAAAGGGTGAATGCACTCACAAAGGTGCCTGCCCAAAACCATTTGCGCAAAGCCGATCTTTCCCCATGCTGAAGCTGCCAAGACATAAACCTGCCGGGGAATGCACTGCCAGGACATGAAGCTGCCAGGACACGAACCTGCCGGGGAATGCACTGCCAGGACATGAACCTGCCAGGACACGAACCTGCCATGAAATGAACCTGCCAGGACATGAACCTGCCAGGGAAGAACCTGCCTGAACAGCAAACTGTCAGGACACGAATCTGCCTGGACATGGACCTGCCTGGACACGGACCTGCCAGGGAAGAACCTGCCTGAACAGCAAACTGTCAGGACACGAACCTGCCGGGGAATGCACTGCCAGGACATGAACCTGCCATGAAATGAACCTGCCAGGACATGAGCCTGCCAGGGAAGAACCTGCCTGAACAGCAAACTGTCAGGACACGAATCTGCCTGGACACGAACCTGCCTGGACACAGCCGACCGAATCAGCAATAGTGACTAGCATGGACTGCGCCTGAGACCTTCAGTAATACTCTTGGGCGCGACGGTCTCTGGTCCGGTAGTTGGTCTCGTCCAACGTCCCGTCCCACGATCACAGGGGAGAGGGCCCACTCCGTGCCGGATCCCGTGGGACCGGCCGAGCACCTTTCTTGCGGGAAGTGTGACAGGCAGTAGAAGCTGGGGTGTCACTCCGAGATGCGCGATGCTTTGGTTTCGCCGATTTTGCACGTACCCCCTGTATCTGCAGCTCTATTTGGCATGTAGTGTCGGCTGGCGTCTCACGGTCTCTTCGGCGTCAGACCATCCAGGTGGACTCGCAGCTGGCGAGAGGGATGGCGCGTGCGCAGACAACACAATTGGACGCCAAGCCACGCTTGACAGGACACACAACTGCAAAACCAACCTTCCGACGTTGAATGCGAATCTCCCGCCCCTTCTTTGACAATTTTCGCCCCTGGGATACAGGTTGACCCTGCTTGCCGCCGCCGCCACTGTCGCCTCCAGGCCATAACAACGTGCCGTCCACCGTTACCTACAATCCGAGGTCCTGATTTATTTTTTATGCTGATCACCAGCACCTTCACGTATCTCCAAAGTGGACGGGTGTGGAATCTTGCCAGTTTGAAACATCTTCTGCAGACAAACCCTCAGTGAGGAAAAATTTGACTAATATGTCGATCATAATAATTATTCACGATATCTATCGATGCTTGGTATGCACTGAAACACCGAAGAGAGACCTTGTCGCACCACAGTGACAATAAACTGGCTGGTTCGGGCCTTGTTTGCATTTGGCGGTATGCCAGGGTTGGTCCAGAATAGCGATTCGGTTGGCTTGGGCAGCCATCTCATCTCTGATTTGATGGTTGACATCCTAGAAAAACGGGGTCACTGTCCGATGGATGACAAAGCCTCAAGCCGTAGCGGTCGAGTGCCTCAGTCCAGATTTGTTTGCTTACGAAACCAATGTTCGACCTCAAACGCAAAACATTAGCTACGATTCGAGACGCTGGTTGTGTGTCGCAACACCCGAGTTCATAAGCTGGCGCTGCCCATAGTAAATCATGAGAATATCCGTATACCGTCTGGCCAGCGGCCCAGCGCCGTTATAACGCCTCAAGCTTTGCTCATACAGAGAGAATTGCCAGCCGCAAAGTATCGTCGCAAGGGCTGCATGAACCAAATTGCGTCGACCGGTTTTATTTATTCCGTGCATGAGCTCGCCACCAAGTTGACAAAGAATGAGCAGAGTAGATCAAAGAAGACAGAAACGCGAACTCTATGCCTTCCTTTGCGATCCATATTCAGCTTCTTGCGCCCAAAAGTCCATCTAGTTGAGGTTAGGGGCACTAATGGCATAGCGCTTTCACGGCATCACAAAATGCGTCACTGCCAGACTCGCCCTACGGCCCTCCACCCAGAGCCCAAGTCGTAGGCAGCAGGCCTCCAGGAACGGAAGTTCCAGCTTTATCCTCATGCGCACAAGTTGATTCTTCAACTCGCTGCATCACCGAAGACTCCTATTCAAGCAGATAAGGCTCCAGAAGTTTGACTCGCATGTCAACCCTCAGAATGCCGAGTGGATCATCTTACAAGCCGCCACGATTACTGTTCTACAGCTTGATGTAATACAGGTATGGCTGGACGAGCGGCGTTTTTTGTTAGCCCATAAATGATAATGGCACTGGCACCATCAACCTGGAACGACAAATTTTGCAATAAGCTCCGAACCCAGGGCCCCAGAGACTGACGAGAAGTGAGCAATTTCTGTCTCTTCTTGCTTGCACATTTCTACGTCCGCGCGGACATTCGCGCTCCTTTCTGTCTTCTCACTATTTGCACTTCATCTCGTCATCGCAGCTGAACATTCTCATCATGATAAATATGCGAACCTGCTTTCGAAGCCATGATTGGTGTCCGTACGCAGGGCTGTTCATACACCGAAGGCAAATGCCGCCATCAACCGAGAGCTTGGAGCCCGAGCAGCAGCAGGATTCCCCAACCAGGTGAAAGCTCGACGGCGGGGCTAACAGTTAACCAAGAGAATAGACCTATAAGCAGGAATATCAGCAACATTTAGATCGGCAGTGTGAGATTGGAATATAATTGCACACCGCGAGGCGTGCAATCATGAAGTTGATGTTGGATGGATATTTTGCGGAGGATATCATTACATCGTCCTACGCGTCCTTGAGAGTGTTGATACATGTTCCCAGCAAAGTATTGATAGCAGCGCACACTTTTCAAGCGATCCATTGCTCATCATCCCACAGAACAAGCATCACCTGCGCCGCGGCCCTCGGACTCTTCTCTATTAAACGGCCCGTGCAGGCTGATCAGTCCGCAGAGCTGTAGGACAGTGCAATGAGGTACCAGATAGAGCGATAATCAACATCCTGAGTCCTTTTACAGGTTGACTCGTAATGAGTTGGTCATCATGTGTCTGCTCGGGATTTCCGTCTACTTGCAAGCCTAATTTGCAAGGTTAATTAACTAGCGGCATTGGATACCCACCAGCGTGTGTGTAGACAGATTCAAACCACCTGTAATACTCACAGTCCTTTGGCTAGGCTCAGGCTTAGATGTTCAGCTCCTGGATAGCGTAAGCTTCAATTGAAGTAGCCTCAAGAGGAGAAAGCTTTGCATACGGTAGAGCTGACAGCGCACCTGAGCCACGAAGCTCGACAGGGTTCAGTGGAGGCGGGTATACCGGTGGCACCCGACCTCCATCGAGGCCCATACAAGGCGATCCTGGTGATGGGCACTGTTTAAAAAGGTCTATCAGAAGTTCCACTTAGCAGTCGGCAATAGGCGAACGCAGACATTTTTGATAGCACGAGAAGGAAGGAAATCGTAGACACCTTCTTTTTGCCTGATAGTGTTGACCTGAAGTGAAATGATGCCAAATTGCGGGTCGGTCAGAATAGCAGCACAACAAAAAAAAGCGCCAAGTGCGATTAAGGTCTGATGAGGACTCCTTGGATTGTTCGTCCGAGCCATTGAAGCAGCGAACTCTTCATTCGATTCTTTTTGCCCGAGTGTGACAACTCAGTGATTGCGATTTCCTTTGGGAATGGTCGCAAGGCCCAACCTATTTCTGTACGACTTCATTGGAGCCGCATTTTCATGTTTCTTTCTGTGAGCCAAAGGTGGCCTGAAGTCTCAACCCCAAACCAGCCTCATGACTTTCCTCATCACGCTTCAGTTTGATCGCGCTTTTTGGGCATCATCGAGAAGAAGTTAATATGCTCATCAGCATGGCCTAATCTGAGTCAAAGATGCCATTATGCCATCCATACTTCTTTATCTTGTATATCGTGATCAAACCGTCGGTTGTGTTGGGTGCCCACGAGCCGCCGATGAGGCGACGGACAGATCATAGTGTTCCCAGAGCAGCGACCTTTGTAGGACCTGGGAATCTTGTGAGCTTGTCGTGCTGAAAGAGCTGGAGTGGACCACATGAAGGGGGTCTCTACAATGCAATGTCTGGAGACGGTCTCTTAGATGATGTTCGGCTTGGTCGTTTTCGAGGGAGGCTGGGAAGCTTAAGTCGAGAAAGGCTAGGGAGCTCAAGCAGGTATTCAATAGCTTAATAGCATCATCAAGAGTATCTTGCTTGCATCCAAACTCATGACCCCGTACGACTCGAATGTTGACGAAGGCGAAGGCAGCCCTTAAACGATTCAAGTCTTCCAGAAGCTTCAGGGAGTAATCATGTGTCTTCTCCATGGCTGATGACAGAGGAGCAAGAAGATGAACGGCCAATCAGAACAAACCTTGGCATGGAATCGTTTGATTCCTCTACAGCGTTGGGTGTTCAACTCATCGCAGGTAGGGATAAATTAAATGGCTTTGTACATTCCTTCGACTGGCAAGCAAGCGGGTGCTTGGCCCCAGACCTATTGATCACGTATAACCCTTTTCAACATCCGTCTGAGATGTTCGGCATGGGACTTGCCAGAGGAATGGGCACTGCTTGGTGGTGCGGGCCACTAGTGACGGCTACTTGTATGCAGACGGGAAACCCTGATCAGGACCGACCAGGGGCCACCCAATCACAACATTCTACAAACCAGTGGAGATTGAGGGATGTATCAGAAGACTTTGGTTGTCATTTCCATTTCCAATAAGCTTTTGGCATGTCGAAGTTGACACGACGCCTTCTTGGCCACAGTGATGTATGAACTGCAAATGCGGAGTCATTCAGACGGCTGTCGCGTCTTGCATACGTCTGCGGTGGCATTCGCAGTTCGTCACTGCTCATATTCTACCTTGAAACTAAGTTTTAGCCTCAAGATGTTTCACAGAGCATCTCAGGCATTGCTCAGAGCTTTCATTGCCTGGTGTCTCAGAACTGTGATGCAGGACTCATGGAAACTCTTTGTGTGAATGCCGCTTGCCCCGGCCGTTCAATAAGAACTGCATCTGGCTCGCTCAAAGCTTGAAATGGGGCGTTACCGATTGAGAAATACGACGAGTGCCTGGGGTCAAGGGCTTTCTCTCTAAAATGTCATGTTTGAGATCTGCGACATCTGCAGCGGAATCCCACCAATTGCTTTGTTTTTTCTTCAGACAATGTCTTGTCGCCAACATCAGTGAACACATTTTGACCTGTGCCATACACCTCATTGAACGCTAATCCGGCAAACCCATCCGATCTATCTTCAGAATGATGGGATTGAATCAAATATTCTCCGTCACAACAAAGGCCGAGAGCCCATATTCCAGCATTTTAGAAATGGTGTGGACCCTCGTTTGTGCCGAAGTACTGCACGTCTTGATTCTCTGCATCATTTCTCGTCACATTGCTCTCGTGAGATCTCAGACAGCGTTTAACTATCAGAATCAACAAAGACCCACCAAACAAAACACCAACAAAGGTACTCAGAATGACCCCAGAAGGTTTTGCGCCAGCCAGTACAAGTCGACTCACCCTATATTTAAAGCTTGCCTTCAGCCTTTGCTCTACAGTCGTTTCCCCTTCATTATAGTTCATCAAGACACCAACAGGTCCTCCCCCAGCCAACGACTCAGGCTTTCACTCACAGCAATCCAAACATCAGGAAAGAAGGTGCAGCCTACGCTAATCGTCCTCCCTCATGTCTACCTCGGGCAATTCAATGACTTGGTTCCCTTGACTTTGAATCGACGGTTCCAAAGATAAGCCCCTTAGATACCCAAACGAAGATGTGGAGAACCGCCGAAGGTAAATGCTGTCATCCCATTTGAAAGTCCTGTCACTGGTATGCTTACCGCAATCAAAACATAGAGAAAAGGCAATGGCTTCGCGCTATTCTTGATGGCCTCGAAGATGTCCGCAATTTCATCGAGTTGCCATATGCCTTGCCCGCCGAGAAGCTTCGTTTGGCTTGGTGCCCCATTCGTTGTGATCTCATCAAGCTCATCGTCCACACTTGCAGCTACCAAGGGAATGAGTCGCGGAGTGAGATGCGCCATTTTCGCAATGTAGCCGATTTGGACGCTTTCATTCTGGGCGAAGATCCATTCTGGGGGTCACATCTGAAGGCGATAGTCGAGGAGCTCGACATATTCGTCCAAAGTCAGCTGCATGGCGCACGACCACCCCAACATCACCGTGGCTGATACTGGAGCGGGGTCATGGTTCTTCCGTACGGTCTATGTTCCACTGATTACCTGTTTCTTGATGTTTTGGGCTGCGCGCCACTCCCCACAACCAGTCATCTTGTCTGTGTCACTTTTTGGAGCTGGAGCTGCATTTGCTGTCATTGCTCTGTGCATTCAGGCTCAGCGCAGACTCTCTTAAAAGCCTACTCAGGGATGGTCTCTGGGGAGGAGCAAATTGGACGCAGGTCGTAAACGCATTAGGATACAGACATCTATGAATGCCAGGTCCAGATTAATTGAACGATGTGTGAGGAAGGTCTGCGTCTAGGTCTAGAAGCCTTTGTTTATTTGGTTTGTTTGTTTCTCATGTGCATGACTGAATGTCCTTAGAGGGGATAAATGCAAGGGCATCTCGAGAACAGCTCCCACAAAATCCACAAATATTCACAGATATGCGTAAGTCAAGGCGTAGAAATCATAGACAGGTTTACTCTAGATGCATATGAGGTGGCAAATGGAAGAGAAAGAGTAAGTGGGTATTTAGTCGACTCGAATGTCGGAGGTGCTCCGTGGAGTGTATGCCGCTTGAGTGAGGTTTCTTACATCTTGTCAGCTGTTGAAGTGTGTTCTTTGAGCCTTCAGCTTATCATTCCAGCGATAAAGCCTGTAGATAGTATGAACTTCTTTGCAGAATGACTGGATAATCTGTGACCTGCGACACAGTCTTCGCCAAGCATCACGAACATCTGGCTGTTCCACAAGCTCTTCATACGAGTAGGTAATTGCTCCATAGAATGAAGTTTGACCGAGAGATAGTCACTCTGCCGACTATCTGGATTTATGCTGGAGACGCATGCGTCTCTGGTATGGTTGGTCGGAATCTAGCCGGTATAAGTTAATGGTCTTGATCAGACAGGGTCTCACATTCAACAAGGACGCTACGCATGGAAGATGTGTCCAGAACGAAGAAATCATTAGGGTTCGCACCGGCAAATCGTTAATAATATTCTAAGCCATTGCAATCTGTGGCTCGTTTGTCTTTCTTCCCTTCTAACTTTTTTCTTCGCAGTTTGCCACCTGGAGGCGCACCTTGTTGACTGCCATCGTAGCTCGTCTGTCATCCCTTTGTCATTTTGATTCTGCGCCCCAATATTCATATAGAATTAAAATATCTCTGTAATATACTTAATCCTCAACACACTAGGGATATAAGATACCAGAGACGTTCCGCTTTCCCCAATTAGAATAAGATCTCCATAGCAGCTTTATCTTACAGAAGCTGACAGGAGAGAGCTAACCAAACAAATTACACCCACATATATGAAGAGCCTAGCCAGAATCTTCCATTAATATTCTTACAACAAAGCAGCAAAATAGCCTAAGTATTTCGTATGTATTCAAAGTATTCACTGTATCTAGGGTACTCATACGCCTCAGAGACTTAAGCATCAGTGCGAAGCTCTTTCAGTCAGTCCTTAAAAACAATACGAAACGATTAAACTACAGTAAACAAATCATTAGGACCCTCAAGAGGAGTCAGAGATTTAGTTAGACTCAGAAGGGCCTTAGAAGGGCCTCAAAAGGGCAGAGGTGCGTGGTTAGAATGCCTAGACTCAGAAAGAAGGAACTTGCGAGGTGCCTCGCAAGCGAAGGGTGTAGGGATAAGTACCAATCTGACATATTACAGGCTGATTCCAGAAACTGTATTAGCCGCTTCATTAGGCTCTAGGCTTAGGTCGATTAGAATACTCAAACAATCAGCTGTCGCAGGTTTACGCACGGTTGAAGTTAGGTCCATATGCTACAGTCACTTATAGGAGCAACGTTATTAACATGTTTGTCTTGAGGCATGTTAGTTGCATCTACTTGAACTGTTGTTCCAACATCTCCAGGTGCGGGGCACATCTCTCGATCATAATCAGATTCCAACAGGCTTTAATTCCACTTCACGCCTCAACGGTTGAAGAATGATCAACTTGGCCCAGCGTCAGCTTGTAGTGTTTCTTCTAGGCCAACATGAAATCCTCAATCAACGCTGGAGATATAACACCAAGGCTTTCAGATAGCTCCAGTCAAAGTCGCGATAGCCAGCGATGCGGCAACCATCGCATTACATCTACCACTGATCAATGACAGCAGCTGTTCACACTATCTCACGCTTGTATGTGTAATGGTTTCCTCGGCTGTATTACATGTGGTCTGTTCGAGACAGACCAGGGGCTCTTGCTATTTTTATCGTTGACCATCTTCTCAGTCGTTGTGGGTACGTTTAGGACGTGCTACAAATTACAAAACCAGCGTGTGGCCCAAGATTCTGGTCGGCAAGGAGCTATTGAGCGACATGGACGAATTCCTGAAGGATGTGGAGTGGGTGAAAATCGAGCCAAACGATGCATAGCAGGGGACGGTAAATTGTCATCTGTGTCTTTTGTGAGCTGCCACGGGTTTCTGAGACGGGCGGAACAGCTACATTGATTGAAAGGAAAGATACGGACGCGGTGGATTGCCTGTTGATGGCGTCTGTAATGGCGAGATACGATGCACTTCCGTGGCACCGTCGTCAGCGCTCGTAGTTATGTCGGCGTGGGCGCGTTAGGATGAGTGTCGGATCGCGAAAATGACACTCTGACGTCCATGAAAGGTACACAATCTTTTAGTGGACGATCGTGGTCTTGGCGGCGAATCCTGTTCGTGGTTTCAAGCGCCATGGATACCTCGTTGGTATCCAACATGGCAATCCTTGAGCTCCAGAGCCTAGGGCTTTTGGGTAGCACGGGTGCAGCCTGGCAGCGGTGAAATGCCGTCGTGATATTTAGCGCGTCGGGTTGTGGTCCTTTCTGCTCAATTCGCAGACTCGGCCCCCGCCGGCACTAGCTTTTGTTGCACGAGTTCAAGATGCTTGTGGCAATACAGAAAGCGACCTTAGAGACGTGGGCTCATCGACGATGTTACTACCAGAGGGTCAACAGTTTGGCGCTATCGGGTTATTGAGGTAGGTCTTGCAAACGGCCAATCTAGTTCCAATTGCTGAAAATAGGGATGGGTCAATTTCTAAAGATCAGTTGATTGCTACGAGGCCGGCGGTGGCAGCCTTTGGATGCCGAGGGTCAAGTGTGGTGCGTCGCGCTGTGACTCTGTCTCCGGTGATGAGGTTGTGTGACACACAACCTCGCCTGATTGGCTCAGCAGACGAGGTAGGCTATGGTAAGTGCACTGTAGGATGTCTGAGGGGTCACCCGGGTACCCGGGTGAGCGTTCCTTCAGCAGCATCAGCTCCGCTGCGTTACTGCAGGCAGAGATGGCAGTATTTCTGCATAGTGAGGAATCCTTGGGACGGCAGGTGTCCATCAGTTCTCTGAGACAGATGAGACAACTAAGGCAAGTCCTCGAAGGCTTGCTCCCTTCTTGGGAGGACGGAAGCATCTCACGGAAGGTGCATGTCGCAGAATGGCGCATTGGGGAAGGCAGCGGCCGCAGCACAGCCCGACAGGTTGTGTGTCTCACAACCTCCGCGCGGCAGCAACGCCTCGCACTCCATCGATACCGATTCATTTGGCGAAACAATCCAAATAACCCTCCAAATATCCATGAATATCTCACAGACACATACAAAGAAACGGGATCCAAGTTTCGGGGCCGGTATTGCTTCCTTATGGTAGATGTGGTCAATTGATTGACGCCAATGTCCCAATTCCACCGTATGTCGCAGTCTCACTGATGTCCAGTTTTCACCGATGTCTTGGTATTCCATGTTGTGAGCTTCCTTAACCCGGCTGCGGCCGCGCCCTTCGAGCATGTCAATTGGGGCCGATGATGCCCCCATATTGGCTGAGACTTCAATCAAACCGCGCGCCACGGGTAGAGCTCCTGATTGACAAGTCGGACCCCATGCGACATCACGTCGACGGCTAAAGTTGCGTGTGAATAATTACAGCGTCTTGTGATTGAAACAATTTCTGCACACCTGATGATATCTTTTGTCAAGCTGTATGACATCACCATATCTTGATAAATAGCGCTCATTGTCGTGTGAAGGCGCTGCCGGCGGGCACCCGGCCCCGCACCGGTCGGGATCGATCCACACCGGACGCAATCGATCCACACCGGACGCAATCGACGACGGCGAGTTTCGGTACACTTTGCGGAAACCATAATGAGCACCATCGTGCAAGGCTTGCTGCACCCCGTGACTGAGGATGCAACGGCTAAAAGGGACCCAGCACGTCATTTACAGTGTAAAATTACCTATTCCCTAGGCGAGCAGCGCCCAGTAAGATCTAGCCCCGCCCATCCGTGCACATCGCTATCTGTAGCTAGCTGATTCCGCCGGGGCGACTCGCAAGGCAGGTCGGTGCACATATTGAGGTTACCTCTGGCACTCTGGGCAACAGCAATCTTGAGAGTGCAGCCGGTGGATACCAACGTCCAATCAAGTCTCTATTGCAATGGTATCAAAGTGCGAGTCATTGCAGCTGCAAAGAGTGTCGAAAATTGGAGGCTGTGGTTACCCTTCCCAGTCCCTTGAACCTCGCAAACTGGTGATGGTGCTCAGCCAACCAAAGAGCCGTCACATTCCGCGTCCCATGCCGTTCTACCATGCAAATGGCCCCAATGTCTGAAGAAGGCCTCGAGTGCACCTCCCAGGTAAAGACAAGACAGTAGCTAGCCGTCCTGGGGAGCTTGAGACTTGACCCAGGAGGGAACCAAGAATTGTGCCAGCTGCCGTACAAACCTTGTGCACTAGGGATGTTTGGGTGCCAGCTGCCACGATCCTTGAAGCTGCGCACTGTGGATTGCCAGGTGCCAGGTCGGACCAACACGAACGTACCAACAAACTCCATCTGCCACTGCTCGTGACGATCCAGACTTCGCCAATTGCGCCAACCCACTATACTACCTTTTGTAATAAGTCGGCGTTCTTCGCAAGACTTCGCAAGAAGAATATTGACCGGCGGCATCTATTTGCAAGAGACGCCGCGACCCCATAATTGGAACATGCCTTGCGACGGCATTGGCACCGGCACCGCTTTGCGATGCTCCACTATAGCCGGGCCCCGGGTGCGGCACTGTGCTGCCCCGTCTCTCTTCTGGATGTGGGGCCGGATCTGCGGCACCGTGGATGTCGGAAGTTGCGCTTCTACATGTCGCACCTTCTTCCTTGCTGCTTCCTGCTTCCTGCTTCCTGGGCCTCCTTCCGCATCCGCCACCTACACATCCGCCTTCTTAGAACTGAAGCATCCACTTCCAGCTCCATGCTGACATCGACTTTGCATCGACAACCTCGCATCGACATCATTGCATCTGCGGCTCCACGTCCGTAAGGTTTTGGCATTTGCTCACGAATCACGTCTTCAATTTTCTTCCGTCGCTGCAAGTCCCCGCCTCACACAGTTCGCTTCAGTTTACCCAAAAAGTGTCACGACGTCCATTCCCATCGACATGTTTTCTCCAATACCACCGATGTCTCAGCAATTCCCGCAGGACCTCCACCATGTCTGTCTACGCCCACGGGAAATCCGAAAGCACAGATCGGAAACCAAGCCCCAGCCGTCGACAACTAGTCAATGCCATCTGCCAGATACCACCTAAGGTCCACTCTCGGCACCATCCTTTGGGTGCATGGCCGAGCCCAACGCTCTCTCGCGCTTGCGTTGAAGACTGTGTCACTGTCCCGACCGATAATGCACAGCAGAAGCGCAAACGCAAGCGCGAGGACCGCGAAATCAACACCGTTTTAGATGTTTTTCACCTCCAACGCCACGAAAACAACGCAGTGGAAGCCGTCTACAATAACATCAAGATATCATCCTCTCAGGTCAGTCACGGCCGTCGCCTGGACTACCTACAGGCCGCTTGGCCTCAGGGCGAGTTCATCCCGCTCAAAAACCAAGACCCCGCCATCAAAGACGTCCAAAGTCTTTCGCGACATGTGATCAACGACCTTCGTGACATCACGAAAGCATGCCAAGCTGCCATGCTGTCCCTATCGTCAATGTGGGAGGATCTAGAACCGAACACCATACCTTCGCCCCGCAGTCTGCTCGTCCAAGACAAGGCCAATTGCGGTCAAGCCTACTTCCCGGTCAAGATCACCAAGTTAGCACGTCTTAAGGTCAAGCATTCTGGATGGCCTAATGCCTACCCGGCCCTGCCTGCTCCGGCCAACCTCCTCAAGGTTTCTCGTCCGTCCACCGCTAAAACTTCCATAGAAGTGCCAATACATACAGCTCCTCCACAAATCGAGCCTCCTTCTGTCGCCCCACTAAACACCAATGATGGCAGGTCCATCAGCCTACGAGACAGTGACTGGGAAACCGATAATGGGTGTGCCTCCATCAACGACTGTTCCGTGCGCCCAAGGCGCCATCAGGCCTCCGGTTACGCCGGACCTGGAGATGTTGAATTCAACCCCAGCAGCCTCCTCGTACCCTCGTCTCCGAGTTCCAAAGCTCACAGTCCGGCTCCAGTTTTTGGCAATATCAACGGTCCAGCCTTTCCCATCTACCGTGTCGTCATTGTTCCATTCCGTCACTCATGACGTCGATCTGACTACTGGAGACTTCGAAGGCCGTGCGCCTGCAGAATACGTGGGAGCGGCCTCTCCATAGCCTCAGCTTCAAGGACTAGTTGACAAGCTCCTGGACCGTACGGACGATAACAGACTAAGTAGTCAACACTTCCATCACATCCTCAAGTACCTCTGCCCCATGGAGAGTTTGGCCAACGGTTGGAAAATCTTTGAAGCCGGTTATGCATTCGAAACAACTGACAGAGACAGCTGCTGGATCAAAGCGTCAGACCAGCTAAACAACCCCGTGTTCCTAACCCAGGTTGACAATGACGAGCACTGGTCTATCGCCCATTTGAATCTGCAAGGATTGTCTGTGATGTACTGCGATTCCATACGATCAACCTGACGCCACGACAAGATCCAGAAACTTCTGAAGGCATGGGTTGTTAGGAACAACATGGTAGACCCCTCTCGTCCTCTCGCCTTCCAGTGTATGATTTGTCCCCTCTGGATCTTTTTGCCATGCCCGTGGAGTCCTCATTGGCATAACCTCCTCATCCTAGGCATCTCATCAACAGGCGGACGGCTTCAACTGCGGCGTCTTTGCAATCGAAACTGTCTGTCGTCTAGTTCATGGCCTCGACGTCTTTTCCCCAATTCGCCCCTACCCGCTGCCGAAAAGAATGGGCGCGCGCTCTTAGCAACCCACGTGGAATTCATACGCCTTCCGACCCTGACCGCATAAGTGTCAAACACACTGCGGGGGTCACAGAAGTTAAGGCCGAGGCCGGGCTCGCTAGGTTTGTCAAGAAGAAGGCCGTTGCCACTTTTGACCATCGGAGCCCCCACCAAACCAGGGGAGAGTTTGGGTCGCCTCGCGGGGACCAGGTCTTGAATGCAAAAGCACGAACAAGCGCACACTCGTGGCAAGCCACGTTGTGGCACGCTTCACAGCTGCAAGAAGAAAGCCGGCTCATTCTCTCTTATGCCCCAGAGGTTTTCGAAGCTCTGCGTTCTGTCGTCGCAGATACACGTTTGAAGACAACTGAATCTGACAATCAGCTGGAGAAACAGTGATTGGACGCGCAGACGGCACTGCACAGACTGGGGCAGGATAACGTCCCACATTACAACCACACTACTGAACAACATAGATCATGGCAACAGGATCGCGAGATCAACGACAAGACAATTTCTGCGTTGAAGTGCCACATCTCAAGGCACAAAGGCCAGATTGATACGCTAGGGGAGGGCCTGTCTGAGGAACTATTCACGAGCGTCAGGTTTGTCACGGAGACGCACATCAGCAACGCCCAGAATGTCCTGCGGAGTATCAACGGCGCGCTCTCAAGACCGACACGAGAACAGACACAGCTGAAGGCGGAACTCGAAAACGATCTAGAGATGCAAGCAACTGTGAAGACCGTCTCCCAGGAGAGAAGGGAGATCGCAGCTGGCATGGGTTGGCTGACATGCCTGGAGTAGATGACAGTCATACTGCGTATAGTATGTTTCGGGAGTGACAACTGTGTTGGGCGTTCACGGCGCATCGAGCCTGCTTTCAGGCTCGGATTTCTTTGTCCACGGCGCGCATCTGGGACGGAAAAGGTCGAGCATGTTTTTCATAAGAGACACGGTACAGCTGGTCATATGTTTCGGGCTTTCCTGCTCGGGGCTCAAAGTTCCATCATGTTTACTTGCCTAGCAGGTGCTACAGAAGTTGCCTCATATTCACTTCTGGTCGCGACGACGGCGACTTCAACAGTCTGCCTCTCAAGTACAGGTACCTCCCGCGTCCGGCAGTGATGTTTTATTGACCGTCTTGCTGAGTACACGGCATAGTGGCTCCACTTGGCCTTCGCCCCGAACCAATCTTGATTATGGAATACACGAAAACGCCTGCCATGTCCGATGAGCGAACACCATCGGCCTTCTCAACCATCCGATTGTCTCGCGGAACCCCTGAGAGCTTTCACCGAGCGCGATGACGAACTCTAGTGCGGCTGGAAAGGGAGTTATTATCCCGAAGTCCTAGGTATCTGAGATGGGAGAATAGAGCTCCCTAGCTGCTACAAGTTTGAAAAGAGAAAGCTTTGGAGCTGAGTCCAAATTGAGGGCTGCTCTCCAAGGGCAAAGCAGCTTTTCCTGTCCTTTGATATGGACCTGTGCCTACGCTTTCTGACTGCTCGCTTAGGTAGGAATGAATCCAAACGGTGAAACATACGCTCGTAACGGCCCAAATGCATGACCTTGTTGCGTTTGAAAAGCTCTTTGTCTCGGTTCCTCGGCTTATATGCTCACCGGAGTATTGCGTGCTGGTATTAAGTAGGTATGCTTATAACACGCCACGGCAAGTTCCTTCGGCTTTGCGGTGCGCGCATGTTGACCTCCTGCGTCTTACATGATCCCATGTTTTCTAATCTTGCTTCAATCTACCATTACGCTCCGATATTGTGGAATCATTTCTTGCGTTGGGGATTCACTCGCCTCATCACTGAAGCCATGGGAATGAAGACCACACGACAGACGGCACTGGACAATTTCATTTGGTTTTTCAAAGATGACCGAATGAAGATCTCAAATTGCTCAGCTAGATCCCATGACCCTTTAAATCAGCTCACAAGGAAGATAGAGCCAGAGTCATGGTTTCGAGCGCTGTATGCGGCTTGAACTCGAACACGGCCAGCCCCAGGGACATACCCACGATCAATATTCAGATGTCGATCCATAGGCAATTCCCCGGTTGTGAATGACCTGTGGGCGTTTGCCAGGCTGAGTATGTTACTTGAGACGGGCTGTCTAAGACGGTGAATCTGACCTCGAACTAGCAAAGGATCTTTATCAGGGCATTTGGAACGCCGATTTTGATGGCAATTGAGAGAATGTTTAGAGAATTAACGCGCTGCTCAAGAGAAGTCCACGAGCGTACTTAAGAGGCGCCATGATGTGAACACCTAACGATGGAGCGGGAAGCAGTTTCTGAAAGTATTTTGTCACGCTCTTGGAGGTATTCACATGCCTTACGGATGGAAAGGCACCACCTTCGGCTCGACCACTTTCTCGATGACAACATTGAAGCTCGTTCAGGCACTACGCACAGCATAGACACCTCATTCTCATCATTGAAGTCCTTTATTCAGGGAAGACTTGCCCTTCCTCATCCCCAAACTGAAGCTCCGCTTTCGTGAGACCCAACGCTCCCTCATCAATGTCTCCTTCCTCGACAGGACCCCGTTTGAGGGCCTGTGGTATGTCTGGGGAAAAGCTACTCATGGGCGCTTCGTGCGGGTGGACGTGGCGTGCGTTGTCCTGACGACTAACTTGCACGCCGCGCTGCCACTGCTGAGAGACACGAATCATGACTATATATTGAGGATGTCAACATTCCGAACATGCTAGGACCAAATGTGACAACCTCTAAGACTATGTCTATGAACTTCGACCTTTGAACGAGTCTACTACCTTCTTCGCATATGACCGGCGATCACCCCTTTTTTGCTCGCTCCTGTCGACTTCACCACCGATAACCCGACCCTTGACACCTTGATTCATATCGTTCAAGGAGTAGTCCGTCATCAACAAGCTGCAGATGAGCACTGGTACACAGATGACAAGAGCGATTGTGAGCAAAGTGGTCATGGTCTCTTGATACGCCCGATTGATTGCATCCCTCTCCGGTGAGCCCACTGCATACGCCTGCGCCTCGACAATGCTTCCATAGATGACACTTACTTGATCCTTGGCACCCTCTGGGAGATAGAGCCGCAGCTTCTCCGGCACGAGCCTGCCCCAAAGCGCACCACTGATGGCCGACCCGATTGCGCCGCCGAGACTCGTCAGCGTGAGGAAGATGGCCGTTGCGGTACCAACGTACTGGTGACCCGCGCTCGCCTGCACGCCCACCTGCGCGGGTACATTCAGGAAGCCGCCGCCGGCACCGACCAATATTTGGGTGAAGACGATGGCGGACAGAGACGCGTCCTGGGTGCGAAAGTGCATCATGAGTCCCATGCCCGTCAAGTACATACACGAGCCGGCGACGACGAACCACTTGTAGTGGTTGGTGAGCTTGATGAGGAGGGAGATAACGATGGAGGCGACGGTGGAAGACTGGTAAAAAATGTTGAGGATGTAGGAGGCGGGCTGGATGTCAAGGTTGCGCACGACGAGGAGGTAGGAGTAATAGTAGGGCTGAACCGAGAGGTAGAAAGCCACTGTTTTTGTCAATTGCTGTCTCCACAAAACATACAGGGAGGACAGAATGACTCACTGAAGTAGAAGACGGCGAGCATGGAGCCCGCGCTAAAGGTCCTCGACTTGAGGAGATGCAGCGGAACCAGCGGGTACGGCGACATGTTGGCCAGCACGCTCCCCAGGGCTCCTTTTACCCCCAATTGGCGGCCCAGCTGGGTGCTCACCTCCCATAGCGGGAAAAGCACAAGCAAGAGGACGCCGAGGGTAACCATGGCGACGATGCCCCCGTTCTCCCAGCCGTCGGGGACGGTGCTGGCGATGGTGCAGGGGACGAGGATGAGGGTGAACCCCCCGCTGAGGAGGATTATGCCGCCTACGTCGAGGTCCCGCCAGATGTTTCCCAAGATGGTGAAGAAGCCGCCTCTGAGGGTGGGCGAGCCTTGAGGCGCGAGGTTCAGGGCCCGGGCTCTCCGTCCGTTGAGGAATAGGAGTAGGGCAAGGGGCAGGAAGGCGACGGGGAGGATGATGGTCCACATGGCGTACCCCCAGCGCCAATCACCCGACGACTTATAGATGCTCTCTGCGATCGGTGGTCCCATCCACGTAGTGAACAGGTACGGAATGTCCGGCAGCGTCGAGAACAGGGCTCTATTGGACAGATCACTCGTGTCGGCGATGAAGATCTGCTGCAGGATGAGCATGCCCGTAGAACCAGCAGAATAGAAGATCTGAGCCGAGGCGAAGGTCTGGACATTGGTGGAGGCGGACATCTGGATGTAGCCGAGCACGAAGAGAAATACGCTCAAGCTGAAGGCTTCGAGGCGGCCAAAGACGTCTGCGATCTTGGCCATGGGGGGTTTTACCACGGCTATCTGGGAGTCAGAGGGTGCCGGAGTGAGTGGAAGAGGGACGAGACAGAGAGACCTACCGTTGATGACGCCTTGAACGACGGAGACGGTCGAGACGAGGGAATGCTGACGGAACGAGCTGGTCACGTAAACGAGCAGCGGGAGGGTGACCTGGCCCTCGAGGGATGTGGTGAATGCCATGAGCATGATGCTGCCAGTGTGTCAGTAGCTGCTGTTGACATGACGGTAGATTCAGTACACGAAGAGTAGACGTACCCGATGTAGGCAATGGCGAGAGCCTTGCCAGTCCAGGACAGGGAGATGGCTTCGATCCCCCGTACGCCTTCCTGGATGCTTCCATGTGTCGAGACCGCGTCACTTTCATCGCGGGCCATGGGTCTGGCGACGGTAGTGCGGATCTCAAGCACCTCCTGCTTGCTCTCTGGGCGCTCCTCGTCGGACACTTTGGTGAGTGGTCAATATGGATGTTCAATGGGGGTAGTCAGCATAGGCGACGGGTATGTTGGTTGTCAGTATGACTGCAACGGACGTGATTCACAATTCATCAGACTCGAAGATCAACTCGGAGCGGACAGGTGTATTATGAGAGAGACAACGAGCGCAGCAACATCCAAATTCCGGGCTTTCTTGAGTAACGGGAATGAATGCCCTTGAAACAGCCTCGCCGTCACTGGTACTAGGCGCAGGAAAGGACTGCCTAGCAAGATCAAGGCGACTGCCAGCTCAGTAGTTATGCAAGCAGAGAGCTGCAGATGGGCGCCTTACTCGGCCGTTCTATCACTCTCGCTGGTTTTTGCCTTGGCTGACTCGCTGCTAATCTTTCTGTAAATGCAAAAGCTCTTGACTATAGCATTATCGCTAGATGTTTCTGTCACTGTACTGTATAAAAGGCACATTGATACAAACTTTGAGGACAATGTCTTCGGGAAAGGAAAGACAAGCCAACCCCGGTTCATGGAAGTTTGCTGTGCTCTGCCACCACGATCGAGTTCCGAGGGAGAGCCTAGCGCGTCTTGATTGATAAGATGTCTTGGCTCTTGGAGTGGAGCAAGACGGACGTGGACATACATGCAGCGTGCAGAATAACTGTATCTGCATTGGGAATCGGTGTGACTGCGAGTTGCATGAGCAGGGCGCGGCCTCTCGTTGGAAGCCACTCCAGCGGCAGCATTCAACCGGGCAGTTTCTCGGGTCGCCTGTCCTGCGCAACACGCCATTCTCAGGCAGTCATTCTGGCTGCATCAGCCATCCAGGCGTCATCAGGCAAATGAGGCAGACATCGTGGTGGCGAATTTCATGCAGCATGAAGATGTGCATCTTTTCCTTTTTACACTTTCGATTCATCACTCTATTGTGAGTGGGAAAATGAAACCAAAGAGCATCTTCTAGCGAGACATTTTCGTGGCGGATTTGCGAACCAGGCTGTTGGAAGACGGTAAGGCAGCCTTGGGTGAATCGATAGTGTATATGCACATGTATGTTTCAGACTGTTAATGGACTAAGGCACGGTACTTTGGGGCCCCACTCATGCGAAGCTGACCGTTTTTCTTTCTTTTTCTTTTTCAGCCAGACAAATGGCTCTCAACGGAGTGTACCTGTATTGTCTATACATTCTGGCTGTGATAGATGTACCAACCAACGCTTTTCACTCTACAATGAGCGAATCGCATTCAAGGCATCCAAACCCTGTTTGCCTACACCGTCTCGTACTAGCTGAAACCTCGCTGAGAACCACCCGCGTCTTCGGCCGCGAATAGTAACAGGCTATGCAAGGCGAAAGGGACTTCCGATTCTCTGTCGTGTGTTGTAAAATATAGAAGTGAATGGGAATGAAGAATGTCTTCGTTACATGACTGTGCAGATCAACGCCCCAGTACCTCCAGCAGCGGCGGCGGCAACAGCTTCAATCATGTCAGCATCTGTTCTCCCTCTTAAGGCAACAAACGCTGTAGAAAACAGGGAAACAAACTTACCAGTCAGGGTGCTTGCCGTGATGCCCGCAGCGATGCCATTCGTAGCACCATTGACAATGTTTGCACGATAGCCTGTAAACTTCTTATGCGCATCGCGAACCTCGGAGACTTCCTTCCTCAAGTTGCCTACGGTCTGATCCTTCTCGTCGTCGAACGATGACAAAGACGCCTTGCTCTCCTTTCGTGAGCTTGCTGCCGATCGGGTCAGCCTCTCGAGGCGTCGTTGTCGCTTGGCTTCTTCCCTGACGAGTTCCTCCTGTTTTGCTTTCACCTGGGTGTGGAACATCTTCTCCAGGTCAAGCAGGTTGTTCTTCCACTGCTGCTGGGATTCCTTGTGCAATTCCTGTATTGACTTATTGAGTGCTTCCTTCTCTGTCTCAATTTTCCGCATTTGGTCGTGTAAGTCCTGCCGCAGCTCCCGGATCTCCGTCAGATGCGCCGCGTTCGTCTGCGCCGCGAGGCTGGAGAGCATCTCATCGTCGTCTTGGGCCGCCTGTTGCAGTCGCCGCTGGTAGGCCTGCTGACTCCTGTCGAGGCCTGCAGCAACAGAGCGGCCGGCGGTCGTCTGGCCGAGGGTCTTACCTTCAATGACGATCTCGCGCTGGAGTTGGAGTACGTCGAGGGGGTGCATGTCTGAGCGGCGGACAAGGTGAGCTACGATGTTCTGCGCGGCTCTCATTTGCTCTGTCGGGTCTTGCGATCCCGTCTCGTTGAACCGAAACGCCGTCGCGCCACGACTCACAAGCCCACCGAAGAACATCTCCTGAATGCACAGCTCCCTATGCCTTCCCTCCAACACAGTCCTCTGCTCCTCCGCTTCATTACCCGTAGATGACGGCCACATCGTTGTGACGATAGCCAGGTTCTCGCACCGCGACGGCCACGAAGTCGAAGCGAATCCGCACACCGCCTCGACCATCTCGATGCACCGAAGGCTGGACCCGGACATGCGGTTCTCAGATACAGGTTGCAGCATGAGCACGCCGTGGATTCGCACGCCGTTGGCGTACGAGGCGGTCAGGCTAGAAGCGAGGGCTTCGAGGATCTCGACCTCGGGGCGGGCGGTATCGTTGAAGCCGGGGGTGTCGATGAGAAAGATGCGGCGGCCGTTCCAGTGGTAGTCTGCTACGTAGACGGAGTTTGTGCCTTTTGTTCGACGTAAGCATGCGATTCGATGTCGATGGGTAGAATGATGAGGCAGGAGGAAGAGGTACATGAATACAGGCCGTGGCCGACGGTGACTTGCTTTCCCGTGCACTGTCCAATAAATGTGCTCTTCCCTGATCCCGTTCTGCCCATAACGAGGAAGAACATGTCCCAGTGATTGGGCTTGACGATGCCAGTTAGAGCTGCGAAGAGCTCGGCCTGGTCAGCGACCTCTCTGGCGGAAAAGTCCATTAGTGATGATAAGGTGGTCACCGTTAGAATATTTCCAATGCATCGATTGAATATATTCTATAGTAACAGAGCGACGTCACATGAGATGACCTTGAACATAAGAAAGACGATGGTTCACTTCAATATCCTGCCATCCCCAACTGAGTACCGATGAGTACACTGCACCGGACCACACACACCTGTTAGGCTCCCTCACAACGCCACAAGCGTCTCTGAGCGCGTTCTACGCGTGTGAAATTCCTTGAATACGAGTCAGCCTAAGGAGGCGGGAGAGCAATGTACAAAAGCAGGCTAGGGCGGAGGCTTCACTCGAAGTCGAACTCAGCCTTGCACTCAGAGGGTGAAATGGTTCGCAAAATGGTCAGCACAGTCTGCCGGAGAGCTTCGGCACACAGTGACTCAGCAGGATGGAGAAGAGGGTGAGCACTAATGCATGCAGATGCATTGGGGATGGATATCTTATCAATCTTCCTTGCGAATGCTACTTCGACCAGGTACCAACGCAGGTCGTCTCCCAACTGACGATCCTCCATCTCAAGTTGCAAATCGTTCCGTCTTACCCCTCGGTCTATCTTATTCAAAAACATCTGATAAATAAGGTCCAGGAGATTCACTTTTTACTTTCACGTTGGGTAGCGCACCCTTTGTACTTCGCGTAGCGCGCGGGCATACGACCACAATGGCGTCGGACCTGATTGATTTCTGGGACGACACGCAGCATAACACCTTTCATTTTCGGGCTGGGCGACATTCAAGGTAGGATTCATATGTAACAGACTTCATTGTGTATATTTCTAAGTCTTGAACAGGAAGAATGACGTCTTTATTGCCGTGATGGGTGTCACTGGCTCGGGCAAGAGCTCATTCATTGAGCACTGCTCGGGCAAGCCCGTCCAGATCGGCCACAACCTCCGTGCAGGTGAGTCCATCACTGTCCTGCCGCCATAGAATAGCATGACCCTGATAAAGGTTAAGGCACTACCACCGTCGACGTCTACGCCTACGACATGTCCCCCGTGCGCACCGTCTACCTCATCGATACCCCGGGCTTTGACGACACCACCTGAAGCGACGCCGAGGTCCTGGGGGAGATTGCCACCTGGCTTGGCGCCTCGTACAAGCAGCACATCCTGCTCCATGGCATCATCTACCTGCACCGCATCACGGACCGGCGTATGCAGGGGGCCGCCCGCAAGAACATCCGCATGTTTCGCCAGCTGTGCGGCAACGATGACGCGCTGAGCAAGGTGCACCTCGTGACCACTATGTGGGATCAGGTCGACGAGAGCGTGGGCTTGCGGCGCGAGAAGGAGCTGGTTGCGACGACGGAGTTCTGGGGCGCCATGGTGAGTAAAGGCAGCTTGTATTACCGGCACTACCACACATCCGAGTCGGCCAAAAGGGTGGTGAACCGGCTGGCAGCCCACGACCAGCCGATCACCACGGACATGCAGCGACAGCTTGTCGACGAAGGGCGGAGGCTGAGTGACACGGCCGCGGGGCAGGAGCTGGAGAACGAGCTCATCCGCCAGCGGGAGAGGCTAACGGGCGAGCACGCCGGCATGGAGGAGGAGATGCGCGCGGCGGCAAACGAGAACGACGCGGAGCTCATGGAGATGCTCAAAGAGGAGCTGGCCAACTCAGCGGGCGCAATACAGAAGGTTGAGAAAGAAATCAGCGACCTGCGCGTGACGATGGAAACGATGATTGAGCAGCGGGACGCCGCGTACAGAGACCAGCTGGAGCAGATTCGGCAGCAGACCGAGATGCTCAAGGTAGTCAAGGAGCAGGAGGAGCAGCAGCCGATCGCGGCTGGGCGGTCGGAGAGCAAATCCGAGACGCACTCCGTGAGGACGGCGCACTCTGTCGAATCGGTCGAGACCTCATTGCACGCCGATGAGTCGCCGTCCAACTCGAGGACAATGGAGGAGGACAGAACCCAGCGATCGTCGGCTTCTCAGGTCAAGCGGCTGCCAGAAGATAGTCCGGTGTCTTCAGTGTCAATGTGGGGAGAAGTCATCTGCATCATCGGCGACACAGCCATCAATTCGTCGGACTTTCCGAAGCTGAAGCTGGACTCTTCGTACCTTCGAAACATCAGCCTAGGCGACGCTGCCGACGGGTCGAGATCCTGGATCGCCAAGTACGAGAAGACATGGAGTGAGTACTTCTTCATCGCATCGTATTAGAAGCGTGCTGACGCCTATAGTGACCTCGGACAACCTCAGCCAGCTCTACCCCGACCTTGGCGAGGGCATCAAACTCTATGGCCTACGCAAGCTCGAGTTCTGCTTCCTCGGCCCCGACAGCTTCTTTGTGGCCCGCTGGAATGACGGGCACTCGCGCTGCTCGCTCCCGCCGACGTTCCCCAGGATCTTCGAGGGCCGGAGCCACATCGTTGACGTGGCGTTTGGCTTCCGGCAGAGCTTCCTTGTCGTCTACGTAGCACCCGGGCAGAAGAGCACGTTCGAATACGATCTGAAAGACTACTATCAGGACTTAAAGCTGTTTCTCGAACAAAAGGAGAATAAGAAGATTGACATTCTGGTGAGTTATTTTTTGTTCTTATTTTCTTGTTGTAGTTGATACTAACGTCAGTAGGCCATCACGCTTGACCCTAACACGACTGACTACATCCTGGTGTATACGTATCCTACGTTTATATCAACGAAAGGTATGAAGGGTATGAAAGGTAGGAAGGTTCGTTTCCGCTGCTCAAATAAGACAAATAGGGACTGGATCTCAAACTTTTGGCAGAATACGGCGCTGGAGGCTCCATGATGATACCCTGAACTTGTTTTTATCAGGCTCTGTTTGTGTTTTCCAGCGAGGTTATGTACTTTCTAATATAGTGGGGACTTAAAAGTCTGAATCCACCCCTCTATTTTCCTGCTACCTGCATTATAACCCCCTCACTTTAATTAATTATAAAATATATATTTTTAATTATAGTATAGTGAAACTATAGTTAAATTAAATATCTAAGCTTATTAATTAATATTATATATACTACCCTTATACTTAGATTATAGCCTTAAGTTACTATAGTAGAGACTTTATAAAACTTTAAATCTTAGTTTAGGGGATAGCTTCTTATACTATAGTTAACTACTACTTAAACTTATCTATATCTAATTTATTCTATTTAAGTTTAAATACTTCTAGGTATAAATAATATAAGTTATACTTTATTATATACTAAATATACTTAATAAGGTTAAAATTTAGTAAATAAGGTAGCTATTCTAGCTAAAAAATTCCCTATATAAATATCTACTTTATAGTTTTCTTAGATAAATATATAGATATATTATCCTAGATAAAATATTTTATATTATCTATATTTAGTATATATCCCTCTTAGAGAGTCTAAATATAGCTATTAAAGCTATATCTCTTCTTTTTAGTAATATTATCTTATTTTATAAAGATAAGGGGGCTTCTTAATTCCTTCTATATTATACCTTATATTATAATTAAAATATTTACTTTTATATAGCTTATAAAGTTAATAAATTATATATTTTATTATTTATATAATAATTAAAATACTTAGGTTAAAAGTAATAAAGTATTATTTTAGTAAGAAGATTTATTAGAGAATTAAGACTATATAGGGTTATAGTTAGTAAGAAAGCTATTAGAAGGAGTATTATTATAAAATAAAATATAGTTATTAGTTTTTTAACTTTTAGAAGCTACTTATATAAAAATTTAAAATACTTAGTAGCTACCTCTTTTATAATAAATAGTCTCTTTATAGCTTTCTATTTCTTAAAGTTTACTTTATAGAGAATATATTTAATAATACTAAGGTTTATATAACCTTTTTACTTAATAATAAGCTAATAATAAGTTAACTAATAATTCTTTTTTATAGAGCATATAATAGTTTATTTATCTTACTATAAAAGCTACTTAAGATATTCTTACTAAAGTTCTAAGTTAAAATTATAGCTCTAATTAAAGTGTTAAAATATTTTCTATATTATACTATATAAATAGTTAAAGATGTTAGCTATATTACGCTAAGAAACTTTATATATTACGACTACTATAATAATAACACGCTATAGATCTATTAATTCATTATTTAAGCTTTAACCTACTAATAAAATAGAAGTAAAAGTGTGTAAATTAGGTATAATTTGCGAAAGTTATAGAGTAGCGAAGCTGGAGTAGTAGTGGGAGGGAGATATACTGACGCGTGTTAATAGTGTTGGTGGATTCAGACTTTTGAGTCCCCACTGTACTAAGTAATTTTCATTCATAGCTGCCATGGATTGATTTTGTCTGCGTTCAAGCGCTTCTTTTTAGCATCTCCCAGTTCTAGCTAATTCAACTACACGCAGAGTGATAACAGTCCGCCGATTCCAATTTTGTTTGCACAGCAGCAGACGACCTGTTTCATTGTGATGACATGAATGGATCGCTGAAGGGAACCTATGACTCTGGTGCATTGAACGTTGACGTTTGTCTGCGCACCGTGCCGCAGCGCGCATTCGTCATGTTGGACAACGGTTATTGCTCGAGCAGCTTGAAAATCAACCCTCATACCCGGAGCGAACAGATTTGCAAGTAGCTCCAGGGAATCTGGGTTGCTTAACGTTCTCCTGCATATCCTCCGTCCCGTGTCGAATAATGTATCGCCTGCCGGGTGGCTTTCAGACACTGCTGCCTTGATGCGACCATTTTCAGGACCGGTAAAAAGTACTGTATCTGGGCTGTTGCTTCAAAGTCATCAACATCTCGTCTTCACCAGGCAGAGCAGTTTCAGGTCTAAGAAGCACGGGGATTGCTCCGTCGGCCGTTCAAGTGCGTGCCAGTGCAAGGGGACGTCATAGGTCAACTTTTTATTCGCGCGTCAAACACGCTCCGGCGAATCTCAAATCTGCGACTTAATAGTGTTCATGTCTGCGAATCATCTTGCTACAGTCAGTTTGCTTTGCAATACTGGGTAGGCCGTGGTTCAGTGTCTTTGCGACAAGATTGGAAGCAGGTACCTGTTTTTTGAAATGTTCGCAAACCTTCGTACTGTTCTAGCACGTCCAATATCCTTGGTCGCCCAGCAGGTAAACCATCGGCGCGTCGACCCACTGATCTCACTTCAAAACGCGAAAGCCCCACTCACTGAAAAATCCCACTCACTGAACCCCTCACTCACTGACCTGCTTTAAAAAGCTCCTACTCACTGAAGACTCCAAAAGCCCTGTGGTGCACCCCCCAAAACCAGACGCTGGCACCATTCTGTCCCATTGCATTACACCAAGGCCACCGAGAAATCCAATGCGAGCTCTGCATTTGGCGCAGTTTGCTGCTGGAAGTGATGTCCCGTCCCTGTTATAGTCACCGAACTTATCAGGGGTTTAAGAGGGTACCATATCAAAACTATGCAGTGCACATTGTTGACCCACAGGGATATGAAGCTGATTGCTCTTATTCGGATTTCAGTAACAACCCAAGCCCATTACAATTCAGATTGAGATCGACTTCACAAAAGCCTCAAAAAAGAAAAAACAGCAGTAAACCCACTTAGCAATAGGATCAACTGCCTGCCCAGCGCTAGCGTTCAGCAAAATTTGTTCCACGGCTTATATAACGCACGTACGCCACTCTCAAAAATGGGTGAACAAGGCAAAAAGGACACATACAACACCGGGCATTCGCCGGTCGTCACCGACCCGACTACTACTCCAGCCCTCATTGGCTTATCTATGGGAGAGCGGACGGGATCCCGAGTTTTCCAATGGGTATGGTCGTATGTGATATTCAGGACCTCCAAATATGAATATGTAGACCTGACAGTGTGGTCACAGGCAGTTTCCAGTCAGAGTCACCAACGCTTTCGCTCAGCTTGAGGTTTCGACTTGCCAAGACATACCGATTGCCCCAGTCTTGGTTCAGAGCCAAAGGCAACATTGTGAATTCATAAGAACTGGTCGTCTCGTTCCCACGCGTGGCTTCCCTTAACCACTCCAAAGAGCTTCGTGACAGTCAAATTGCTTGACCGTTTGGAGTTCAGAAGGGGATGTCCTAGAGTCGTTCACTCCAAGGGGGAGACCCAGCAGTTGGCATGCAGAATTGAGGCTTGCGGCTGCGGTCTTTGAGGTGGCGCGACAGGCTGTCAAGTGTATCACATGCGTTGGACTTCTTTGCAAATGTCGTCGACTCAAGCTCATCCGCGTTCCCTATCAACCTTTGTGAGTTGTTCGTTGGGCTTTTTTGATCCTTCAGTCATCCTAGGTTGAGCAATCCTTAGTTCTATCGCGGTGGTTTCCCCTTTCTTAATCTTGACACTTCCTTTTTCTTTTTTTTTTCTTTTTTTTTTTTTTGGGCACCGCAAGGCTTCTAGGAAGACCGTTCACAAACAGCAGCGACGCTATGACGAGAAGACTGGCAATGATATATGGCCACATGACACCCAAATCATGAGCGTATTCATTATCAGAGGATCAAGTGACACCGTGGGCCTGGCGTCGGCTGCTTGTAGCCCGGAGCCTCGCATGAGTGGGCCAGGAATGTCGCTCATATGGTGAGAGCTACGCCATTCACTCTTTTTGGTCAGTGGGAGTGTACTTTACTAGCACACATGGTCAATTCGAGCTACCAGACATTGGGATCGTATCTCATCTCGCCAGTAATGGTCCGCCTTGAGTGCCTGGAAAAAAAGAATTGGATTTAAGAACGCACATCATGTCATATTTTACACAAACGTAAGTCTAATTTTGCAAAGAGAATCGTCTGCTTGAGATGAATAGTCAGGTGTAGCGTTGATATGATACTGCTATTCCATATCCTAGAGCTGAAATGCCGCTCCTCCGCAGTGGAACAGGCCAGGCTGCCGAGGCAACGCCAATTGAAACTCAACTTGAGGAAGACTTATGACACTAGTCGAAACATGGTTTCGGGCAGAAACTTCCCCAACTGACCAGTTGACGAACCAGAATGTCGCCCAAGAACGCCATCGACGGAACAGAGATTGAGAAGAATGTATGGCCATTTCGTATACTTCCTGAGCTGCTGTCGATTGACTGCTTCGACCTTCCCATCCTCGGAGTAAGTCTTGAGTCTGCTCAAGGCGGTCAAAGTTCTTTCGCATGTTGTGAAACACGCTACGGGAGTGAAACATGTGCATAATACTTCACGGAGCGTCATCTTTCTCAAGAACAAGAGCAAATCGCCATATTCTTCCCACTTCTCGATGTGTTATGAAGAAGATTTTCAGCCCAATCAATAGTTTCAGCAGAAGCGTGGCTTGGCATCAGGGCGCGTTTCTTCCGGGAGATTCAACACTGAGTGACAGAATATTTGACAGTTTTTCCACTTGAGTGTTGTTTTGTTTGCTAATCCGGTGGACAATGCTTCTGGAAGTTCCAACTTCCCCAGTCACTCCCTATACCCGGTTTTCTCGGTAATTCCGATTCATTCACTGCTGAAACTAATGTCTAGGGGAGAATACAGTTCTAGTTGCGACCCAATATCTTCCTTGCCTTGCCCATGTGACTTTGGTTGGAACCTCCCTCGTCCAAGTGACACGAGAGAAGACGCTGAATGTAACACTCCGTCGCGCTGGATGGCCCGTGTCATAGCAATTGCGCCTTCAACAAAGTCTGACAATTGCGACAACTAAACATCTTCGCAGACTTCTGCGGCCGCCTCGCTGGAGGTATCGAGTCAGTCGCATCGGTAACCATCGCCGTATTCTTACATAATCTTCGGGCCGCGGCGTTCTTCGCGACGAAAACTGCCTCTGCTTGAAATCAGCATGCTTGAGCCACTGAAGCCTGTTGAGCTACACACCGCCAAGTCTGAACATCATGTCGCCGGGACATATGTCCGAAACACCTCCGAGATGAATCGCACTTCCACCTTCCCGAAGTAACGATGCCGCTCGCCGGACTGCAGGGGGAAGACCTGTCACAAAAGTGAAGATTGAGAGAACGGACCTACCGAAGAAAGGATCTGGTAGCTTTTCCGTACCTTGCGTATGTCAGTTCAACACAGATGCCATTGACCTTGTTCAAGCATGTTCCGAAAACTCAGTAATTCCGTCATTGCCACAGCACCCCATTGACAAGCACTGAACCCACCGGACTGATCTATTGATTATCCTCTGGTCCTCTTGATCTCTTTTCTTAGCTTCACGCAAGTATTTTCATTTGTTTTTTTCACCATGTCCAGCGTGTTACAGCAGTGATTGTAGTTACCGTCCTTCAAGTTTTATTGCTGAAGTCAATCATAAGCAAAGTGACTCGCGTTAAATAGCACCTTTCAAGGTCTCCCTGCTTTCAATGGCATGCCGGCCACACCGCTGTTCTTCCTATCATGCCGTGTCCAACTTCATTCGATTGATGCTTTCGTTGATCCCATGGAAATTCCAGCCTCTGCTTAGTTGTAACTTGTGTGATTTGCTGCGAAACGTGGTCTATAAATCTCTGTGAGCAACAGGATTAAGGTGGCTAACAGCATCTATCATGCTTAGTTCCTAATGCGAGTACAAAGTTCCGTTTGGATTTCAAGTACACATCATCCACGTACTTGCGTCCTTGGAGTCGTTGATTTGGATGGTGTTTGAAAGGACATAACCTAGTCCCACGGCGCAATTGATTTGCCACCTGGTTGAAAGAGGCCTTGCGTGCTGCTCATAAACATGGAACTGCATCTGATTGCAATCAATACGTTGGGGCCTAAAACTGCAGCGTCTTTTTTGTTCTTATGTTCTAGATGAAGTCCCTCTGGCTGTGTCTTTCTCAGCGAGCAAACACACATTGCCAAGCTCCTTCACAAAGCCGGAGAATTGCTTGCGAGATCGCGACCAACGACGTAGATCGGGACACAGGCTTCGATGTATCAGCCGTTTCATGCACAACTTGGACGCATCAATGCCTGGATAAAGTGTGCTGAGTGTTCAAGAGAGGATGGCACATCGAATGGCCAGCATATCGCCTCTCACCCCTCATAGGTCGTGGGCACTAGACAGGTGTTATGATTCCCCAATTGAACTCGAACTTTCTCCTCCAGGCTTCCCCGTGTCATTCTCGCTGTGACAGAAGAACTTTCGGCCTCTTTCACAGTAGTGGCATCAAGCAGAATGAAGGCTTACTGGAAAGGGCGTGGACAATCGTTATGTTAGCTTGTTGCAGTAGAACCAGATCCATCACAAACTGGCCTTCGCGTACGAACGCTCGTTAAGTACTCGAAAGAATGCCGCTGACTGTCGATTATCGAGAACATTGGTAGAAACACATCGAAAGGAACTGGCTTTATAAACCTTTTCAGCTATCCCAGGGCTCATCATAAGTGAGAATGTGGCTTTCCAGCTGGTCCTCTACATGTGGCTATAGCACACATGTGACAGATTGAGCGGGTTTCTTTCAGCCCTTCACTTTTACCGCCATGGCTTATTGAGATTCACATGACAGGATGTATTGGACCGCGGTGAAATCGAGCTCACAAATCAAGGAATTCGAAATTGATATGGGTATCAATTCAGAAAGCGGTTACATGTAGTGATCGGGAAGTTCTAGTTGCGCACTTCATGCGGAAGATGTTGGTTCATGCTCGAAAAAATGCTTGGCATTCATGTGGGATATAGCTTGTGTACATTATCCAACGTGAGTTGGTTTCGTGGCGGCATTCGGGCCACCAATTCGCAGACATTCACATGAATTGTGATTTCAGTTCTGTAAATACAAGTCATACGGCGCTGCTGTGAGCAATGTTTTTGTTATGTACAAGACTTTGGTAAGGACAACAGAGTCTATCGACCATCCTCTGTTGAAATACCTCTCGCTTATTTTTTCCACAACTACTTGCTCTCACTCCAGAGAATACCACTGCCCAGGCCCCGCAGCCATCTTGAAAGCATAACCTGCCCTTCGCCCAGAAGCCAAAGCTGTTTACGAAGACTGGTTCTGCTGTTAAACGAATGAGCCGTCTGATGCTATGTATTGTTTGCACTGCTAACATAGAGGAAAGATACCATCACAGGTCGATGGTTTCAGCAACACTGCAGAGCGCCCGTGTATAAAAAGCTGTTGGGGCCGCAAAGTGATCATGGTGACTGTTCTTCCGGTTGGATCATGTTCATTCAGCTTTCCTGAACAAACTCTGCCGGATCACCAAGACGACTCCCTCAGCTCGGGCTCAGGAGTCGGGAAGCGGCTTGGGACGCGTCGGACAGCTGCTGAAGAATGCCAACGGCGTGTCTAAGTTGGACGGCGTCAGATCGCCGGTCTACACGTGCCTCTCTACGCAGAAGCGACAACGTGGGCGCCGCACGATTCCGCTATCTGCCTGGGCTCCGATCTGCCACCCCCTGGTTGACCCTGTCACTGTCGAAGTCGATGCTTGGTTCTTGGATAGTTGGCCGTTCCCAGACGACAAGGCTCGCCAGAAATTCGTTGCGGCAGAGTTCTCCAGGGTCACCTGACTGTATTTTCCCCTCGCAAAGAACGACCGCATCGCCTTTGCCTGCCGTCTCCTGGCGATTCTGTTTCTGATCGACGGTACTTCATACCAGAACTGGCCGACAATCAACTAACTCTTTGAGATGTCCTCGAGTACATGTCTCTGGAGGAAGGCGAGTCCTACAACTAGCCTTTTCCCTCTGCTCACCCAGATGCTGGAAAGAATTCTGCTACATCCTTGCCCACACTTGGCAAACCTAATGCTTAGGTATCAAATGGAACACTAAGGCACCTAGCGGCTGGGGAGTAAGAGAGGGACGGCCCGGCGCTAGGACAGCTGAAAAGCCACATCGCTTCACGCATTTTGACCCCCAATTCGACAACATCAGGCAGGCTGGCAGGCAGGCCTGCCGGCCCAGGGTAATAGGGAGGTTGGTAGGGTCGGCGCGGGTTATTTTTAGCGGCTGGCAGGCAGAAGACCCACAAAACCCAGCGGTGGTGAGTCTCTAAAGGCCCCAAGGCGCCTAGCGAACGGCCGCCAGCCCTCCCGGGCGAGTAGTCGCCCCCGAGCCAAGACTCGCCGAGTTAACACGCTGGCCCCCGACCCAGGCTGTCGGGTTGAGGTGATGCGGCCTGCTCTGATCTTACGTCACGGTGAAGTACTCACGCAACTGCCTAAAAGTTCGACGCGGGGACCTGCGTCAAACAATCATACACGCAACTTGTCATTTTCGGACCACGCCGGTCGCAATCCGCGGACATAAGATACAGTCGGTTGTCTTTTCGACAGTGACGCGAAACGCTCCACACGATCCAAGCTGTTGTTCATCTGTCCAAAGCCATGGATTCAGCGGCCATGAAACAAGAGGGAGAGCACAACAAGGACACAGCAGCCATGGAACAAGAGGCAGAGCACAACAAAAAACAACTCAAACCTTTCCGATTCACCCCATTCCCTTTCCACCACCTCGCATGGAACGAAGACTCGATTGAGCAGCGACTGGCTTGGGCGAAGCAGGCCGTCGACGAAGGTTATGATATCAACGCTGTGTACAAACCGTCCATGGATCCGCCCTACCCAAAGGACACGGTCAGCACCCCGCTAATGGAGATCCTGGACTATCCGATGAACTACAATCAGAAGACGAACCGCATGGACGACATTGATCTCGTGAAATTCCTTCTAGACAATGGGGCAGACCCTCGAGTGCGGGCCGGAAATATACATTCGCCGAAACATAACGCCATCGAGCTTGCAGACATACACTCATACGGCAATGGCGAAACTTCCCAGAAGTACTACAAAGAGGCTTGGAAGTTGTTGGAGGCAAAGGCCCGAGAATTGGATGGTGAGATGCAAAGAACTACTGATTTACTGCTAGAGTACCAGCTAATTAGACGCATTTAGAACAAGAAAAGCGAGCAAACAGTATGATTCCAAGGTGTTGCGTCATGTGACTATTTATTCAAGAGAAGGTAGAATCAAGAATGGGAACAGTAATGAGATGGAATATTTAGGGCTGGATCTGCGATTTACTACAAGAACACCTCTAGCTAGCCTCCTGTTGATGGAGAAAATATTGCTTGATCCGGGAAAGGCAGCGTAGGTTTAGTCGGCTCGCGGACATAGCTAGATACCGAGCCACCTTTTCCACACTACGACAATACAACAAAGGATAACAGAGTAACATGTCTCTTCTGGGACAACTGGATGTCATCACTTATTGATCCTGAGACAAAGTGGTTGACCAGGCTAACATGAGAAGCCAGAATACTGAATGAAACTGTGTCACGTATACCGTAGATGTACACCTACTCCGTGTCCATAGTCCATTCGTGGCAGACGCCGAGAGAAGTCCCAAGCTGTTACGGTTTAAACAACGCAAAGAGGACCGGAATTCTAATTCAAAACGCCCTATCACTGCGTTTAGAGGATCGACGTGCAGATGGATGACAGCCCCTTGATATCTGCCTATGCAGCATCCGCTCTTAGGAAGTAGCGTGATGAATTCAATGAGAAGGCGACGAGAATATCGAGATCAAAATGACCACAGAGTACGGAGTGGCAGGTTAACGCACAACCCTCAAGCATCTCTCTCTCTCTCTCTCTCTTAAAAAAAGAAAACAAAAAAGGGGGCGGGGGTGATGCGGTACGGCAAAAATGGATTAGACATCCTCGAAGTCGTCCACAGAGTCCTGGGGGCTAGGCGATTTTAATTAAGATCCGACACTCTTCGTATTGATTCAGTCGGGCGGTTTGGGGTTCTTGAGACTATCCACGGAGTTTTGGCGGCTGTCTGACCATGGCGGATCGATCCTGTATCTTACAAAGCATTGGCGCTGCTGGGGCGGAAATCGTCCAGCATTGTTTTCATGCGCTGGGGGCTGCAACTGGGGGCCGTCTGACTTCCCTCGGAACATCCGATCTATTCTTCTGGTATGGCTGCAAAAGGATTACATATAGAGAGCCCTGGTACCAGTTTCAAGGTCGAATAAGTCTCAGAGTCTACACAAGAAGCATCACAATACCAACCACAACAGGCTGGGCTTGGCACTCCTTTGAAAATTTCCCACACTCCCTTCTTTCACCTGTCACTCTTTCAAGATGTTGCTCAAACAATGCACCACCGCCTTCCTGCTCCTCGGAGCCCTTGTCTCGGCAATACCCCACAACGGTAGAGGCATCGACGACAGCCTCCCGGGCGGCGGTCAAAGGGCCATTAAGAGTAGCAAGACTGTCAAGACTACGAGCATCAAGACTACGACCACCAAGCCTACCACGACCACGACCACGAAGGCTAAGGGTACCACTACCACGACCACGAAGGCTAGGGTAACCACGACTACCAACACCAAGCTTACCACGACCACGAAGACCAAGGGTACCACAACTACCAGCACCAAGCCTACTTCTACAGGAGAGGCCGATGATATCGACTGCTCGTGGAAGACGTGCGGTCAGACCTGCAAGGCCTTTGGTAAACGGGACGACTTGCTTGACTTGGCGCTCCGCGGCGTCCTCGATGCCGATGACAACGACCCAGAGGGCCTGACCTACAATGTGACGGCCAGCGACGAGATCGCCCCGCCCGGTGAGGGCCTCCGCCTCTCCAAGCGCGCGGGTAACCTATTCCAGCTCCCAGCGGGCAAATCCGTTGATGGATTGTTTGCCAACGCCCTAAAGAAACCGGAAAACCATTTTCTGCTCGGCCCCACAAATGCCGAGTTACCAGTAGACACCGATCCGCCGATGACAAGCGGCGGAACTCGCGGCAGCCACTATGACCTTGCTAATAAGGAGATCACGATGATCATGCCTGGTCTGTTCGGTTGTACTGCTGTTGTCATCGTCAACCACGAATCAGCGTGGATGGTAAGTCAACCAAAACCCAAACCTCGAAGCCCCTGGTGTTTGAACATATCATCCATGTTCCTCGAAACTGGAAAATATACTTACTTTCTTCTTTGATATAGATTCATCACTGGGATAGCTCTTTCAAAACCGACAAGACCCACAGGGAGCAGCTGGAGCGACAAAAGAAACCCATTACAACCCATGAAGATTTTCGCAACCAGGTCCTGAGGGAATATGATCATTTGCCACAATGGTTTACCAAGGACAGCCTTAAGCAAACGCATGTCATCATTTACACGAGAGCTCGAACCGATGCCCCTCAGATCCAGGCGAAGGAACCTGCTTACTTTCACGGTATGTAATATCACGTTCCCATTGATCCCAGCCCTGTAAAGTTTCGTTTGCTAAACAGCTTGCGCTTTGTAACAGACCAAGTGGAAGGAATGAAAGAAAGAATTCTCCAGAAGTTGCCTGGTGTCAAGATCCATGTCGAACCTTACTCCCCTCAGATGCGTCTTGCCATCAATATGAACGTGGCCGGCGGAAAGCTCGGGCTCTTTTATGACAACAAGGCCGACAATAAGAAGGCCCAGTTTGCGCTCTGGGCCGGCAGTATGCGGGACGAGAACAACCAGAAGACTTTGGAGGCCGAGGAGATCACGAAGCCCATCTTCAAACTTGAGTGGGAACCGCTCGAACAGCAGTCAAACTAGACCATGACCTTTGATGACTTTTTAAAGCATCATAAAATGTCCCCCTTTCTTATTTATCTATTTTTTTCCTTTTGTGTTTTCCTCTTTTATTTTAGTTGGATTCATGTGTCAGTGTTATTCTTGGCTGTTGTTTTAATGTTTTTGAGTTTATGCTGGACAATGGGGACACAAACAATGGTAGGGAAAGGGAAGATGGGGACAGAAGTATGGCCTCTTATCTCATTGTTTCTCTTTAGTTCCTCGTTTCGAGCTTTCATAGTTGGTTAGGTTTGGGTTGTCAATATAGTTCGAATTGTAACTTGGAAGCAGGAAACCCCGGCATGCTTTTTGCCTAGGTGCACTTCCCGATATTTTCGTTAAAGCATATGTCTGCAGGTGTGAAGTAGGGAGCTATCTTCGCGAGTGATAAACCCCCAAAAGTGATCTCGCTTCCGTTTCGGTTGATGTTTAGGCATAGTGCTAGGCCCAGCAGGGGAATTATATTAGGGATTCCTGTCCAGGTGATATCATTTATTAGGCTTGGGGAATCATAAAGGCGGAGGTGTCCGCGGACCCTACCCCGTGAATTCTGAGTGCTAGACCACTGACTTTCTTCCTCTAACGCGGGGGTCCTGGTCAATCGGCGGCATTATCAGAACCTCCTCGGAAGACCAGGCGGGTTGAGCACAGTCAAACCTGGCGTTCACGCGTTCCCGTTGAAACGACGCAAGCCCACACGCAGGAGCTTCATACAGCGCGTATTTGGATCCATGAAGAGTTCCATGAGTGCAAGTGACATATGACGGCGGTAATACGGCAACAACTTTGACAAGATAGTTAACCGTCGTTGTATACTTCTCCCCATCCGCTCGTGGTGGAAGCGTTCGGTCCCCACCTCGGTCCCCAAGCCTGGACCTATCCAACGGCGCTTGAGGATCTCCTGCAGGCTATCAAGACCTTTGACTTCCTTTCTCTGGCCGCCCTTGTCATTAAGAAATACTGAGGTCTGTATGCTGAGGGTAACAAGATTCTCTGTTACAAGATTGCCGGCCCTCATCACATCCAGGGGCTGGAGTGTATCGCTTACTTCTTAAAAATCGAGACGAGCTGAATATAGTGGCAGGTATTTTCTTGTATTCATCTGGACATGACCAGCTAAGTACGACCATACGAACGACCAAGGCTGTTGCTTATGCTTTTCAGGAGAGGGGAGGCTGGCTGATATAGAGTAGTAGTATCTGTATTAGGCTAAGGTGACCACGATCTTCTTTGCCGACAGACCCCCTTCTCTACATACTTCGAACGCTTTCTGCAGGCTTTCCAGCCCCTCGCCAACGACGTACGGCTCGGGGACGCAGGCGAATGACCCGGCAGCCAAGGCCTTGCTGAGGAAATCCGAGTATACGGCGCGGCCCACCTCGTTGTCACGCAGGGAGCCCGGCACGGTGACCAGCCCGCCGGCGCAGTCCTTTCCAGCAAGGGCGCCAACGAGCTCCTCGAAGACGTCCGCGGCGTGGTAGTCGAACACGCTGGCAGCCCCCAGCGTTTCCAGGAGGCCGAAGTTCTTGGGCGAGGCCACGGTGACGACCTCGTAGCCGGAAGCGACGGCCAGCTGGACGGCGCAGCATCCGACGCTCGACGCGCCGCCCCAAAGGAGGACGGTCTTGTCGGTGCTGGACCGGGCGGGGACGGCGGGGAGCTCGAGGGCCAGCTGGTCCTTCTGGTACAGGGCGCACGAGGCGGTCGACAACGCCAGCGCGAGCACGCACGCCTGCTCATAGGAGACGCGGTCGGGTATGGGGGCGGCCATGAAGTGCGACACGATGGTCTACAGCTGGAAGGCCCCCTCGGAGGGCTTGTTGTTGGTGAGGTTGATGGCGTGGGCCACGACGCGGTCCCCGGGCTTGAACGCTTCGACACCGAGCCCCACCTCGACGACCTCGCCGGCAATGTCGTTTCCGAAGATCTGCGGGTACGTCACCCAGGGGAACAGGTACGGTCCGAGGGTCTGCAGGGCTGGCTCGACATAGTTCACGGCTACGGCTCGGTTCCGGATCAGGATCTCGGACGCGGCGGGGTGGCCTCTTTGATCTCCAAGCGGGGAGCCTTGGCGGCCATCTGCCAGGCGGCGTAGTTCTGGGGTGGCCTGGGGGGGCATTTTGAGTCGAGGAGGCGGCAGGTCTGATTTCAAGATGGTAGAAGCGGTGTTATTGATGCAATGGGAGAAGCTGTTGCGAGATGAATGCATCTTCTTTTCAGCCGGAAACAACGGAGATAGCGGCAATGTGAGTTGCCTCATATCGTATTCCACGCCGCAGAAAGTTGCCGAAAACCCAGTCTTTAATGAGGCCATGGCAATCGGGTACCACACGAAACCGTCGTTATGGGCCATGATGCGTGTGTTAATCGTGGGTGAATCGTTCCGATGGCATTGGATGTGGATGGCACGCCAATTCGGAGAAGCACCGCGTCTTTCTCCGTTCAACTCTTACGCCCGAGTCGTCAAGCCCCTCTTCCCGGCCCCTTGGGCTGTCCCTAGTAATATCTCGAAGGACCAGGCCAGTAACTAACCGCCCCGTGGGATGCACTGCAACTGACAAGCCCTTGCTGCGACATGACAAATATTGAGCACTGCAGCCCCTAACCAGCCATCGGCCCGTCTAACTTTGAATTTCGAGCAAAGGTGTTCTCATTACTGGAGTTTCCCGTAGCCTGAGCCGGGCTATCGTACTGGAGCGCATCGCAGGCTTGCCCAGCCAACAAAGGCTTGTTGATCAGGATGGGCAAATTGGGAGAGAGCTTGGAGTACAAACACCCATTCTTGTCGGGACATTAGATGGCAATATGTACACAAAAGACAGAAAAAGCGGCACGGGTCTTGATCCGGGACGAAGACATGGTAGAAGGGAGTCAGCAGGAGAAAAAGTGCATTTGTGCGGATTGATTGCATCCAACCATCGAGTTTTCAGGTCCTCAAGACCAGGGCATAGCACGGGCTAGGGGCTCGCACTGGGCAGCTTGGTTGTATTTGCCCAAGACTCTTCGGGCCTGTGCAGATGTACCTTATCCTTCTTGTTATTTTTCCTTCAACGCCATCGTACGTTCCCTGTCAGCGGTTGCCGTGCCTTGTCAGCATCAAACTGGAGAGGGCTCGGTGGGCTCGGGGCATCTCCAGTCAGGCGCTTGGTGCAGGTGGGTTCGGCAACAAATGTGCCAGCGCAGCACCCATATGTTTCATTCGGAGCAGAGAGAAGTGTCTTGTACTGAAAGGTAACCGTGATTCGTTGTTATACCAATGCCATAAATTGGGACAAATCAACGCAAAAGTGGTGTTGCGGGGGCAGGAACATCATCTGTGTGGGCGTCGAGGAATTTCTAGTTGGAACCGCCGTCCGTCGCTCAGCACGTTGGAGGGAGGGGATGTTTTTCGAAATGTGATCCTTAGAATGAGGTGTTTTTCAGATGGACGACAATGTTTCGTCTTGGTTCGGTGTAATATTGGAGGCGGTGACGACATTCAGCTCGAGATTTATGCAGATCGGGTTGCAACACAGCTCGAAGGGTGCTATGCTGCTTCTAGAAGAGCTCCTCAGGCGGACAGTCAGCACATCCCCGGGCAGGACCTGGGACACTGGATTATGCGTTGGGCAATGGAAGGGTGGGGCACCTGTTCTGCGCAGAGGGCCCCTTGGCTTGGGGGTTGAAGTTTTGGCCCAATCCACTTGGCGGGGATCTAGACACACGGGTGCCTCCTTGGATGTCCCGCTCGCTCAATCCACAGCTCGAAATATGATGCTCTGTCGTTCATCTAGCCAACGAAACAGCAGTCAACATGGACGATGGATTTCGTCGGGGGAGATGGCGAGTTGGGTTTCGTATTCGAGGGCGTCGAGGGCGTCGAGGGCGTCGAGGGCGTCGAGGGTGTGGGTGGATCGGCCCGCTTCCCGCCCAAACGTGCGGGCCGGACACAGCACCGGAGGCTTCAGATTGGATGGGGTCTTTCGGGCGGTCGCGACGACTGTGCCGACTGCGCCGACGGACTTGATGGCTGAAATGCGTTTCGGGTGCTTTCGATCGTGGGCAAGCCTTTTGATTGATCCTGTCGAGAAATTTGGGCCGGTCTGATGGAAAAGTTCTCAGATTTTGGTGCTGAAATCGGCAGTTGGTCCCTGCCCGCCGAACAGGGGAGGAGATGTGGTGGCAGGCATACCAGTTGGCCGTGTTATTCTTCATCACACTTGCACATTCCAGAGCAGGGTGGCCACAATTCCTAGGAAGGAGGTATCAATCACCACGAGGCAGGTTCGCACATCCATGGACATCGGAATAAGGTAGGTAGGTGCGTACAAGATCTGCGACTGCCCATATGGTCCTCCCGCATCTCATCCAATCCTTCGCCGGAAGGTACTTAGACGGGGTACTGATGTGGTGAACCAAGCTCTTGCCATCACTGGTGACATCTGGTGCTGCAGCTATTGCGAAGGGCGTGCGAGTGCTTGCGTTGGAGCACCGTCTATCGTGCCGCCCACGCGACGCGACGTGCACCATACCGCGGACGGATTCCGTACCGACCCCAGAGCCGTCAAACAATTTTCCCGAGGTACTCCTCAGGAAAACACAAACGGCTACTAGCTATTTGACTGGCCCCACGAGTGCGTTGAATTTCGAGCGGATGAAGCTACCCGTGGACATGGCGCCTCTGCTCTCCCACCCTCATGCGTGCCGTCTAAGACAGGAATAGGGTCGGCGGCTCCTTTGAATGTGGGAAATTGAAGGCGACTTGTCGGTCCCTCTGTGGCGCATAGCTTGTATGCCAGACAACTGACATAACTGGCTAGAGTTGGTGGTGCGCACAGGTTGTGTGGCACACAACCTTGGGCCCGCCAGCTCCTTCCTCCCGCAGCTGGAACCCCACGCGCCTGCCGCCACCCACCTGGGTAGATATCAAGGTAGGTAGGTAGGAAGAGCGAAAATGGGAGGTACCTAGGTACCTACCTTAGCGCGAAGTTGGGACTTTTCACGGCCGCCAAGATCGGATCGTTCGCGCCGAGCCACTGTTAGAGCGACGTCCCCTTCCAAATTGACTGTGTTCGCACCCGGCTCTCTGGGAAGGTGCAGGATGCGGGAATCTGCGCCTCATCGCAGTAGGTCGATGGGGTCGAGTCTTTCCCTCCGCTAACATCCCCGCGACAACACCTTCCCGCATCTTTGACTTGCACTTTGCAACAAGTCCTCTCTCTTCTGGCGACAACGTCCACAGTCCTTCACGCCGCAACAGGGCCTCATTCGGGACACCAGTCTCTTGAAGTTTCCATCGGAAACGTCGTCGTTCGAATTCCAGCAGTCTTTCTCTGCTCGCCTAATGCCAAAATGGCTCCTCCTAGCGACGACATGGTCCGATCAAATCTTCGTTCCTGATTGGCATCGCAAGCTAACTTCAGGTCGTTCCTCCAGATTTCGACACCTCCTGAGCAGCCTTCTTCCGCTGCCATGGCGCCTAGCCCGGCCCCATCCGAGAGCACAGCCAACCAAGACGAACTGTCCGCATCCCTCGATGAATCATCGACGACCAGCTCCCATCCGGAGGTGGGCAGCGTTCGCGACGATCTCGACGATCTCGACGACCAGCGAGAGTGGGGGATCAAGGGCATCATTGGACACCGAGCCGACCCTGACGACGACACCCGAGTCCAGCTCAAGATCGATTGGGAGCCATCCGATGGAAAGACATGGGACAAAACTTGGGAACCGGAGGCAATAATACAGCAAGACGCCCCAGACATGTGGGCCGCCTACACAAAGATTCATGACTGCCGAGCTGTACTGGGCGACAACAGCAACAAGTAGTACCTGTTGAAGATTACCACTCATCATCTCAGCGGAAAAAAGGGCCAAAGGTCCAACGTTCGCTTCACAGTCGAATGGGAGGGGTCCGCCGAGACGTCCAGCCTCAGCGAAGGTGCAGCCAGAGCCCGCGACCCGGCTCTGGTGCGAGAATACTGGGCTGCACTTGGGGGTCGGGCAGCAGCACTCGGAAGCGTTTGATGCGGCGAGGCATTGGAGAAACAGGCATTCCGGGCTACTCATGAGGTCATTCAACAACTTGTGTATCTTCTCCTTGATGTTTTGTGCGTGGGGACGGAGGCCGACTGCTGTTGCTGTGTCGCAGGCCAACAATCAAATTCGGCGAGGTTGACGTCAAGAACGTGTCAATTTCAAGTTGCAGCACCACTGGCATCAATAGGACGCCGCACTGAGATGATCGTATTCAAATGTCCGATTCGTGACATTGAATGCATGCTGTTCGGTCTACCAGAACCCAGTGGGGTTGTCGAATTGTTCCCGTCCACTATTTCCTTTGCACTTTGGACGCTTTGTTATGTATTTCTTTGGTTGTGGTAGCTTCTCCTGGAACAATGTGCCATGCCCTGGTGCGCTTTGCTGCCGTTTGTGGGAATGCGTCACTGGACTTGCAGCCGCAGCAGTAATAAGATTGACATGCGTTTGTACTGGAACCTGAAGACCTTCGTATGCTAGCGCGTGAAGCATCCCCGGCTTTGTCCTTAGGTCACGATCATCGGAAGTCATTCGCAGAGTAATTGAGTGTTTGCAGGATGTTGTCGATGTCGCTTCGCTCGCTGATCATCACATGGCGGATTCTTCGGCGGGGTAAGTTCCCCTCCTTGGGATGAACGTGTTTTGCTGGCTGTAATGTTTCCTATGAAGACTGTCTGCTTAATTGGTCGGCTTGCTATCAGGACAGATTAGGGCACCGTCGCAGACTGCAGTCTGACAAGACCTAAGTAGAATCCTGATATACCGGGTAGTCTGTCTAGATGTCGGCGAGGGTATGAGTTCGCCTTGCTCCGCCCGGGAACTAGTAGCCGGAGCTGGGGCCAGAAACGGAGCCACGACCGAAGGTCAATGATCTCGAGGCTTCAGGGGGAAGAAAGTGACTTTCCCAGCTTCACCGACAACAGACAGCCTCAACTTCAAGATAATCTTCAGATCAACTTGGAAACCCAATCACGACTTCCATTGGGACTTGATGACCCTTGTAATTTGGTAAGGGATCTGGACCGCTCTTGGTTTGTTTCCAACAATGTTCTGAACACAAGTCGTCAGCAGAAATAACAAACCATGCATCAAAGTGGGATTATTCTACTCATTAGCAATGTGCCATACTCAAGTCAAACCCCCACAGTGCAATCACAAGTCCGCATGTCATCATGATTTCATAAGCATTCGACATCAAGTCCTGCCATGTTGCGCCTCAAGTTCCGGTTCTCAGCAACGCACCATAACGCCCCGCGATATAATGAGTTCAGCTCATCCATGGAATTAACGCACATCTCGGGCGCAGTGGTAATCTCTCTGGGACGGCTGGATCCCTTTTATCTTCATCGCTTCAAGGCTCTTGTTCGCCATGTCCACCACGGCCCGGATGATCCGGTCCACGTCGCCTCGTAGCAGCAGACGTTTCTGATAAGATCCAGGTAGGCTTGTTCGCCAGCGGGCTGCTCTATGCCCTTTGGGCTTGGATACCGCTAGCAGTCTGTGGTCCCGCGATAGCCTGTACTTAATGATGTTCCTTTCAAGAAACCTTCTGATCCATAGAGATTCATGTTTAACACCTGTGCTGTGCGAGAAGGTCCTTCTCGCAGATAGAGCAGTCTGACTTCATGTTTGTTCAACGCGAACCAGGCATTTTTGATCCTTCCATAAACTAATCTAATCTTGACGCGCAAACTTTCTCATGCAGATTTCGGCTTTGAAAGGAGGTATTGGGGCTCCTCTCTCAATGCTTCGTTATGCATGAATTGCACGAGAAATTGGGTACTGTCAGAATAGTGCATGACCATTTCCAGACACCGTCGGGATGATCGGACTTAGATATCAACGCGCTTCATATCCAGAACATCAACAACCCTCGCTATAACCTCCAACTTCCCCTTCCGGCGTGGGTCTACCACCAAAGTTCCTAATTCAGTCCAATACCATGTCCACAGTTCTCTGCCAGAACATGGTGCGCTTGGAAGCTGGTGAGTGCCAAGACAGCCGGATCTCCTCCATCGCCAACATCTACGCTGCCAAGGATCGCCACAACCAACCACAAGAGAACTCTTATCTCGTGAACAGCCCACATTTCACCTCAATCTAAGGTCCGTTACGTGCACCATCTGACGTGAGTCAGTGAGTCAGTCTCTCTTCCGAGCGTCCTCGCTGGGCTGCTTACTTGGTTACCACGGGGTTCCCTCACAGCGCGTGGAACTATGACCTGAAGGTTTCTCATGTTTGTGTCATTTCTTCATTATCGGCTATCGTGGCTCCTTGGTGACGGCGTTTGAGAGTAAGAGATGGGCCCATTTGTTGGACTGTCAAATAGCAACATCATCGCGAATAGAAAGTGTCATCTTGGATGCCAGCGTCAATTCCCAAGACGAGTTCCTCATCTTTACAGCTCATTAGGCAGGTCTCCCGCCTTACGTTCGTTTAGTTGATTGATTTAGCCATCACAAGCGCCACAGCCACCGGGATAACGCCCCGGTTATTGAAAGGGCCTATACTCGCGACTCCATTCTCTAGTATTCACATTCTCTCCCATTCATCTTTGGAGTTTAGTAGAAGCGTCACAAAGAACTTCCACCTTGGACAAGCCCTACACTTAGAGATGAAGGGTTCAGCCTCAGGAGGCGTAAAGAGGTACACGAGCGCGCAGCGAACGGATTAGTCAATCAGAGGATTCAGAGACATCATCAAGGTCAACCTCCAAACTTACTCCGGCAAAGGTTTAGAGAAGGTTGTTGGTGCTGGAGGTTGATGGTGTTGAATGAAAATCGGTAGATGAATCCGACTGTATTCCTGTGCCGTTTAGTTTGCCACCTTCACTCAGAGTTGCGAGGCTTTGGGAGCATTAGGGACCAGGAACTGTGGGTGACGCGGCGAAGTAAACCCGGCCAAGATTGGCTAGAGGCTTTGGTCCTTTAGCAATGCTATTGTTAGTCTCGTTGTGATTGGGTCTGGGTCTGCTGGAGACCAGGGACTTGACTTTCTGTACCTCATAAACGACCTGTCTGCAGGCGAAGCCGATTTAATTGTAAATCCGGCCAGGACAAAGGCGTAGAAGAACCAATATGTCAAGTCGCCGGCAAGCAACACAAGCAGGCCTTGAGAAGTCTAGAGGCTTGCCGATTTCAATAATCAACTATGCAACGGAGTAAAGTTTTCAGGCTCTATTTGTTGAATCTTCTTCACGGCCATTTTTTGCGCGCTCGGTGGCATCTGACCAAAGCTTCGGCTTGTTTTCCTCCAAGGTCTGAGAGTACTGTGGCCTCAGCCCATTCTGCTCGCTTGAAGCACCCTTATGCTGCTGAAAGTATCTTCCAACACGCCTAGACAACCTGTCCAGCCTTCTAAGTACGAAGACCCCGATGCGAAGCGTTCATAAGGGCAAGGCCAATGCCCTCAAACGCGTCAAAGGGGCTACAAAAGGGGCTACGAGAGCCGTTGAGAACCGACAACAGATTCACTGTATCAGCTGCCTCAAACAGCACAATTTTGAGCGTTCCCAATCAAGCGTCTTCAACAACATTTGCTGTTTCGCTTCTTCTACTTTACCCAACTTGTCTTACAATCTCTCGTTGATCAAAAGTCTCCGTGCCCAGCCTCCATTCGTCTGCATCGTTCATCGGCATGCGCCATCAGCGTCTTCCTTCACCCTTCTCCATCGATTTCTACGATGTCGCAATTTCAGCTTCATCTTATCAACCCTCCATTCCTTCATTTTCTTTCTTCTATCTTATGAGCAAGTCAAGGCATAGCCGCAATTCCTGTAGCGCAATTAGTGCCCGGAAGCTTCCGTCATCTCTGGATGCATCTATTTCAAAGCTTCAGCTGCCTGGAACCTTTCTGATGTCTGTGTACATCGAAATGTTGTCGGTTCTTCTCTACTTCTGGACTCCAACCCACTGATGACCTGTGTCAGTCAAGGCCATCTCCCTCGTCGAGACAGTCGCTATGAAAACTTCAGCAGGAGCTGTGGGCAGTTGAAACATAAAGCAGGTTGCATTTTGGTAATATGTGACAATGTCGTACGCTCCAGAGCTGTCCAGCCCTGCGCCAATGACCAAAGCCACGGCTTTCCTCGGCTGACAGCCAGCCGGCGAAAGTAGTCGTAAGCGTGCAGCATGCAGCTCAAGGCAAGGTTCTCCTTGTACTATGTTGATAAGTCTGACCAGTGTCGCTCAATGATCGGTTTGAAGCACATGCGCCGGCTCTCATTGTGCTGCCCTGGAATACACTTGTAGTCTCATCGTATCTCTAGCTAGTGAGAAGGGATGTTGTTATTTTCAACCCATCTTATTAACGGTAATTATTCGTTTATACTATCACTGTACTAGATAAATCTGCAGCTCTGTTATCTGTAGCTAATGAGCTCAGGGATGAACTCTAAATCAGCCTGAGACGACCAGGTTGGAAATTCACTTGCTGATAGGCTTGCGTGTCTCTCCCCATCATAAGTCGTCTGTTTGTGTCAGTAGGATACTGTCTGATGAGGGCAGCAACAATTATACCCACTTGTCTCTTGATCCAGCACTGCGATTCATGTCTCGGTCTTAAACTATGCTAGAGATAGTTTGTCTATCTGTTATTCTTGCATACACTATCGTTAAGTCTATCAATATCAAACAGCCCTGAAAACCCTTATATGCTGCAGTTGTCAAGGCTTCAGACTAGACCGTTCTCAGTATCATCGTCATAACACCCATATTGAACGTTAACCCTAAGTCTGCAGAAAATGTTCAAACCGATGCAGGCTTTAACATAGTAGTTTTCAGCAAGGATCTCAATTAAATTCTCAAGACTACGTCCGTGTAGATATCCCCATGCTGGAGAGTTTCATGAGTAGCTCTACACAGGCCAGGAAAATCATGGAGTTGTATCTCTCCGTGGCCTCTCCGGATCGTGCTTGAGCCTAGAAATCTGGCGCTCTACAATCTCTGTCATGGAAATCGCAGATTAGTTCAGGATTGTGGTCGCTACGTCGGTCAAAACACGTTCGCTCTCTCAGATGAGGCTAGTTTAGTACACCCGAAAACTTGTTCCGCCTAATCAAACGTACATTTTACTACTTTAGAATATTCTTCCCTGTTCCTTTCATGTCATTACATGGCATTTGGTTGCTCTACTGGGTACTGTCATGTGTGGACTGACTGCAAGGGTTGGACCTAACCGCGCGTGCACATAGAGTTCATGCTCCTGGAACTATGGTCAATCTCGAGCCGGATGGCCGTATGAGGTTTCACATGCTTGCCTTTGCTTTCACTGAGCGTTTTCATCTGTCATGGTTGATTTTGCATCATCCGGAGACCACTGAAAGTGTTTGCTGACAGAGAGGAACAGCTACTTCCATCGAACTCATGATTTGGTCCTTCTTAGACTCACTCAGTGCGTTGGTGTCTGCGGCTACTTTTTGACATTGACCCACGCTCTTGATGCCGTTTTCATTTGACACTGAGTTTGATTACTTTACACCTATGTTCATCGAAGCTTTCTTGGAAACAGACGAGGCGATATGTAAAAGAGACGTATTATCTTTCCCATATTCTGACGGTGGTAGGATCCAAGACACAAGAGTTCACAAAGGAAATTCAATGTTCTAGACGAATTGCTCTTTGCCTGGGAGAGGTAGACGGTGTACGACGTCACTCGCAGCACACCGACGCAAACATGCCCTAACGCAATCATGCATCTACAGAGATTGTTTTCGGGGCCGAGGACGTAGAATATGCCCATGAACCTACACACACATTGAAATCGGGAGACAATACTTTGGACAGTGACAAAATAATGACCTCCTCATCTCGCAAGGGTCATGATTGAAAATGAACCTAATTCTTGTGATCTCCAATTCATCTGCAGAATCCTTCTGGTATGAGACACCCTCCTCCTCAATAACCTTCACTACTATCCAATTGGTCATCTAAGTTCCAACAGACGGCAAGCCTGAAGGTCAAGATCGTGCTTTCATTGCGGCGTAAGCCTGGTTTGTTTTACGAACATCGTTGGGAATTTCGTCGGTTTTGTGAACAGTCTGATGCCCATGTTGGTTACCACGATACTGCGGCAGCGCTCACGAGAGACCTCAAGCTATCCAGGAGCTATCCGTGTGATCATTCTACAAGACGAGTCTCCCGATATCTGGTCGAAGTGAGCTAGCCTATTGCCTTTCCATCATGAGAGTACTGTTTGTGTGGCCTTCTGAAAGTCTTGAACTTCTACTTTCTTACTTCAGACGGGTCATTATTCATGCAACAGCTGTGGTCATGGCCTCGCGCGAGTCGGTGTCATTGTGAAGAGACACGTTTTCAAACGCCCCGCCTCTATCTGCGTCGCGAGATCGCTGTTGTGCCATGCGATGCATGGCCTTGCTCGACAACGAACGGGTTAGGCGAAAATGTTAAAATCATGGACGAGCACCCAGAAGAGTGCCAGGATGGAACATGGTCGTGGGGCTGTCGAAACCTAAGCGTTTAGAACAATGTTACGAAGAACAATAGTTCCAGCTCCAGCTCTCTCTAGAGTCCTCCCACGAGGTAGATCCCAGAAGGCGGATTGAGGCTCGTCAATTGGTATGGATAAGGAATCATTTGAGATTGGGGCGTTGCTGTCTCGGAACATATGCCAAGTGCTTATGTGGTCTCATGCGCAATTCTGTTGTTCTCCGGCGTGGATGGCTTGCGTCGGGGGGTCGAGGCAGTGGTCTCTGATGATCTGTAAGTTTTTTCCTCTTCCGTAGCTGCTATTGTATTGGAGGAAGATAGTGGGAAAGGGAAAAGGGCGGCATCAACATCGCTAGAGCAATCCCCGCTTGAGTATTAATGGCTGCCTCGGCGCAGATTCGTGTGGCTTGGCCATTACCATCGCGTGGTTTGAGGTTTTACAAGGAAATTGATGCCTTTGCGGTGACGGAAAGCCTGCCCTTGAGAGAACGGCGGCGCAGTCATGATGGCTGTAGGCCCCCCCGAAAAGAACGAGATGTGCCTTGGATGCCAGACTTGATGCAGCATTCGACGGCTCTGGGTCTGTAGCAGGACGCAAGTAAACGTGGTTAGATCGCAATAAGCGAGTAAAAAATCGATGATCTGCTGGGTGGCTATAACACGTCAGATTCAAGTAAGGTCGAGGAGGTGCTGAGGCAGGCTGCCGAGATTCGTTCTGAGGTTTGGGGGAGGTTTGGGTTCTTCGTCATGTGACTAGGTCGAAAAACTGGTCAGCTTGGCTTCGAGAGTTGGAGGGGGCATATGGGGCGAACAGTGCATTGCTTGGTCGGGATGGAATAGCTATCCATACCCCCCAGCGGTTGAACGCAGGTTAGATTTGTTGACAACAGGTGTCGAGTAAGTTTCGCGGGGGCTGTAATCGACTGTCGGGAGGCTTTACGGGGTAAATAGACGACTGCTGTTCCCACATCGGGCCCGACGGCTGGTAATGTCGGACCTAGAAAGTGGATTGGAATGGCGAACTGTGGTTTTCATGTTCGATCAACAGCAGAAAAGGGACGAAACACTGGAGAACACTGTGGACGGGCAGACAAGGCGAGTAGCGGAATGAGTGGCACCCATCACAATTTTTCCTTCCGTTTCGTTTGATTTCCGTGAATGTGACCCGTCCAATAAGGAAGTGACGCCGACGTTGTTCATTCTCTGCTTCATGGAGGTTTCAGTCCAGCACCCGCATCAACATCTTCATACGGTGCTGAATACGGAGGCAATAATGGTCGTGTCCAACGCTAATAGACAGGTGCAGCACTGACCATTTGACATGCCGAGTGGGTACGTACCGTTCCAGGCAGTCACAGCATTCATTGCACACAGCATTCATTGCACATTGATAGCAAGCCCACGGTCAGCCCAAGGTACCAAGACCGAAGTTGCAGCTTGCACCAGATGACGGCGGGTCGTCATAATAGAGTACTAGGTTAGTCTTTGCCGCATTAAGGATGCGCCGTTGCATTGATTGGTTATGTAGCCTGAGCTAGGCCGCCCCGGGCTGAAATAACCCTGTCGATCGTCTGGGATGGCGCTGTAAAACTCACCCCACAGCATTGAGAAACACATTGCTGTCGGCAAGGCAGACGCCACAGGCCAGCGAGGGATGGTGCATGCGTCTGACAAATCAGTCATTTCATGATGATTGCTTCATGGCCGGTTCTGCACGACTTGGTCCTGTCCAAATAGATTGCTAGGTGCAGCGTTGTCCTGGCTATGGTTAAGGCTACGCACACATCAATTTCTGATATTTGTTGTTCATACGGCGCTGAGGTAAGTATTACTTTCCAATTGAATGATTTCATACAGTTTTATTTAATCTCCGGCGTGTTTAGGTGTTTGATTAGCGGCCATTCCACCTCGTTTTCTGGTGTGGTGAACGGCCTCACCAAATCGATCCACTATAGGCCTCTACGGCGTCCCAGCCGAGTTTAATTAGCCCACACTCCTTCGCCTGTCTGCAATTAGATGGCACAACACCTCTTGTAGGTTTCTGCCAGAATTGAATTCACATCAGGTTGCACCTGATTACAACTTTCCACGTCCAGGGAATGAGAATATTGCTGAAATTCCTGAACGGCCTCGTGAGTCAAGCTCTGGTGTCTGCGTTGTCAGAAGTCTAGCGGAGATCTGCAGTGGGACGCCTCATTTGATGCACGTCGGTCGCTGCATCAGACTTTGATGTATGTCTGTTGGTGGCCCGAAGAATGTTGACGGGTCTAGATGAAATTGGTGGTGATTGTTGCGGACTTGCGATGCGGCGGAAATGGGCCATCGGAATGTCGGTCTCGTGTGAGTGCTTCATCACTAATTGCTTGACGGTTCATACTGAGCATTAAGCGGTGATCGACCTCTGCCTCGTCCTCTGCTCCATATGCTTGCTCCAAAGCTTTCAAGCTTTTGCCTGCAGATATAGCAGTGCTGGAACCCCCATGTTGTGGGATGTTGAAGCTTCGCTAGATGGCGAATTATTCTTTTCTTCTTTTTTTTTTGCCAAAGTCGGGCGGACAGTCAAATGCAGAGCAATTGGACGCACAGGGAAGATTTTCTGGGTGCCTGACGGCAGCTTTAATATTAATTACTGATCAATTATCATGTTCTCCATGTTGATACTTGTAAGAGTCCTCTCGAATATTCCCTGAAGCAGACGAAGTGGCTGTGATATCTAAGATGCCCTGACTGCCCCAACATTAACATCGCGACAAGTCCAGAAGCTTCTTGTAGGCTAGTCGCCTCCAACGTCAATCCCAAATTCTGTTAGAGAACCCAGCTGTCATCCATCCCAAGCTCCCTATACACGCGAATCTGAGTAATTGATGAGATTTCGCATACTGCCGACGAGCTTTCCACATCCGAGACGTGATATCGATATGCTTCGGCTTCAAGTTGTCCTTGAAAAACAGCACAATGTCTCTGGCCTGATCCTCATCGAAAAAATGACTTTCCAAGACGGGAGAGGCCACAAAATTCGAACAGTAACACTGAAACCTTCTGTCTAATTGTCTTCTCAGATTGAAAATGTTGAGTGACATAGTGGCGCCTCTCAAACGTAGTCGAGAAAGACTAGACTCGCTGGTCTTTGACGCTGGCGAGGACGCACGCGACGAGAACCTCTAACCTCTCCCCTTCATTCGTTCGAAATCCAGCCGCTCAAAGGCTGGTGAGGCGACAAGCCTTCATCTCCTGCCCACGGTACTCCGCTAGGTTATTCACCTCTCAATCAAAGGCTCTTCGTCACCTCCAGCCAAAATAGCCTCTGAGAGCTCACGCTGCGCTGTCTTACGCTGGTAGGTAATGCGCTCAAAAACATCAGGTGAGCGGATGCGGAAAATCTCAGAAAGCTTGAGACCACGAGCAATCAAGAGCCCGTGGCGTCACTAAGCTGAGTTTGTAGGCCGCCAAACTACGAAAATGGTCTTCTCTTGGAGAGTGACGAGTGTCTCCACGTCGGGCTATGAGAGGAATCCTGGATTCACAAGCTTGTAGAAGCTGCAAAGATGAGCAATTGGGAATACATCCCACTCCTGGTTCAGACGACACACTTTGCCCGTCTGAATGTGGCGCAGCTGAACGAACAACATAGCCCCCTGAATCTTCAGACTTTCAATCTCAATAGGGGTTCTAGAATGCTAAAGCGTCAGTTCGAATTTCTAATCGTTGAGGTGTTTCTAAATATGAAGCCTGATGAAATTGTCCAATTGTGCTCCATCGTCTCCAGCTATACTTAGAAAGACACGACATATGAAAGCCGTGCTGAGGGTGAGCTGTGCTGAGGGTGATTCGCGCCGATTTGGGTGGGCCTCGCAGGCGACTGGTCAGATGCTCGTTTAGATCATATATCAAGCTGTCTTTCTTGATTTAGAGGTAGTTATAAAGCTGATTGAGCCGAAGGTCTGGTAGGCAGAAGGCGCAGTGCGAGGTGAGCAACTTGAGCAATAGTTGGTCGATCTGCACGGCCGTTGTTGCAGTGAGCAATCCCTTTGAATCCAATTCTGCCATCATCTCTAGCAAGACGAATGTTGAATGAAATGTTTGTTCCTCCAGCTCTAGGCCGGCTTTTCTCTGAGACAGGTCGTCAAAAGACAAAATGTCTTGCACCTTGGCTTCCAAAGCCTTAACTGACCCTGTCAAGTGGTCTGACTCCCCGGTGGCAGTGTTCATGAATACTGCATTCCGAATGCATTTCCGCGTCATTGAACAAGCAGAAAATGGCAAGAAGACTATGTCTTTCACTGAATGAACCAAGTCCCCATCAATGGAGTCGGATGTGTTGATGTCGACGTAAACACTCCTGTTGTAGCCTTGCCCAGGAATACTGCTGACGTGATCGGCCAGTGTTTTGGTTGGGGTTGGTGTTTGCGGAGAGAATGCCGGTTGAAAGCACTTACTAGCGTGCTTGAGCTCGCTGGTAAATTGAATATGCGTTCCATTTCAGTTTTTTCACACGCGTCGCTTTAACAATTGAACCATTCAGAGCATTATTGACGGACAGTGTTAGCGTCAATGAGCATGGCTCTCTACGGTTCTGGCGTCTGAATGTTTGCTTCTTGACAAGCCTGATCAATGGTCATGTAGGCGTGGGCCGTCTTTGGGGGTTCGTGTGACCATTTCTGCTCGCTCGCGGTCTGAAGTAGTCAGTGGAAGACCACAAAGGTGATGTAATTGTATATGAGGCAGGAGTTGTGCAGTTGTTTCGGTATCATGATGGATAACGACGTCTAGGCTCAATTCAATGATAAGAACAAACAGAGTATGAAGACATGTACATCAACAGATTCCGAGCCGCGCGTCGGCACACAACGACATGCGACCGCGTACCTCCATATCTCATTCTTCCCCTCGGCATTCTCTCTTTTTCCTCTTTTCAAGTTTCCACCTGCGCTTTCGGAGAGCGGGCTGCTGTCAGATGGCTGTGACGGCGACGTTTGCGACGGCTACAATAGACTCGGCTTCAGAGAGAAATCTTCGTGGCCATCCCATTGAACATATTGAGAGGTTGCGAGTCGGTATACAAAGGCCTTCCATCCGGCATGCTCAAAGTCGATTGCCCTCCTGCTCAACAACAAGTCTAAAGGTGTATATGTCGCCCGCAAAGGCATAAATGGTTTCGCCTAAATTGGCTTGGCCGCCTCTAATTTATATTTACAGACATTATCTCGGGTTTTGTGGCTGGTCTAACCTGTTTGTCGGGCTTCATTGGCGTCCTCAAGGCCTCGCACAAGACCGAGCAACAACAAGGCCGTGTCGAACAACAGGTTCATCGTGAAATATAGCTGAGAGCGACCTTGTACTGTTTTCCTTAATTGGTAGATGGCACAGGCCAAGGTGCCCATATAGTGTTTCCAGAATTGTGCCAGCGTATAGGGTGAATTTTGCCGTAGTCTTTTTGCGGGGGGGCTGCGTCGTAACTACAAACTCAATAGCTGAGAGCGATATCAACAGCGCTGCACCTGATGAAAGGGGTTATTTCCGTCATCTCAAATTAATGTACGAAGACGTTGGAGAACCACTGAAGCCTCTTCGTAATTCGTAAGAGGGACAAAGCCGCCTGTAAATGCACCTGTCGCGTGATATCCATTACCAAGGTCTAACCAAATTACGCGGTGCCCCGAATCTCTTCTATATATGTAACTGATGGCCACTACCAAAGCTCCCGGGTCTAGGTGCGACAGTGCGGTTCGATCAACGGCGATCACTGGAAGAGGATTCATGAATGACTTCTGGATCTCCTCTATAACCCACGCCGAGCGGAGCAGCTGGTGGCATTACACTAACTAATGCGCCAGCACCCGGCACCACTGATTCCTTCATTACCGTCATGCACCGGAAGCACCGGTTGGCTTTCGTAGGTGCTTTGAAAGTCGATGTTCCCCATAATAATTAAGAAGAGGTCCTTTGACTTCCACACTCCCACGTGGGAGTACCTTCATCGACCGAAGCTCGGGGTCATGATAATGTATCGAATTCTATCCTCTCGAAGCCCTTCTCACACTGAATTCGGCTCCAACAAGCCATGTGTTCCATCCTGTTCGCGTCGCTAATCTTGGGCTTCAACTGGCTGGTAAAAATATTGTAACTATGACTCAAGCGCTGCTGACGAAGGCAAAGCAGTGCAGGGTGCAGATGCCAGCCCATGTAGGCAGCCAATATCAAAATTCCACCCCGCTTTTCCAGGGGTAGCCGTCGTCACCCAAGCACGATCCGGAACCGCTTCCTCGTGTCCGCCAGTAGTCAGGACCCAGTGGTCCCTCCTCAATCCCGGGTTCTGCCTGCATATTCTAGCGAACATGATCATCTGCATATTCAAAGCTGTGGTGAGCGTAGTTGGTGACTGTTGAGTCATCCACAACTGAATGAAACAGAGTGGAAAGTTGGTGTCTTTCTTCCGTTCTAATCTTTTTCTTCGCAGTCTGCCGCCTAGAGGCGCACCTTTTTGGCTGCCGTATGACTCTCACCGGGAAACTTTCGAGGGCCAGGATGGCGTAGGCTTCACAGAGAGACCTGGACAGCTGATAGCTCTTTCATTCTTCAAAGCTTTCCTGGTGATTTTCCCCGTCCGGCGTCGGCTTTGCACAGGGGAGTGTTATAAGGATAGGCCATGCGGCATGCTCCCTTTTGCGCAGCCTTGAGCCAGCAGTAGGTACCAAATCAAAGACCTCGAGCTACATGTTTGCGGTTATCTAGCGCCAGATTTTCTTCACTAACTCATCGACCTTCGCTCCAAACTATTTCGTCAATGCTCTCTGCAGACCCTCTCATGACGACTAGTTAGAGTCAAACATAATAGTTCAGCACGCTCATTCGGCATGACGAGCAAAGCAGCACACATAATCGCAATCAACTTTCAGAGATACCATGACGTGGTGCCGTTGATTTTCGTGTACGTAATGCCCTCTTCCGTTCCCTGACAATACATGCACCCTCTTCTTATTCATTGTCTCCAGGTTTATGGTCCACAGCATGGTCCAACATTTGAAACCCAAAGGACTTGACTCTGCGTTCGTCTCTTCAAGTCAAGTTTGGATCCAAGATGACGAGTATGACCACTCGATGTGCGAGCGCGTCTTCCGTCTAGGTCGGTACGGCATCCAGGCCTTCGACGAACGACAGAACCACTCGGATGCAGAATCTTTGCGCAGCGAACAGCCTCTGATGTAGAAGGTGGCGTACTGAACGAGCAGAAGGAAGGTGACAGTACTGGCTAAGACGTCCGGCCGAAGGCTTCAAATAGTTCGAAATGGAAAAGATATTCTAGAGTCTCCGCAGAGCTTTCAGAGCTTTCGGATACTGAAGGGCCGATGGCTTTCGAGGAAAACGGAAGTTTCAGGATGCAGACAAATAATATATCTTGGCCCTGGGCTTGTCGTCAACAAAGTAGTCTGGTGTGTTGTATGGTTGAAATACTTGCATGACAGGCGTCGCTTCTATCGGGAGGCAATGCCAACGGTGGTAATCTGACCCCCATCAAGAACACCTGCTCAAGTAGAAAGTTGCCAGTCGCGAATTGAATGGGACAATGATGACTGAGATGGTTGTTTTCGCCTACGTGGCCGTCATTGACGATCGATACTTTCCACGGGTCAAAACTGGAACCGACAGTCGTTGGTAGTGCTTGCTGGGCTGTGGGCAGGCAGGTTCTGTCCGCCACTTTCCTTCCTCAAATGCCACAACAACGAAAACAGCAGGTACCAAGACTCAAAGTTGCCGTCGGCGGCCGTCTTGCCGACATCGCGAATCGCGGCTCTTTCGTCAGATACTTCGCCGCGGACATCTCCAGAGTGTGCGCGCCACACAAGGCACCCCAAGCTCCTATCATGGACAGCAGTGTGTCAAACGTCATTTCTGACGACACCACTAGTCACGGCGTGCAAACAGCCACACTCCCCGCTGCTCTCTCTGCCCCATCGAACGTAAGTCGTCGCCCCAGATGTGGACAACCCCGAATCACGCGCATGAGTTCCAAACCCCAGCATCGTCTGAACCATCTCCAAATATCATGCTAATGCGGTATCTAGAATGTCCCAAGTCAAAAAGGCAACGTGCTGCCGCCGCCATGTCGATTCAAACCATACCGCTTTCCGAAGCCGGTCCATAGACATCCGCCCGAGCCGCTAGCCTTCCATCAACTTCCAGATAATGTTAGATGGGCAACCGAGGCACCGAACCCGGGGTTTCCTTCTGCTTTCATGAATCTAGATCCTCTTCCGACCCAGCGCCCAGAGAACCATCAAGCGCCGCCGGTGGCGCGACCAGAAGCACCACTTCGACCCAAAGCTCGGCGATTACTCTCCCAGATGCGAGGAGCCACCGACGCAATCAAGGCTACGGCCTCAATCCAAAACGCTGACTAGCTCGAGAGCCCAGGCGTCGATGTACCACAAATGACGAAGAGGAAGTTGGAGGGCACACAAAGAGTCATGAAGAGGAGGAAGACGTATCCAGCTATTGCAGACGATGATGACGATGAACTCGCATAGAAATAATCAGAAGGGCTGGAAAGTATACAAGGGTATGAGCATAAGCCGAACGACATCATTGCTACTGCAGGCACCAGCCAATGACCAAATCTCTTCTACTTGGGCATTTTTTCAGCGTGTGTGTATTATCCAGCTTAAGCTTTGCTACCAACCAAGATTAACATCGTCCTTGAATGCCTGAGACTATATGACGTTTCCACCACAGCATGCATGCGAAATGAAGATCCCATCATGAAGATGAGAATAACTATAATGTGAACCAGCAACCAGGACGTATGACCCATCAGCCGAATTGGCGTCTGAACGAAGATCTTTGTTGCTTCTAGAAAACCACAAAGATAATTGATTAGATCGAAAAGGGGAGTAATCTTGGGCCAATTTTCTCTAATTTCTTTGTCATGAGTATTCTGTTCTCGTTGTCAGATCATGGCGGTTGAGAGCGAAGCGCAAGGGTTATATTCCATGGACAAATTATTATGATCGACATGCCTTACACTAGTCGTCCCTGTCAAGACTGATCTTCCTCACAGCTTATCAAAGGCTAGATTTGCATTCTGTGGACATAAAGTCTGTTGGCCGTGTTATCCGGGCGCCTCGCATGGCGATAGCTGGATGACTGAGTGTTGCAAAAGGTCGGAGGCTCACCACGTGCTTGGCAAGATGGACCAGTTTCACGGGCAATTCTGACGCACAACAAAGGCTTTGGGGATAGCCAGCGACCGAAAGGGGAAAGCTTACAACCAATCATCACCGAGAAAAGTAGTTCAGCGAGGTTGAAGATGTCTGAGCGAATGGGACATATTACTTAAGCGGCGCGTATGATTCCCATCGACATCAGGTCCTTCGGCCTTCTTCATACGAATTCAACGTTCCATCGCCCTCCATTCCCTCTTCTTCTCTTTTTCCATTACTCATTTAAGCCTCCATAATGGCAAGCATTGTGATTCCGCTGAGAACATGGGGCAGCGCCACCGCCATGTGATCTGATCATTTACAAAGGCTGAACTGTCTTTGGCGCGGACAGAGACAATGACCCCGGCCGCTGCTCGGGTATCTCTACTTTTCATCACAATCGTTGGATGTCGATGATAAGATCGTCGTGCTGGATTTCCATCCTCCCTTCTAGAGCTGAGAGTTGTTACATTGCCGATGCCAATCTCTCGCTCGTTATCTTTGACTTTTTGAGGCTCAAGGTAGAAAGAGGCCGGTGCTGTATCGAACAACTGGGTAGTGCCGGTGCATCGTTGTTATTGAAGGAACTCGAGGACACGTACACGATCGCCATAGCGTGGTAGTAGTTGATGGGGGCGGTTAGACATGTAGGGGGTGGTTGGAGTAAGGGGGACCTCTCATGTATCCCTGGTCATACAAGTATTCACAAGTTGTAGCAGCGTGAAGAGGGAGATGCCTGCCCCCTGGCGATTCGCGCTCTCATCATATACCCCCATAGGTGGCCATAGAGGTTTCTCTGTGAGCTATCCTGGCCCTCGAATATTTCCCCGTGAGAGTCATACGGTAGTCAACAAGGTGCGCCTCCAGGCGGCAAACGTAAAAGGGAAGAAAGATCGTTGTTATTGAATAATGGAAGTCATTTCTGCTCTGCTGGGTGAAAGAAGCCTGGCAGCTTGATTATTTTTGCATCATTCTATGCGTGAGCAACTTCTTCAGCCCGGCATCGCAGCAGTGCACGTCATGGCCGCAGGAGCCCCCATCGGAGCCGTCCCAGCATACCATAACACCCAACCTATTTAGTACCCTCAACTGGCTCGACTGGACAAACTTGTTACGACGCAGAATGTCGCTTGCGAGTGCAAAATCGTTCTCCGAGGTAGACATGATTGACCGAAACTGAAATTGTGGCGTTATAGTGTTGGTGGGGTTTGAGGTGAGTCTGTCTATCGCAGTAATGCCTTGTGGAGGATTCTCAGCTGCGAGGGCTGGGAGTCAGCTTCTTCAACTGGAGTCAAGGGAAATGAAGTAAGTACTAATTTCATCACTCACGTCGATAGGGTGCCATCAGAAGGTGGTGAAGGGGACGATAAAAATGCGTGCTTGGACATGCGGTTTCAGGAGACATGTCGATGGATGTCTATGGAAATACAGGTCGTCCATCGATGGGGCAGCGGCGACGTATGGAGTCATCTTTTGCCATCACGCCGACATTTCCAAAGTCAAACCAGTCACCCGCTCAAAGGCACTGATGCATGTGCGCCCGCTACACGGACGTAGCGGGCACTCGTAAAGTATCAATAGTCAAAACCGGCTGTGCGATGGGCAGCGTCTGAAACAAGATATCCAAGTCTGAGTGACACGAACCAGATTGCAGCACTGAACACATCGAGAATCTGGCTGGCTTCCATGAAAGGTGTAGTAATCTGGGTAGTTGGCTTGTGGGATGAGAATTGGGCTTCATTTAGGTTTCCTGCTTGCAGCAGCGACTTACATCCGTGGCCGAGACGAGCTTTTTCTCTCCACATATGGCTGGTAGGGAGGCTCCCAACTGTGGTTTATGCTGACTACGGCCCCACAACTCCCGGTCTTCGGCCTCCACTGTCGGACGTTCGGCCGCAGCCCCACAGCTGACCTCTTAGCCCATACTCCGAGCTTGTGTCAGCGTGGAGCTTCCTGCCTGGTGAGCTTTTTGCCCCTGTCTACTGAGATTCCAGATCCAAGTGTTTTTTGGTTCAGCCCCCCCGTCCAGCAGCACCTCAATTAAAGGTTCGCCAGACGCCACTCCCTTCTGAATAGTGGCCAGGCCCAATACAAGCTGCCTTACCCAACAAGGTCCTTGGAAGTGGGGACCCGGATGGCTGTAAACGAATACCTGCATTTTTAACCACCTGCTGATTCCGCGTTACACCAGTCACTCGGGTCCAGAACGCATTCAGACACCAATAACACTGTGGGTTTCTTCTCTGTCGCGGACCATGTCAGCATTCTCGATAGCGTGTCTCAGAAGCACCAGGGTGGGCTTGAAGTCAAAAGCTCGTGGAAAATTCCAGGTTCAACAACCGAGAGACAGGTGTTCCCAAACTTCAAGGTACGAGCAGCCGTGTTGATCAAGGAGTGCCAGGGCGGCACATGCTCATACGAGGGTGCGTAGCTTAATACCCAAGAGTCCTTTTCGCAGACACTAGCTTGATCTCTGATCTACCTACCCACGGAGTCACCATTACAACGAGCCAGGCCAATTGCCTTACCACAAACTTCGAAGGTTGAAGCTCGCGTGTCCAGCGAAACTCCAACTGCCTACTTGAGGAACTCCTTGAGCTTATTGCTTCCACTGGACATTTCCCTGTCCAACCTGTGAAGAAACTTCCCGTTGCTTCACTCCTAGCTTCCAAACTGCTTGTGGTTTTGCATATCGCCGACGAGTTCGAGCAAAAGCTCCGAAGTTCAACTATGAGATTCCAGGTGCCAGTTCATTGACATACCATATATCGGAGGAGGCATCGGCCAGGTACGTGATCATCAATCCAAGAACAGCGCACTAGGTGCACCGCACGGCAGTCCTTTTTGGTTTGCGAATTTCCTCCCAGTCTCAGACCTTTTCGTTGAGAGCTTGAGGTTCCGAGCTGCTCCACTTTCATACAATTCTCCTTGACGCCTTCGTAGACCCATGGCTCCAGCTCAGAAGAGATAGAGAGTACCAAGAAGCCTGTCGCGGCTCTTTAATTACCCTTCTCCGAATATGGTTAGACAAAAGAACGACACAAGAAGATACGCGAGGCTACGCGGAAATAGCTACCCCAAACAGACGACGCCATCAAAAATTGCTAAATCGAAGAACGCAAGTCACAGACAGCTCTGCCGAACGAGTTTACTTCTGTGGAGATCGTCGTATGTGGCTCAAGAGAGCTCATAGCGCTTCATAGGGTGTCCGGGGCGTTCCCAGTAGCATATAGGGGATGCGTAGTCATCAACAAGCTCATGGACAGTCCCACGAGGAGCTTCGAGACGAAAAGAATAGGAAGACTAGGCGCAAAGCCGAGGGCGAAGACAACGGCGAACATGAGGGCGTACGACGCCGCGTCAGCTTTCTCGCCACGACAGTACTTGAGTTTCGCGCGCTACTCATGGGTATGACGATCCTAACTCTTGCAATCTGCCTCGAGGACCTGCTGATATTGAGAATCTCACTACAGCTACAATCTTGACCTTATTCCTTTCAAAGTTCAAACCTTCAGAGGAGACGAAGAAAAGTGCCACGCTGAACAGGGTTCCTTGCATCATGGGTCTGCTTGGCGGCATCAACTTGACGCGGCTAGATAACTGTGCATTGAGCGTGTTATCCGCCATCGCGCCAGACTCTTAGATAGCCTCATCCAGCGGCATCAAGGTCCTCTACGAGTCTAGCCTGAAAATTCTCCAGGTAGCGGCGGCGGCTCGCCTTCACTGCAGCGCGGGGCTTCAGATACATCGAACGGCAACGCACCAACACCCCTGGCAGTGTTGGTTCAACGGTCAAGGAATATCAATCAGGTTTCGAACACTTCGTTTGCTATCCGATAAAATGATGAGATATGCACCTTGTGAAGCAGCATGAAGCTTCGAAGACAAGACATGACTGCATGGCAGAGAGCCATAAAATGAAGCGTTCATTATGCACAGCAGACTGACAGGCAGCCGTCCACCACCGCATTGAGATGAATCTGCCCATATAAGTAATGATGTCTATGCTCAACCTATATCAGTTCAGGAGGCCAATTGACATATAATTAGGGAGAAACTGCTGGCCAGAAACCACGATGGCTGCACTCAAAGACTATTCCAACCTGCACTGAAGAGGCGCCATTTTTAATGAGGCAGAGAAACAGAAGGTATGAGTATCACAGACTTGTAACATGTCGTCTCAGTATCCTGAATTTGCTACATCTCAACCCAGACCATGGGAACCTTGGGAATTCCGTCGGGTAACGACAGCCGGGGTGTGAGTCCTGTTCTCCATGCATCTTGCTTTCTTGAATATGTCGGCGGTAAGAGACTGGACTATTTGGACTGGTATCTCAACCTCCGCCATCAGTTATGACCGTTGTTCCGATCGCCCGCTGAGGACTGTACCTCGTGACAACAACACTTACCTTGGCCGTCATCAACACCTAGATATACCAGAAAGATGGGCTGTCAGCGACTCTGTACCTGAAACGCGTGTGCTGCGCTTGAATCTCCCGAGAAGACACGTCGCGGAGCCCTTTGCTTCGCGGGAATGTGAGCTCAACAGCACAAACTTTGTAGAGATTGGCGCAGCCATCACGGTGTCGTCTGCCCAAGGCAGCCATAGCGGCGGTAGCTGCACTGTCTAAAAACGCCGAGGCATTCAACGATCTGCAGGCCATCGTATTCACCGTCACTAAACCTGGTTGCTTTCTTCAAGTAATTGACAGGATGTCGCATGAGCAAGCTGGTGTGACATACTTAATGCCTGCGACATCATAGTACATCACGAACAGACCTTTCAGCATATGATACGGTAACAAGCAGGCACTGAGCATTGTCTCTTATCGTGACCACATCCGCGCGTCATCCTCAGCCCGCCCGGCGCATAACAACTGGCATTCAGCGTGGTGCCACTTGACCGTGAATGACATTGGACTCATCGACCTGGAGCGTCGCGGGATGATTTTTTTGGCTGTGGCTCGACTGGGCTCCAAGACAACTCTCGTTGTCGCGCGCTGACCGTGCTAGAGGTGAGGGTAATTGCCTCGCCCGACGCTGAGTATGGCAATCTAATAGGTTCCACGCCAAACCTCCTAGTCGTTTCCCGCACTGGGGAGGTCGCTGGCGACTTTCGTGTCGCCCATCATCGGTCTCTTAATGACTTCCAGCAGGTGGAAAGCTCGGCACGCAGGTCTTCGGTGTCAGCCTCGAAGTACTTGATCAAGTTCCACCATCAGCACGGGCTGCCCCCGCCAGACTTCGTTTTCGACTTTCGTCTTCCTTTGTCCGCCCTCGAAGCGACCGTCAATCTCGATTATCCAGGTAGTGCCGTCTTTCAGGCGCTGGTTCAGGCCGCAGTGTGGTTTAGCAACATCCAGGGTCAAATGTCGTCGTTAGAGCACATGCGGAATTGCTGTGCTGGGGGGAGTGGCCGCGGAGGCGAGGTGAAAGGGCGGTTGGGGAGAGTTGGGAGGAGGAGGCTTTGGGGCAGACGGTGGAGCTTGATAGGGTCAGTGTTGTGAGGAGGGTGTAGGGGGGGTGGATGATATCGCAAGCGCTGGAATCTGCATCACGGCCTGGGATTCTATCGCTGCGAAGGACACACGGCTTGTACGTGGTGTATCATTGATCAAAGCTTGATTTTGGTGTATCTTGGCAGCCAGCTCTCTAGGATGATGGCTTCAGGTGTCAAGGAAGACATCGATGTGACGGAGTTGAATCCGTTGTTATGGGTGGGGACTGGGAGCTGCGTCGGCAGCCTGAGTAGTTGGGAAGAAGGCGGCGAAGCATGGAGGAGCTTGGCCGGGTACATGACCATAATTGAGAAAAGGCTTGACTGTCTCGACGGCGCGCGGCATCACTAGTCTTCATGTCGCAAGAAAATTGGACATGGCGACGTGATGACGGAAGGAAACAAGCGGAAGCTCCATCAGATGAATACGCGACGAACCCCCGAGTAGCTGTGTGTCTACCCCACTTGAGCAGAAATATTGCCCGAGGAGGGGAACAACGTGGATGCGCAAAGGTAGGTAGGTATCCTCAGGGACCCTTTGCCTGAATCAAGACCTCAGATTGTGTGCGTTGGGCCGCTTCGTGTGAATGAAAGTATGAGGCAGGTCTGGCAGCTCTGGGCTTTGCGTCTTGTCTCTCGAAGATTGACCGCAAGTGACTGCTGACCCGATGCGTTTGTTGTGTCTTGTACTTTGGTGGGGTGTGATGGCAATCGGCGCGTCTGAAAGCGCCAACGCGTCGCTGGCTTCGTCCTCGCCCGCCCGCACTTCGCCCAAGTGCTTTGTATACATCCTGCGCTGATCGCAGCCCCCACACAGGTCCAATGATTTGATGTTCCATACGCCGTCACAACTGCACCTTTGGGCTACCAGCCTGCACACTGTGTTTCTCGTTTGATGCGGGATTTCCGGGCTGAGTGTCTTGAACGCCAGGTCGATGAGGCGCTCCGCGCGAAAATCGAAGTCGAGGGGCCCCGGCTTGGCACAGGGATCGCGCATGTTCGCTTCGAGAGCGCACACGGGGCAGTCGCCAGGATCTTCGTCGTGTTCGGTCTCGATAGAGGGAAGGACCGTTTCGTTGGAGATGGCAGCACCCGTGAACGGAACGGAATCAGGCTCGGGGCAGGATTGTGAGGGGAACGCTTTCGGGGTTTCCATTGTCCAATCGTGACTTTGCGGCGGCGAGGGTTGGTCGCTTGACGGATCGGACATCTGGATCATGACTTGGTTAGCCAGACCAAGTTTGAGGTGATGACAAGCCGCTGAGTGCGGTTACCTAGAGGAGAGACCAAGGTGTTGGCGCCGACCCCGAGCAAACAATCGGCATCATGCAATCTTGGCGTCGGTTGGTTTGGGAAGGCTAAAGGCGGCACAGCCAAGCTCCCCCGGTCGTTGCGGCATTGTGTTTCGCGGATGGGGATAGGCTACGGCTCTGACTGCAATGCACCGGTCGTGGTCGTGGACGTGACGATCAGACAAAGTCGACAGAATGCAGACACGATATTGATGGCCTGGCCACTGACCAAAACTGTTGTGATGGCAGCTGCAAAATGAGTTCGCGTAATTATCGCGTGGGTGGTGGTCCTTCCAGGGAAAACAGTTGTGGCTGTGCATTTTGCGCCTCCCTGTCGGGTCCATGGGTAGGTAGTTCACTGATACCGGGCAGTGATGTGACTGGCCAGCCTTAGGATACCGCTGGTATCGTAAGGGCAGGCCAATCAGAGAGACGGTTCACCCTTAGGATACTGTCGGTATCATAAGAGCAGGACAGTCAAAGTGCGAATTTCCGCCAGTGGCCAAGCGGGAACAAACACCCACCACATCACTGCTGTGGGGCCCGTGGCCGGGCGAAAGAGCGGGCACGGGCAGGTGGGGGAAGGACGTCGCTCAGTGCTGTTCACGTGTTAATCCAGTCGCGTCCCACGCGTCGCAGCTTCCGTTCCAATTCAGTGGTCAGTCACAACCACGACCTGGGTGGCCACAGCGCCCTAGAGTGCCCTCACTAGCGCTGTACCTTGAAGCGTGTTTAGCCAAGTAGGTACCTTAGGCGCGGTTGAACAAAAGTCGGGCGGGAGGCCCAAAGTCTAGGCCCAAATCCCACTTAGATTGCCTCATTTACCTGGCGAGTCTCCACGAACAGCATCGTCTCGGTGTGGACAGCACAAATAACATCGTCAGGGCACAGTGGTGTCGGAATTGTCGTGGCCAAACTTGTAAGGTTTGAAAATGGGACCCGCTGGAAGTGCGCGGGAACCCTGATGGCGACATGGAAAGACATCCGCTAAGAAACCATCTTTTTGTTATTTTCCTGGTGCCAGGCTTTTCGCACAATACGGGTAAGCTTGAGTAGGCTACCAAGGTACCTGAAGGTAAGGTACCTTGACGATCGACCTCGGTGGCACCACGAGTGATCTGGACAGGTGACCTGGACGGCCAACCTTGGCGCCAGTGCTTTTAGGACTCTTCCCACATGGCGTGTCCATGGATGAACCTTGTCCATACGCGTTGCATCAGCCAACGGCCCGGCCCGCCACGAGAACCCTGATGCGAATGCACCAAGAAAGTACCAAGTGGTGAAGAAGATGGATGCGCTGGTTCACCCTTGGTGCCCGGGAGTGATGAAAACCAACCTTGGAAGGTACCTCTAGGTACTCGTCACTCTGGGTACCTCAAGGTACCCCTAAGGACTGATCTGGCAGGGACTTGTATGTACAGTAGGTAGGCTTTCCCACGCCAGAAGGTCCTCGCTCAGTGAGCGGGTTAAGTGTTAGCGAGCGACCGTGAGATCGGGGAGGTCAGGTCCGTGCTTGTCTGTCAGACAACTGCCACCTGTGACGTAGCTACCCGGGTTCTGAGAGCACGCGCCTGCCCACCCTTCTGGTCTCTCTCTCTCGTTCCCCTCCCCTCCACCTCTTGGGTTTTTTTCCGAATTTCTGTTCAACTTCCAGAACATTGCCTTTTCGTAACCTCAACCTCCATTACAGTTATCAATCAGCGTTCCAACCTCATGCGCAAACCCCTTTCTTTATCACTATCAGCGAAGTCGGCATCTCACAACGCCTACACCAATCAACAGTGCAGTCAGCAACGTCGAAGCTTGATCATTCGCTTCCACCATCGTTACCATGACAGCAGCACGGCTCTGCCCCATTATCTCTCGCAGGGCATTGGCCATGCCCGCAGACATGCTCAACGGGAGCGAAATGACCCAGCGGCTATCGGTGAGGGGGTCTATGGGCCCTCCTTCCGACGACTGAACAGTTGAACCAGTCATTCTCGAATTCAACTCTCGAATGCAACGAAGGTGTCTTTCTATCCACAAGGAATCACCTGGCTCAAGAATGACTGCCGCCGCAGACACTGCACAAGCTTCCGTCTTAATCCATCTGGAAGCAGTGCCAGATTAAGGCGGGTAGCAACGTTAGTGGCCATGTGAGGCTTCTTCTATTCCCGTCTCATGTTGCCGGTGCTGTCGTCCCTTTCATTCGCCCATTCTTTCTTCTCTGTCATCTTTGTCATCGTTCGCCTTTTCTCCGTCGTCCCCTCCCCGCCCTTGATTCATTGTCCCCTTATCTCCGTTGTCACAAGCAACCTCTCGTTTTTTGCTCATGCTAATGCAGGTCGAAAGACAGGCTGTTTCCCACAAATCTCATCGTTAACTATCAACACCTTCCATCCTCAGTCGATTCAATCCAGCAGCCCCAAGCCATAGACCAAGAAGGCACGCAAGAAACAACCGTTTTTAATCAGCTGGCTTGACCAATTCGAGCGATTTCATCGTGGACTTAGAGGTAGTCCACAGAATGCAACAGATACCCACGTACTTGTCTGAGAGCCTGTGCGCTTCCAAGACCCCAACAAGCAGGGGACTCCGCCTGGTCTTCACTAACTGTGACCTAAATGTGGCCTGGGTTCGGCATGACGCCCCTAAGAACCCCACCCAAGCTATAGATCACCCCCCACCTCAGATCACCACTTTTGCATACTTTTGACCCACTAACGCCATAATTATATTTTTATATTCTATATAATTTCTCTATAGTTTTATAATAATAATATATAATTTTATACTCTCTTTATTATTAGAAGATTTACTATTAATTAATACTATTTCTAACTTAGTAGGATAGTTCTATACCTCCTATTTCTTCTTCTAAATATCTTTAATTACTATAAAGTATATATTTAGTTTTAGCTTAACTTTACTATATTTAATAAGCTTATACTTCTCTAGCTAAGCTTCTAGAGATTAGATAATTTATTAGTTATCTACTATAGCTATATTATTAAAGTCTAAAATCTTCCCTAACTTCTTAAAAAAGAGGATCTATACTATAAAGTTAATAGGATAATCTCTTTATACTATTAACCTTAACCTATTACTAAAAAACTATTATATTTAGTATAAATTAGCTAAGTTTTTTAGTATTTTAATTATAATACCTTAAGAAGTTTATTTATTATTTATAAATCTTAAATACTATATTAGTACTTATAAAATATTAATTAGAATAAGGGTATAAATAAACTAGTTTATAAGAAGTTTTATAATATTAATAAGCTATATCCTTATTACTTTCTATCTTAATTTAATAATATATAGTTATAAAATATCTTAATATATATATAAATAATATTATAAGAAGTTCTATTTATTAATTAGTATAAAGTTAAGTAAATAGTTTTATTCTATAAAATAGGTCCTATAAGATTACTTTAGAGGTATAAATATTAATATATTAAAAAGCTATATAATATAAAATAAATAAATAAATAAATAAGCTAAATAAATATTATTAATATAATATTTCTATATAAAGTTATTACTAATATAGCTTTTATAGCTATTTATAATAAGTAAATACTTAAAATATAATCTTTTTACCTCTACTACTATTTCTAATATAAATATATTCTCTAGCTAGTTAATACTAATACTATTAAACGTCTAACTATTTATAGTTAATATAAAATACTATAAATTAAATTCTAAGAGATCCTTAAGAAACTATTAATATTAAACTATTTTACCCTTAAAAATAACTAGAAGTAAGAAATAACTACTATTAGTACTAATATATTTAACTATAGATATCTAAATATAGTTATTAGAGCTCTAAATAAATATAAAAAGCTTCTTAGAATATCTTAATACTAAATTATTATACTAAGCTCCCTCTATAATACCTATCTTATCTATATTATATTATAAGCTTATAAAGATAATCTTAATTTCTAGAAGATTAAATATTATAAAGAACTCTTTTATATTTTTAACTATAATATCCTTTATATATTAAGTATTAATCTTATATACTTTTAGAATCTTAATAGATAAATAGTAGTATAAGAAAGCCTCTATTTAATATATACTAAAAAGATATATATTACTACTAGTATATATAATCTATATTATAAAGAGATAAACATACTTATAGCTAAATATATAGCCTAAAATACCCTATATAAAGATCTAAATAATTAGAAAAGCCTCTTACTTAAAGCTAAGGTATTACTAAATAGCTTTTATCTCTACTATTATCTTACTACTATTAATATATTATTATAAAGTTATATATAGTATACCTTAGTTTTTAGTAGCTTTTTAGAGAGAGTAGCTATTATATATAGCTATAATCACTACAGTAATATTAGTAAAGGTATATAAAAGCATAAAATATATACTAATATTTTTAAAAGAATTTATTTCATACGTTATAGTATTAAAAAAGTAGTATTAACTAGGATAATACATAATGTAAAGCATGCAGAAGACGCGTTTTTAGGCTGATCTAAGGTGGGGGGTGATCTATAGCTTGGGTGGGGTTCTTACTAAGGGCATATGGAACATCAGTGAACGCGAACCCACTAAAGCAGCAACCTAAGTACTGCCGCTGGGTCTGAGTCTCCTTGTATATCACAAGGTGCTTCCGCGACGCGTCGCAGAGATCTCAGATGTCAGGTACAGTGGCCAAGACGGACCCGGGAAGAAAACATGTCTAGACTTCAGACAGGCTACATCTAAGAAGAAAGAACGTCACTTCAAGCAATTATCTCGTCAGACATGAAGCAAAACCGAACAAATATAAGTCCACGAGTCCTGATATGCTATTGCCAGAACAGCCAAAATTGCGGGCATTGGGACCAACTAAAAGAAGGCAATCAGTTTACCTGTCAGTCCTATCCCCAAGTAACTTTATCGTATACCATGCAGCTGACTCAAGATTTTCAACAAGTAGGGCTGCCGAAAGCATTCGAACCAGACCATAGCGTCAAATTAGCTGAGGCTTTTGCCAGCAAAAAGCTCTCAATATCCAGTTTACGATTTCGATCTCCGCCGGTGCCCATCCGAACCCGAGCCGATCAACGATTCGGAGCTGAGTCCGAGCAATAGGCTTGCTCCATAATAGACGCGAAGGACAAGCCACTGCTCGTTCCAAGAATGACGGGTCGAACCTCTGCGCTCTGATGGCGGCTAACCTCAGACGGCATTTCTCTTCTTTAGAGTCGATGCCGCCGTGCAGGCCTGAGGACGACGGAGGTAATGTATCTGACGCCTAATTAGCTGATCGCTCAGCTAGGTACACAACAAGAACTCCCCACTCGAAGTGGGAGATGGAATTTTCAAGAGAGCTACTCCGCCCCAGAGACGCGGCAGCTTTTTCCGTGCGTCTCTGCTCAGCAGGCAGCGGCAGGTTAAATATGACGCCCTTCACTGCTGCTGCCATTTACTCTAGCCGCACCAAGTTATAATACTCAGTTGTGACCTTCAGGCTCTTCAGCTGGACGATTTTTCAACCACGCGCTCGCCTCCCAGAACTCCATGACGCAACATCCACATCCTGCTTTGCCTCGTTGTTCAGAAGTAACAACAGCACTGACTCCATCGCAATCTCGCTGCAGATATTTCTTACCAACTTTTTCCACCATCAAGGTGCACATAGAGTATTTTTGCTAGCGTCTAAGCGGCCGGCGCCGCTGGCCTCGCTATCTGCGTCAAAAATACAGCTCAGCTGACAGGTTTGTGCGAGCCCTTACCTCCGTCTGTTGGGTCGCATCCGCCGTTGCCTTGGCGTCTTTGTCATTGACCGTTCAGCTCACTTCTCATCAGTTATGCCCCCTGTTTTTGGTCAATACTGCTTCTAGGCCCGGTCAGAACGGCCAAATTATTCTTGCTCTCATCCCAGCGGGGCGTCTCGCTCAAGTCGAGCTTGCCCAGCCCGATGACCAGCCGTCACAGCATTTTCAAGCTAACTACCTACCGTCACCCGCGGTCCGCACCACATTCGCCATCACAAAATAGCATCTCGCCCTCGTTGGTTCAGGCCATTACGGCTGTCAGATTATGGACAACACAGATGTCGATAAAGGTGACACAGATGTCGATTTCATCGAAGGTGATGCTCAAAATGCCAGTGTTTGATTCAGCTCTCTCAAGACCGCCGGAAAGAGCAGACATGTAGCCGCCCTCAGCGTCTCTCTGTGGTTCAGCTTCACGCCCACCGCTCGCGCCACGATTTATCTCATCTCTTTGTTCAATTCCAACCGGAACGAGCGGAAGTTTTAGGGCCGCAGTTCAACTCATTCCGCCCGCTTGTGGCTCGGCCATGGCTAGATAGTGTCATTTGTGTGCCGCCCAATCACGCTCTCCTTGTCGTCATCTTGGTCATCCTCGTCTTCATCGCTCTCAGTGTCTTGGTGAGTCCGATTGGCAACCATCTTGGGTACAGTCATCAATGTCATCTCAGCAGTGTCAAAGACGACGTCTGTCGCCCCAGCGGGTGGGTAAGTTCGGAAGACCAACAGAGAAGATTGCACACGAAGTTCCCTCAGCGGAGTTGCAATTTCTCCGGCTCTCACACCTTTTGTATAACGGTCTTCGCTGGGGATAGTGTGTCACCAATACGATTTTTGTTGTCCTGTCATCTTCCTAGATACATGAGATCAGCAACGCAACCGTACACAGCAATTCAAAGCCATCAGCATCCCACATTTCGGCCAGAAAGTTCCACCACTACTTATTCCCACCAATCAGCCGAGTCCTGTTCAGCCATCAGTTTGCTGTCATCCGATGGAAAGTTCCAGTAGCATTAGACGGAACTGAAAGCATGATCCTTGGGGAGAATTATGTTACAAAGGTTGATAAATCTCCAATGCAGTGCTCATGCATGGACTCGTCTAGGAGCATCATCATTCTGAACCTTGCATCCAGGGGCGCGTGGTTGACGACCTGCAAATCAATGATTGGGCTGAGCAGCCCGAAGTTTTCAAAACTCTGGGTTGAGGAGGTTGTTCACAACCTTCCCTTAGAAGTTGCCAGCCGCTCACGTTCCAGCGCGACTGCGCCTCGTCTTTAGTGGATTCATTCTGGTCATGTGCCTCAACGGCGTCTCGCTATTATAGCAGCACAGATTGCCTGCTATTTCCATCATTCTCCGAAGCCCGCGCCGCCGAGGGAGCGTCCTACTCGTTCCTCATACATAACTGAGACAACTTCGGCTTGTCGAGACGGTCTAGCAGCAGGTCCGTAATAGGCTCCTTGCATGGGACGCGACGGGACCAGCGGCTTCAGTCCTCTGGAAGCCCCGGCACCACCACCCCTAGCCACGCAAACCCCATCGCCGGGGCACGCAACAGGACGCTTCCTCGCCGCCAGCGGAGAACGAGGTGGGATCATGGAAGCTCAAGACCCGCACGTTGAGATCTTCAAGCCGCGGCAGCAAAAGCATGACGCTCCTCCGCTGATTGCTTTCAGTCGGCAGCTTGATTACCGCCAGCAGTCGGGTCGACGCCTTATTCGCCAGAACTTCCTAGGCCGCGTGCGGCATTACGCAGCCGTCGGAAAGAAATTGGCCAACATGATCACCCAGTCCCTGGGGTCACCCGCCCCAGCTTTTGGCGATCCGCCCACTCCTTCGACATCAGTCGAGCAAACTGATACCAGCTTGGGCAACTCTCGGTCTGCCTCACGCAGTTTGGCGGCCTGGTTGTCTGTCAGTCTTCTCAGACTTTGCTGGAATGATCCGCTGGTCGTGTACCTTGACAGTGTTTCGCTCCTCCTACGAGTGCCTCATATAGGTAGCTCTGCTTGGAGCGTCTTACAGCACCCTTGCATTTCCAACGAAACAAAATATTTCTCTTTGCCAACGCTTCTATATCCAATATCAACGTCGTGCCATCACAACGCTTCCTCTTCGCTGCCCGTCGTGGCCTCATTCTCAGCCTGACTTTCTCCTGCAACGGATGTCTGCTTTCCTTTGCCCCTCGTTAGCAGAGTCGGCAATCACATTCGCACACAACGCACAACAACACTGATGATCGAAAACATGCGAATCAGACCACAAACCTTGCTTACGGCCTATTAGTTCCCAGATCAAACTTTTTCAAGGCGAGGGATAATCGCAAGCAGCAGCGGACTCACAGTTCTCATATATACACCAAGAACAACACTCAAACCTCAGCTGCCTCCTTTCCCTTGCAGATAGCCCCAATTATGTTCTTCGATGACATGTTCAAGGCTCTTTCATGATGCTCATGGTCCATCCGGTGGATGAGCTTTGCACAGTTTGCTTCGTTGGCACCGGGCAGAGAGATGCTTGACCGTTTGCAAACCACCTCCATCACGATCCTTGGCGGCTACTGTTTGCAAACCATCCAGAAGGGGTACTTATGACAGCTGGGGTTTCGGATTTTTTGATGGCGTGGTTCAACTTTGCTTCGTGAAGGGCAAGATTGAATGATAACTGCAGCTTTCAGGAGCACATTGCAAGAGATGTCTGTTTTCAAGTTGTACGCGCACTAAAGCTGTACCTTGAAGACAACCGAAAGCTGTCTCATCCACTCTTATCGAAGATGTTTGTTCTTAGACAGAATACCGGACAGATGCACCGTCTTCTTCTGCCTTTTAGAGCTTTATCCGCATTTTGCAACTGGAAGAAACATCTCTAGTTCTGCACTAACCCTGACTGGATCATGTCCCAATCTGAGCGTTCCGTCTTGAACCTAGTCTTGCGACTTCGCTGCGAGGCGTATCATCGTATGAGGTGGCAGCCCTTTCCCCCCTTAAACTTGAGTATTCCCTACCATGTATTGATGAACCTCACTGGTATCAACAGCCGCAGATCCCCGGCCCCAACAATAATGTTCACGGAGAAGCTAAGGATGTGAAGACGTTCTGCAACGCTGTTTCATCCTCACCGCTGATTTCGCGCCACCATTCCGCCCGGGAATTAGAAATCGTGATGAGAAGAGATTCACGCGGCGAACGCAGCGGCCCATAGTACCTCACCGGAAAAAATGCCTCTGTAAGGCGACAAGGCGCAGCCCCGGTATGTATGAGTCCTCCCTCTGGAGGTCGAGAATTCCAGCTCTTGACAGATCGAGGCGCTATCGATGATCCCGAGCAGAATGAGCAGCTTGGTATTGAGCACGAAGGCACGCCGTATAGTAAAGACCGGGACCGAGGGCCGCTCATGGGAGACAGTTGCTGTTGAAGTTGTTACAGCTGTAGGACCGTCAGAGATTTGACTGACGGTGTGATAGGTGAAGTAGGGTCACAGTACGTAGGAAAGATGGGGCCAACCCGGAGGGCTGCTGGGTAGGAGCCTTTTTCTCGACCAGGCCGCAAATTTTCTCGCAGATAGAGAAAGATCCGGAGCGACCTCTAGGTTTATGAAGTTTGGTCAACCATGATCCATCATCTCTATGTCCGGGCATCTTGGATGTCGGGTGGGCGCAACCGTCCGCGAAGCCCTGGTGCCCATCGTGCCGACATTACCTACCTAGTGGGTAAACAGACACCATCCGGGCAGGGCTCCACCGGAATTTTTCCCAGCGCGCCAGAGGTGCGCTAAGTTTTCAGCGCACTTGGCGCTGTAGGTACCTAGGTACGTGCCCCTTCCTCGCCCGCAGCACTCAGCAGGTGCGGTGCTGGTGGTTGGGTGGGCGGGATGCAAGCACTTGCCACTTGCTCGAGGTTGTGTGCCACACAACCTCTGCCATTGGCCACACAAGCTCGCCTAGTGGAGCTACGTGCCCCGCGATTGAGCCATACGTCATGACGGGAGCGTCGGAAATTTGACCCGGCACTCACAGTGGCCAGCTACCCACAATTGTTTTCCACTTTCCTAACAAATTTCGAGTAAAAGGAACATTGTCCGCAGCTTCTCCTTCTCGTCTTCCGCCGTCCATCCGGATCCTTCCCTGTATCTCCCAGAAAGTCGGCAGGCAATCTCCGCAGCTGTTCGAACTCATAGCCCAACGTTACCGTACTGCCATCAACCGATCCCTGTTATCTGAGCGGTGACAGCCATCGTGAAGAGAATGCTTCTGTGGCCAAACCCTTCCTTTCTAGTCGTTTAGTGCAAGAGCGACGAGCAAAACGTCCTCAATGTCTGGATGCACATCTTCCCTGGGCCTCACTCAGCCTTCTCGGTCTCTCTTGTCTTCGTCCCAGGGTGCAACGACAGGCTTAGGTAGTGCGGACTCCATGCTTTGGAAGTCCGCCAGGCGGCATAGCTTTTGGGAGAATCGTTGTTGGTTTAAGCTTCGCAGCGTTGCATCGCAGTGGGAGACTAATGTCTTTAGCGTCAGACTAGTGGAGTTTATTACATGGCTTTTTGGCATCCATCTTGAAGGGGATCTTGAGTCTTGCACGGAGCTCCACCCGCGACCGACCGGGGGACCGACCGGGATTCAGATTCAGGCTCGCAGCAATGCGCCCTAGGTATGACGGGACCAACCCATCCTGCTGGACATCGTGGCCACTGGTCAGCGCAGCGGTCTAGATGACGGGCGGAGGTTCTTGCACAAGCTGTCCGGTCCCATTCCTGGGCTCTGCGTTGCCCCCGGTCGGTCTGCTTCCGAGATCTGATGTGGCCGAGGGGCTCCTGACCGTGTCATCTCCGTAGGATTGCGATCAATGCGGCGGTGGTGTTTGTTCGAGAATGAATGGTCGGAGTCTGAGGTTGAACTTGGAGATGATTGCGCTGTTCCTGCGAGTTTTTCACCAAATGAGCCTTGGGGAAGACTCTGAAGGAGACTTTGGTCACCATTGCATCCCGTGAGCACCCTTCCGAAGACTGACAGCTCGGCCTTGGTCCATCCATCCGTGAGTGCAGCACCAAAGTCGAGATGTCGGGGAAGTTCGCTCATCCATGACAAAGGAAGGCATGGATGAGTGGTACCTTCCGCGACCCACAAGCCCGGGCCGAGACCCAGTTCCTGCGCTTGAAGTATTCAGATGGTGGACGTCCCCCACCACGGCAGGAGCAACCAGGTCAGTTCCTGAAGCACCCAAATTGTCGCCAACAAACCCACTTTCGGTCTTGCCTGCTGCATCATTCGAACCGAAGTCGTCTCCCATACTCCTTGGAATCGTCCGCCAGTCTTCCGCGACAAATCCGTTTCCTGAACATCGAGCCCGCTGCTGAGGACCGCCCGAGACGTACGCGAGACAGAGACGCGCGCGCGACCCGCCTATTATCGTGGCTGGAGATTGTACGTATCAGGAAGCGCCCCTCCTGCCATAACAATCCAAGAGCTTACCGCCGTCGCAGAAAAGAATCAAATCACTTTGCGACTACAACACCAAGCCTCACCACTACTTATTTCTTGCTGTCATAGCGGAAATCAAACTTTTCGCAGACGATTCCACTATTCGCAAGCCATGGGATTTTGACCACCACAGCTCAGGACAGTCCGCTGTCCAACGACTGATTCAATCGAGCCAACGAAGGCCTATCACGAGACGTCTTTCGGGGAGATCCAACACAATCCGAACAGCCAACCCAGCATGCTCTTGCAAACTGACTCGGTCATTAAGAGCGACTGGGTTCTTGTGGAGTATGACCAAGGCGTTCGTGCTTCGCAGGTTGCCGAGACAGTCAAACGTGCATCTGAGCCATCGCGTAACCTGCTGGAGCGAACGCCGTCAATCTCCCCATCAGTCCATCGAAAGAACACACCGAAGTGCAGCCCGGAGCATTCTCCATCTTCATTACACTCCAGCGCCTACCTCGTGAAAGCAAGAACAGCATTTTCAAGCCAGCCGTCAAGGATTCCACGACCGTCACGCGCACCCTCTGCAGGCTCCAGAGACGCCCGCCTCTCGAGTACTATGCAAACTTCACCGTCTTCCGACACTTCCAATGCCTTGCGTGAGGAACCGCAGGTCTCCACCCATGACGCCAAGGTTTGGACGGAGGACGAAATCCATCATCTCCACAATGTCTCAAAACAGAACGTAGCAGGCCTGAGAAGGACCATGCGAAGCTCTCACAGAAAGACAGCAGCCAAGGTAAACTCTTGAGCTGCACCTCTCCATGATGCTCACTAACGTACGCATCACAGATTCGGGAGTTCGAAAAGCCCGTCTCGGCCCGGCCATTGCAAAGTCCCGACCGAGAGACCTAATGAATCGATTCAAGTGCTCCCCGGCGCGGAATGAGCAGGTGGCAGAGTCCGAGGTCTTTCTTGCACGCAGAGCATGGAGAAATTCGGGGTTCAGGAGTGTCGACAGAAGTTGGTGACATAATGCGGCGAGCACGCATTGCAAACAGGCTGGCGGCGGTTAATCGAGTCAGGCAGTCTGTTGACAGATCGTCAATACTGAGAATGCACAGTCATTGGTCTTCACATGAAGGGCATGGCTAGAGGCAACCTAGTGACGTGGGAAATCAGGTGGGAGTCCGAACTTGGCGTCGGCATCTTGGTTAGCGGTGATTATAAATAGGTCCACTAGGCACCGGTTGCGGCCATGGCTACGCCCTGCAAGAGCTTGATACCTTACCTATTCGTTCGGGCACTCAACAGGCGTGAAGCTATATGTTTGGTGGTTCCAAGCGAACTAACTCAATTGTTTGTCTACAACGTTGCCCCCGTCGGCATTGCAATACAGTGCCGCACACCAATACTCACCTCGCCTTGCGGTTTATTGCCTTCCCCTTTGAGTCCATCTCGGAGCATCCGCCTGTGACGCGCCTGCGCATCTTCAAGGAGTTTCTGCCTGTGTGTTGGAAGATTCACACCTCACCCCCCCATCATTCATCACTCGAATCAACAGTCTCTCTGGCCAACACTATTCCAAGAGGCAGCGCCTCCGCAAGTGCAATCGGCGTAGCAAACTATTCAAGTCAACTGGTCAAATTGAGGCCATCGCTAAGTCAACCATCCCCTACTTTCGAACCAACCAATGTCAGTCACTAATCAACGAACCACTTTGGCAGGTGAGGGCCCTTTGAACGCAGTCATCAATATTCTTAGAGAAGCCACCGCGCGTTGAGTACAGATGGAATAATAATCATCGCCTGTTTCGGCGACCCGAATAAAGGGTCGAGCAGCTTGGAGTCTTTCGCCCCCCACAGCATGCGCCTGGAGAATGTCCGACTTCAGTGCCTGGCCACGACCGGTCAACCTCAAGTGCGCCAGTTCCACTTGGTCCAGGCACTCAAGATTCATCAAGACATCAACCTGACATGTTCATGGCTCTCACTGAGACTCGATCAATCCCAATAAACCCAGCCGCTCTGAGCTCTCGAGTCTGAAGGGAACTTACTACTTTGTCATCGTTTCGATCGAGCCGTTCTAGCGGTTCCGTCGTTTTACCGGAGCAGCAGTCGAAGTTAAGCAGACCTCAAGTTTCGCCAACATACAGGAACACGGACTGCGACTGGGGCCCTGAAGAGTTTGTTCTTTGTTTTTGAAGCCCAACGCAAAGACTGGTCTGCGTACTAGGCGCTGCAGATGAACTCCCAGAGAACACATGTCCGGATTGAAGATGCGCGTGTTGGTAAGATAACTCGTGAGATGGTCAGCGCTGGCCAATGACTGGGAGTTTTCAGGGCAGCTAGCTATGTTCATAAGCTGTCGTTCGTAGCATCGAGACCGAACCTAGCCATATTCCTCGCACCATTCCACCCTACGTACTGGCCAGACTTTCAAGCTTTGCAAGTGTGGATCACATGAAAGGCACGAAGGTACTCACAAGCAAGCGGCATGCTGTGGAGTTGTTAAGTTCCAACAAGGTAGTAGGATTAGGTCATCAGGGTCTCTGACTGGGCGTCACTTCGTAAGCAGGAGACAGATTCCCGGGGAGAGGGAATAATTATGCACATTCCGAGTACTTGTGCAGAGATACAGTTTTTATGCAGGATGTAAGTACTTGTACAGGTTGGAAATCTTATGCATGTTCGGAAAAAATGTGCATGTTCGGAAACGCATGCAGCGGTATCCCACCAAGGTACCTAGGTACCTTGCCTCCACGCGAATGGACCTGCCTGAGTACCTTGGTGGATACACAGTGCAGCCTCTAAACTGACGTCCTCCCCAGTACATCTTCCACATCACTCCTCTAAAGACGCACCGGTCGCTACCTGTCACGATAAGATACGCCGCATGCAGCAATCCAAGCATTTTCTCAGCGCAGATTTCAACCGCATCAAAGTTCCTGTGCGCGAATCAATTCCATCTTCCTTGGAACTTGCGTCCGCAGCAAGCGCACAGAGGCCAACGTGGTGGATGGCCAACGACGCGCCTGGAGCGACGTCGCTAGCGCAGCGTCCCCAGCCGCTCACTATGGAAGAGACTGGTCGACAAGATCTGGCATCATCCCTGGGCACGCCCTCAACAAGCATCTCGCTCCTTCAGGGAAACCATCTCAGGAGGTATGCATCGCCTGTCTGCGTTTGCGCGGGTTCGTGGGGTCAAACTGTGCCTTAGGAACGTACCTGGCGGCTTCAGCGGTATTGTGCTGTGATATTTCCCAGCAACGCCCTAAGGGTGCGCTAACTCCACAGGGCTCCTAGGGCCATCCATGGAACAAACATCCTCCATCGAGCATCTATCAGCTCGCTCGCCGGGGGAGTCGTCCATGACCCGAGCTTTCCCGGTTTCGGCCGGTCACCTCTTGCGTGTGGTCCCGCCGTTGTAATTACACGGGCTCGCCTTTGGCTACCCGTTCTACAGGCCTCAAACGGAAGACAAGTCCACGCCTCGCGGTTCTGTGCTCTTCTGCGACGATTTACCGACTGCGTGCGGGGTCGAGGGCGCGGCGGCTAAATTTGACTGTGAGTGTTGCTTCTGAAGGGCAGTAAAGGGGCATTACCGAGTACACGACTCAAATGACTGACTCTATGTAGGGTCCCGTCCCCGTAAGCCAACCCGCGCGTTGAGGTCAGTTTAGTCGACGATATTTTGTCGGGAACCGCCGCCGAGCAATGCTGCAGGGCCTCGAGCATAACGAAATCCAGCAGTGATTCCCGCGTTTGTCCGGGAGCAGATGGAACCCCCCCACAAGGAGGAATCTGGCATCCCGTCTCCAAGTTCAACTTTGAGGCCGGCATGGCCCTGTATGTCACTATTGTTACTACAAACTTGCCGTTTGGACTGCTCCCCTCAGCTTTGAGTTGACCAACACGGTTCGAGCGTTGGCAACCACCCTAAAGAGGTGAGAATGCAGAGTTTCCTCCCGGGTGTCCCTTGATACACCGTCCGATTATCCAGTCAGACACCTCGGCAGCTATCACGTTCCTCCCTCTGTCACCTGGCCCGAAAGCCCTGGCTGCTGGCTTTTGAATCGTCTTGGCAAGGAGACAGCTCACCTCTTATTCACCACCGATATTCATACACAATACAACGAGTTTGCTCTCCCTTTTCGACCAAAGAGGTCCTTCAGCGCCTGCTCCCCTTCCAATTTACCTTGTTCTAGCACCGGCGACTACCCGAAACCGTCAAGGAGTCTCGCTATCCCACTCTTCTTTCCTTTCCTCTGCATTTGGCTGTTTCATGTTCTTAGCGTCTGCAGCTTGCTGCCATGTTGCTCAGCCGTCCCGAAACACTAACTTCAGGATGAACAACCCTACTCCAGCCATTACAACTTCACTGAGCCACCGTCTTTGTGAAAAAGGCTTCAGCACGGCTAATCAGCGCCCAAATGACCTTCTCGAACAATTTAATAGGCTCTTCCGATGTCTCCCCCGCTTCTCTGCGAGACCATGTCAGCTCCATTCGCTGTATGTGCCCTTTTTCTCCTAATCATGCATTAGGCACTTTATGTGCCCGGCCGGCTGACATCTGACGGCATGTTCAGGCAAATTTCAAGTTGCAAGTTGCTCACACAGCCTCCCTACAAGATCCCAAGTTTTTCATGATTATAGTTGCGAACGAGCAGTGTTCATGAACGAGAGCAGAAGCAGCGGACTCATGATTGAGTCGAGGTCCTTCGGCAGCTTGATCAGCGTGAACACCGGCAACCAAGAATTCTCCATGAGAACCTCAAGTTGTCTAGTCACGAGGACATGGCCGCTACGATCTGTTGAAACTGGATGTAGCTTGGGGTGCCATGACAATCTTCAAACACCCTTGATAATCATCATATCCTTGCTGGAGGCCCTCTCCAGCGTCAGCTCGGCCATCTCTCTTGGTAACAGTTCCAAAAAATGCCAACGGGTCCTCCAAAACTAAGAGACTAACGCTACTGCTATAGTTTTGCTGTTTCCCCTCGGTAGCGATCATCAACAGTCTCCCCATCGTTACTTGCAACCGGGGCGCATAAGTGCTGCCTGGGGCGTGGGCAAAGGTACAGCGCGCAGGAAAAGAGACGTCTGGCACGCGACAGTTCAGTCCATTGCACATATCGGTTATCACTGCAGAGTTTCTATAGAGCTCTGGCAGCCAAACCTTTGGGCTTTTCGAGCGTCCCAAGCCGCAAGATGATGAAACACGACCAACTGGCTTTGTCAAAATCAACTCACACATTGCAATGCGAAAGGCGTTGGAAGGTCTGCTGACATCGCATGGGTGAGAGCTGCGCTACCTGCAAAGATCTATGGACACCATCCGACGAATAAGTCGTCGCCGGCAGTGTCATCACGCCCTCTGGGGTTAAGGTTTTTGGTCAGTCGTGATCTCAAATCACAAGATCCGGCGCCAGGTTCCAAGACCAAAACGCCCGTTGCCCATCGTCAAACTGGACACCGCGGGCCAGGCTGAGACCGTCCACCTGGAGAATTTGTTTTCGCCGTCTGAAGCACGACAGCGGGTGCCACTATCTTCCAGTGGAATATGCGAAATCATCACAACGTTCCGTCCCGATGCGGGTTGGACATCGGAGTCGACGGTGCCACCGGTTTACCTTAAGGTGGCAACTGTCCGAACCTCACAGACTTCATCAACCCTGACTGTGACATCGTCTCAATACCAGCACATCTGATCATAGCTCAAGAACACCGGGACATGGATTGCAGATCAGAGAACAGCTCTTCGTCACCCAATTGCAGCCTCAGTCGGGAGGCGATGAACTGACATGGAAGGACGTCTGTTAGGATCCTGACGTCACATCCAAACACGAATCAACGGGTGGCTCGAAGAGGCTGACAACGCCTGTTTCGTTGCTGGCGACATGTGTTCAGGTGCCTTCATTGAGAGCACCGGTCCAGCCTGGATGTCTAATTCATCAGGTGAATACCGTTTTCAGTTGAAGCCACATCTTTGTGTAAATGATACAGAGGACGAAGCACCCTACTCTGAGGACACTCCGTGAGTGCCCGCACCTATCGTTATACGCCTATCTCGTGCAAGTCGCCAGATCTTTACTTCAGCTTCTGCCAGGGGACCGCAAGTGCGATATGTCCTGGGCCATTTGGCCAGAACATCTACAAGTTTGTCGCAGACTTGTACCCCAGGGTCTAAGGCTACAAGCGTGCAGGCCTGTGTGAACATATGACATTGCCAGCAAAGCATCAAGTCTATCGAAACAGAACGGTCTCATCGCCAAGACATCAGTCGAGAGTATTAGCGCAGTTCCTATTCTTATGATGGACAACAAGATCAACTACGGTGACATTATCAGGCTTTTGCAGCGCCAGCTGAGCCAAAGTAGTAGCGTCTGCTACGATAGTGCCCAAGGGCTCTGCGCTCACTACAGACCACCAGCTGCGGGGATAGCAACCGAGACTAGCCGCGAGGACTAGGATAAAGTACGATGTTCGTTCCAGATCGCGCCTTTGCAAGTTGCTCTTCTCTTCGAGACAGAATAATTGCTGACAATGTGCGAAAAAGGTGGCATTATTTCTCTTTCGCGAGCCAATAAATGGCCCTTATTTCGGACTGTGGAGCAGCCTGGGCGTCAAAACAGTTCTGTCGAGCTAAGAACTTCCGCATTCGTGAGAGGTTCTCACACCAGGAGTAGCTTCTACAAACTTCAGCTATCAGAGAACTCTTGCAGCTGTGGTAGCTTTTCAAAGCTCCCATAGATTCTCTCTTCAGCCCCCCCCCTCCTCTGTTTCTAATACTCAGACCATTCCGCCTACCTTTGCATTCATTTGGGGTCCGCGAACCACCAATAGAAGGGGCAAAGAGTATCCGACTGATAAGCTGCTACCCAACGGATGGACCGCTAACGGCACATCGCTTTCCTAACATCATCATGCCCATCTGCTAGAGTCCCTTTCATCAATCCGGAGGCAAAGGGGACTATGCCGCCTTAGCAGTACTACATCCACTGTAATACAGCAAGGAACATGCCTGTCGGGTGACAACCAGAAAAGCGACGGGAATGGAAGCCTCTGCCTGCGGACTTTCAGGGTCGCAAGCATGCAGTAAATCGCCGGTTTCTTCGCACTATCGTGTGTGCCCCGTCCATCACTACCATAACCTGGATTTCACGGCTCCTGTGAACAGGCGTGCGAAATCTGGCGTCTATCAGACCACAGCGAAGTTAAGATTCACAGACCAAACTGATAGTTTCCTCCACACCGGACCACTCTGCATGATTTGGACCATTACCATGTGAATGCCCAGGTTAAGCTCGGTTTCTTTCCGCCAGACCTCGAGCCGTTTTCACCTCAGGTGCAAGTTCACTATGCTGCGCAATCTGAGCGGATCTGGACAAGCAACTCCTGGCAAACAGGTCTTCTGAGCAAAATCTGGATGAGAATGAGGAGAACGATCCACGGCTCCGTATACAGACTCCAATAAGTTCTACAACGTAAGCCTGTTGTCCAACGACAACCCTTCTCATCCTGAAAACGAAAATCCACACGCCTACAACTTTCTGAGTATGATCTGGCAGCAAACTTGGATACTGGGGATCCTAAAGCCAGAGCAGGTCCGCACAAGACGAATACAAGCATAGCTATGCCGGCCCCGAACCAGCCGCGGAAGATACGCAGGAGGTCCTGCGGTTCGTGGACATACACTTGCCAGTCTCTCCTTGCTTGTGTCTGGTTGCAGGCTCTCCAGGCTTGGGGAATTTTTGGAATGTTGGTTTGCACGGGCTTCGCTTCTGCCGAGAGCGGATTGGTGATTTGAATGACTCCAAGTTGTTTCGTAAGATTCTGGGCCGCTTGTCCTTTAGAAATATGCGTAGCGCTGCCGGAAGATGGATAAAGGAGCAGTGGAACTCCAGAAGGGCAACACTGAGCATGGCTGTGACGTCTCTCTGGCGTTACTTACCAACGTTAGCTGATACCGCGAAATGGTCTGGGAAGCGAGAAGACTTACAATCATGCACAGCGGGATCTTGGTAGATGGAAGTCCTCGGCCAGACTTGCGATACAGGGGAGGAAGTACCCACCTCAGCTTCGGAGGCCTGTTCGAATGTGTCCGGGGTGCTGTTGAGCAGGGCAGTCGGTCTATCTCGGACATACGCGGCATACCCGTTGGAACTACAGTCAACTTGAACTCCGTCACAGGGCCAGGTTCAATCCACTCATTCTCTCCGCAATTCACCCGTTCAATCTCAAGCGCCTCCATTGGCGATGGCCATCCATCCCCGCCTCTTGTTCGTTCAATTCCAGTCCAAGATTCCGGGGCTGGACTGTAGACGGCTGGCGGATCAAGCTGGAGACGGAGTTGTTCCAGCCTACGAATCGACTAACGACAAGTCTTGGACGTACGAGGAAGCGAGATGGATTTCTATGACTCTCGGGATCATTTTGTGAATAGCTCGACGTCCGCTTCAACAAACCGAAGCAAACCATTCTCACGGACTCCAGGAGCATTCTAGCACCTTAACTCGCCGCCGCGTCCACAATGCTAGAGACGCAAACGTCAGCCAATCGTAGGGACCGTCAGGGCACACCTCTCAAGCAGGTTGCTGTAACTGATAGGCTCGTACAGCGAAATAGCAGCACAAGTGCTGAGTGACACGTACCGTCGACGCTAAGAAAGCATTGCTAACAAAGCCTTTATGCTTAAGGTGGGCTTTATGAGGTTGACGTAGGTTTCACTGTTACAAAACTATAACTAACGGCTGCGGAGGTGCTTAATTAATGTTGACAAGCCTGCACCAGCGCCCCAGCAAAATAGGAAGACACCACCTGCGTGCCCACTTGACACAGGCCTGCCTTGATTCCATAAGATCATGTTTGACGCCACGTCCATCAGCGCAGCCAGCTCAGCGGAAGTTGTCGATCTCTATGTGGCCAGACCCCAGTCACGGTCGAAGATCTCACGCGGCGGGAACTGAAACGCGGCAAGAAGGCCTTCGTCCTGAACGCTAGTGCAGAGGCTTCACAAGACTCGGTGGCTGGTAGCAAGCCTGGAATCAATGAATCGATGCACCCGAGCCTCCAACTCCGTTATACTTACTCTGATGACAATCAAGACACCGGTACAAGGAATTCAGGTAGTCGAGATGGGGCTCAAGAGAGAGCAGAACCGCAAAGGCAAGACTGGGACAAACTGTTTGGACGACTTCTGAACGGATGGGTTGCAGGGCCGTGGAGAAAACACGGCTTGAACAAGGTTAGAAAAAGTGGGAATAGGGGGTCGGAAGGAGTGGTATGCCAATGAGTTGCCGAAAACGTTTGGAAAGCTCCGTGTTCATATGGTTTAACCCAACGGCGATTCATACATCACCAGAACAGAGACGAGCATTCGTAAGGCCTGTGTTCTGACCGAACCATGCATACGCACGAAGATACCATGACGAAGTCGGACAACAAGCGGGTCCTGGGCCAAGGGAGAGCGCGAACGTCCTGATTCCGCTTCGTTAGCATCTTTCGTTCATGGCAACCTGGGGAGCTTTCCAGGCATTCCGTTCATAGGGAGGCCCACAAGACGTCCCGAAATCGAGGCATTACAGTGGTGTGATTGAAATTTGCGGTGCTCCTGACGCAAAATCGCCCTGATCTTGCCTCACCATGGCCAAGCAGCGCTGGTACGCAGTCCGCGACCAGGATGCAAGATGGATCTTTGAAGAACTGTGCACATTCTTCTCCTCTATTTCAGTTGTCGGGATCCTAATGACATGCGCGTCTTAGACCAGGCGAGAAGCCACATCGCTGAGCTTCCGGGTAACGCCAGCCTTAGTGGCAACGACTTCCAGGAGATTCCGCCGCAGCACTTTCGATGCCAGTCCCGGCGCTCAATTTACTATAGCTCATTTGTGCGTGTGTTGCTTGTCTAGCAGCGTTGAGCGACGCTAGTCTTCCTGTCAGTATCAGTTTCGCTTCTGTATCGACGTCGGACTGGGTCATTGGATGGTCACGTGTGACCGATAGCGTGCTCTAGAGCTGGAGACCAAGGGAGACCAAGGCTGACTAGCATTAGGAAGTTGGGTATTCGCACGGGTGTTATCTAGCAGCAGGCAGAGATGGCGGACATGTTCGGGTCGAGGCAGATGCGGCATCGCTGCGTCGCGAGCTGAATGAAGGAGGTGGGATTTCAACGCCGGATTCGCAATGCTCAGGTCGACATTGTTTGCAGTATGCCATCGATTTGGACCGGCGGAACATCCATCTGAGTATAATCACACTGTTGGGTCGATTAGCATGGTACTAGCAGGGTGTCCAAACTTAGTGTACCTGTGGAGGATGTAGGCGAAGACGTGGAAATGGATGCATGTCGGTCGATGTTGCAGGGAGGGATCAAGACGAAGTACGAGTTTTCCCTTCTTTCAAGAGTAGCTCGCCACTGACACAACCCGTTCCATCCGCTGCCGGGACCATCTTCCTCCGACACAAAAGCACCGCAAAGCCCGGTGGGGATGCCTCTTTCCCAACGTCCCAGCCTGTCGCGTCATAATCCAAGAACATCGCTACCAGCCAAAACAGCGCGTTTGGGGAGAGCACCGGGGTTAAGCCTAACGCTAGGACCGATGTCCAACTCGAGAGCCTCATCATGGCTGTCCTCTGTATCCGTGTTCTGTAGACTGGGTCTCTGGCCTTGAATTCATCCTTAGGGAGATAGATCCTAGTGATCTGTACGGCGAGCCTGCGAGCTATTCCGGTCGAGATCGAGACGACCGGCCCCAGCATTCCTCCCGAGCTGTCATCGGACTACCCGCAACGGAGTCGTGCAGAAGCTCTAGGAGCATTGCTCCAGTACCCTTCCTGTTTCTGTGCTTGCTGAGATTGCTCCTCACGTAGCCGCAGCTTACACATGACAGACTGGACCAGCTTACTCGGCGGAGTGGAGGTTCTTGAAGGGTTTCATCCCAGCGGCCCACTCTAGCAGTCCATAGTTGCAGTCTTTCTGGCGCTCGTATGTGTGCCGTCCGCAGGCCAGGTTTCGAGTAATAGCCACATTAACATCCAGCGCATTCCTTACATGTGGTTTGTTTCAAGCGATATTCAGGTGTAGAGTCGAGGCATGGTGAACGTTGCGCCGAGCTTCGCATGATTGGCTCGCAGGGGTCATTAACATGCTTGTTTTAGACGTGTGTCCTCTTCGGTTTGACGTCTGAAGAATCTATGCGTTACCTTTAGCTGTGGTAACTGAGCAATTAAATCAGGCTATAGCACTGGAGCACACAAGGGCGAGCCGGTGGGAAGATGTGGATACTAGAAGAAAGACTTACTGCACAACAGTCTAGGGGAAATCTTTCCAACAGGAGGAAGTTATTCTGCTTCACCAGAGCATCTGCGACAGCAATGAGCCTCTCGATTGTTTCGTTGAATGGCGGCGTTGCAATTGTACTATCAGCCACATATGTGCCTTACGATGGACAGGTCGGTGTCTGTTAGCCATAATTAGCCACTAGGTCGGACTGCGCTGGACTACACCGTCCTCTGCAGCTGACACCCCTAGTGAGCTACATTGACGCAGATATTATTTACGCGCGACCGCGTCGTGATTTAGCGCTACTTGTTACGCGTCTCTACTAAATTAGCTCTAATGCTCCTCTCCTATTTCGCAAGAACGTGTTTAATTACTAGTAGCACTATATACTAAAGGTTTCTTATATAAGAGTATATAAAATTAATATATATATATAAACTTAAAGTTAGTTAAATTAAGCTGTTATTTATTATATACTAGCTATTACTTATATATTTACTTTTTATATAGTATTAATTTAATAGCTATATTAATAGTCTAATTAATATATATAAATAAGCATTATAGTTCGCTTTATAGTTTTTTTCTTTATACTTAAAGCCTAATAATAGTACTTTAACTTATACTTAATCTTAATATAGTTAATAAATAAATCTTAATATAACATTTTATTAACGTTTAGCTTAACTTATTCTTAATAGAAGAAAGTAAGTAAATAAGTAAGTAAGTAGTAAAGTAGTAAAGTATACTAATAAGAGTGTGATTTATAATACTATTATTTATAGTATAGTTAAAGCTTAATTATAACTTAAACCTATACTTAAGGGTATAAACTTAATAGTATAACTTTTTATATACCTAAAAGGGGTTTTATAGCTATAATATAATAACTTAATTATTTATATAAAGCTTTAAGCTTATTCTTTATACTCCCTTATATATATAATAATTATAATATCCTTCCCTCTTATTATATAAATATATAAGCTAAATAGAGCTATATTAAATAACTAAATCTATAAAACTAAAGTTAATAAAATTAAAAGCTTTAAGTATAGTAACTTTCTCTATATTAATAGAATAAACTTACTTAAATTTATTTAAGAATATTTATTTAAAATAGCTAATAAATATAATAAATTATAGCTATATAGCTTTAATATTGATATAAATAAAGTTAAAGCTATTAATAGTAATTTCAGTATATATAACTACTTTATAACTTTTTTTTAAGATAATAAGAAAAGCTTAAGAGCTTAGTAAGTTAAGAAAAGTAAATATATATATTAAGAATATAGCTAATAGTAATAAAGCTATAAAAACTATATAGTAAAGTAGAAGATATTATTTGTTATAGTATAAATATCTAAATAGTAGAGGAAATAATAGAAAATAAGTATAGATTAGATATAGTATAAAGGTAGGTAGAATTTAAAAAAGCCTTAAGAAATAGAAGAGATTAATAGATATAGAAGTAGGTAGAAAAATAATAATTAAAGCTGCTAATAATATTTAAAGTCTTAAAAGAATAATAGAGGAAATTATAAGTAAAAATAATATTTAAGTCTAAACTACTTAAAGCTATATAACTAAGGGTTATTAATAGAAGGTAAGATAACTAGTTTAGCTTTTATAGTTAATACTACTTAAATCTTATAATATAAGGCTAGCAGCCCTAATTTTAAAGCTATAAAGCTCTAATATAGTATTCTTATTAGCGATTTTATATAAGTAATTTAAAGTAAATCTAAATATAATTTTCTTATTAATATAAAGAAAATCATTATACTATAAGGCCTCTAGCTATTCACTATAATTTTTACCTGCTTAGAGCGATAAACCTCCTAACTCCACGCCTCCTAATAATACACATAGCTTTTAGTTATATAATCCTCTCTAAACCTTAGCCACACTTATATATACATATAACTTCACTATCTTTAACTTCACTTTAGTAATAATATAGTTTATAATTACTTAATTACTTAATTACTAACTACTAAACTATTAACCTATCCTCTCTCTTATATATTACTTACGCTACTTTTAAATACTATCCCTATTATTTCTTTACTATCTACTATTAAGTTATTACTATTATTATTTTCTTATTTAATTAGGCTAGCTAATACTTTTATAGCTATACTATTATTAATAATACTCTCTCTATTTAGTATAAGGAATACTTATTAATATTCCCTTAGAGAACTACTTCTACTTTAGTATTATAAAAAGCTTATTTAAAGAAGGGCTACTCTATAAAGTATATAAGTATTTTATCTACCTCTATAGCTAAGTTTATATATTTACTATTAATTAAGTTATATATTTTAAGGTCCCCTATAAAAGTATTAATAAGAGCTCTCTTAAGTATTATCTTAATTATATACTCTTTATATATATTAAACTATATAAAGAAAGAGAGGTTTTTATTAATTAGATTAATATTAAACTCTATAGTAAGCTTTTATATATTATTTATATTAATAGATATACTAAGCTTAAGGTATCTATATATAAAGTTAGGTGCTAATATTATAAAGGTTTTTTATAGGTTATAAAGTGAAGAAGAGGAAGAAGGATAGATATAAAGCTCTATATAGAGCTTTTTATACTTCTAGCTATAAAAACCTCTTATAATAACCTCTTTAGTTAAGGAGTTATCTCTATTTAGTAGTATTACTAAGCTATAAGAGCTTTAATAACCTCTTTAGTCCTAATATAATTAGCCCTACTATATATAGCGCTACTAGCCTTATACTATATAGCTAGCGCTATTACTATTCTATTAATTTATTCAGCTAAAGCGCGCGTTTAACTTTATATAAGGGTTTACTTACTAGTAGGAATATATAAGGTTTCTATACTATTTTCCTTAATTAGTAGAAGGTATAAGTTAAAGTACCTATATAGTGTTTCTAGAATTATGCTTACGTATAGGGTGAATTTTGCTATAGTCTTTTTATAGGGGGGCTACGTTATAACTATAAACTTAAAATTATTATACTATAGTTCTTAATTTAATTAATTCTAGTTTTATAAATTAAGTTATTTAATATATCTTTAGTTAGTTTATATAAAGTTATAATAAGTAAGAAATATATAATATAAAGCTACTATTTATATAAAGATATAAAGAATAAGCTTAAAGCTTTATTTAAAATAAGAGTTAAGTTTATATATTATAGCTAAAAAGACTCTTTTAAGTATATAAAATGTTATATTATTAAGTTTATACTTTTAAATATAAATTTAAGATATATTTAAGCTCTTACTATATTATAGCTAATATCTTTATTAGGAAAATTTAAGCCTACTTAGTAGGGGTTTTTATAATAGGGAAAAAGCAGTAAAAATACTCTAATTAATATCTAGTCTAATAGTTATATAATATATATACTTAAAGGTCTAAAATAACTAGTTATATTAATCCTAACTTACTTATTATAGCTCTTAGCTTTATTACTAATAGCTTTATTACTAATAAGTTTAATAGCTTTATTTATATCACTTATGCTATATAGAAATAGTTTTATAAAGTCTTTAACTATAAAAAAGCTTGTTTTAGCTATATATCTAAAATATTACTACTTATTAAGCTTTATACTTATTCCTTATCTTATAAGTAAACTATTTAGATATTTTTATAATATATTCTATCTTACTTAATCTATAAGGCTTTATACTATAAAGCTAGAAAGTATAAGATACTTAGTAGATTATAAATAAATAAGTAAATAAACCTTTACTTAAAGTATACTTAAAGATATAATAATTAATACTAACTATAAGCTTAAGCTTATTATAATTAGTAAAATAATATCTTCCTACTTATAAAGCTTTAAAGATAAATTAACTATAGCTAAGTTATACTTTATTATCTTAAAAGCTAATATTAGTAGTATAGCTATAAGAATAACTTATATACCTTAGTTAAGAGATATAGCTATATTTACTATTAATCCTAATTATTATACTTACTTTAATAATATCCTTAATAAAATAGTATAGCTAGTAAGCTAACCTAGCTAAATAATATTATAGATATTACTAATAACTATAGAAAGGTGAGTAGTAGAGAATAAAACTAAGTTAAGAGAAAGTATATATAAAAGTTAGAAGATAAATTAAAAAGTTATAAAAAGTCTACTATAATAATTAAGTATACTTAAAGTTATATAGTTATTATTAAAATAACGTTAAAAGTAATAAGATTATAATAGTATACCTAAAAGTATATAAGAGAAATTAAGCTAAAGCTAGAGATAGCGATCTAAAAAAGATTATATAACTAGTAAGCTATTAGCTAAAGGGGGAAGTTAGACGTTATTATAGTATAGGTTCTAGAGAAAAATTATAATAGCTAGCTAGAAGCTATAGCTAATATCTTTATAATATTATATATAATACCTTTTTAAATAATAATATTATAAATAACACTCTTATTAGTATATTTTACTACTTTACTACTTACTTATCTATTTTCTTCTATAAAGGATAAATTAAACTAATTATTAATAACTATATATATTGAGATTTATTTATTCACTTTATTAAAGTTAAGTATAAATTAAAGTGCTATTACTAGATTTAAAATATTAAGAAAAAGAATATAAAGTAAACTAAAATACCTACTTATATAAGTTATTTAGAGTAGTAAAAGTGACTTTCTTAACTAATAATAATATTAAGTTGCTTAATAAGTATAAACTATAGTTTATAATAAAAAAGATTCCTAATAATTAAGAATAACTATTTATAGCTAGTATAAATAGTTATTATTAATATAAAAGAAATAATACTAATAATAGTAATAATAGGTAATAGGTAGTAATAATAGGTAGTAATAGTAATTGAATAGATAAAACTATTAAATTACTTACTTCTTTAAAATCTATTCTAAGTGGAAAAATCCATTATATATATAATATATTTTTTCCTCGTAAACCTTTACTTAGTTAAGTAATTACTTAATTAAGTAATTACTATAATAGGTAATTAATTATAAAAACCTTATTATAAAGTTAATTATTATAGCTTTATTTAATCTGATTTGGATATTCTAGATCTATAGTATTATTATAGTCATAGTTTATAGATTTATTATGGATTATTAGTTTCTATTGTTTTAGTTTTAAATCTTAACTTAATATTAACTTTTATTAATAATAACTATATTATTAACTTTAGGGATTTATTAATTCTATTAATATATACTTTCTATAGTAACTAACTTAATATATAGTTTTTATTTATTTTAGCTAATTATAAGAATTATTATAATAGGTAATTTATATAATTATACTTTTTATTCTAATTAGATAAAGTTATAGTTATTTTATTCCTTTTAGTTATATTAATATGTAATTAATAGTTATAAGGATAGTTATTTAATTATTAGGTATAGTTTTACTAGTTATATTAGTATTAGTAACTCTAGCCCTATATCTTTTTTATAGCGCTAGTTATATTTAGTTTTATTTAAATTCTCCTTTATGGGGTACTTAGTTAGGACTTAGTAGTTTTAATAATTTTAGAATTTCTTTAAAGTATATTCTAAGTAGAAAAATTAATTATATATATAGTATATCTTTTCTTTATAAATACCTATCTAATTAACTATAAAATCCTTACTATAAGGTTAATTATTATAGCTTTATTAAATTTAACTTAAATACTTTAAACTTATATAGTATCACTATAAGTATAGTTTATTAACTTATTAAATTTTATTATTTTAATTTTAAATCTTAGTTTAATATTAACTTTTAGGGAACTTTTCTATTAATATATATATCTTATATAATAGTTAACTTAGGCTTCTAGCTAGTTATTATAATTTTTACTTAGAACCTATACTATAATAACCTCTAACTTACCCCTTTAGCTAATAGCTTATTAGTTATATAATTATTACTATCTCTTTAGTCCTATTTCCCCTTATATATATAGTTATATATACTATTTACTAGATAATCTTATTACTATTATTAAGTTTATAGTTATAATATAGCTCCCCTATAAAAAGACTATAGCAAAATTCACCCTATATATAGGCATAATTCTAGAAACACTATATAGGTACCTTAATTTATACTTTCTACTAATTAAGGAAAATAGTATAGAAACTCTATATATTCCTATTAGTAAGTAAACCCTCTAAATATTACTATATAAAGTTAAATATATACTTTAGCTAAATAAACTAATAGAATAATAATAGTGTTAGCTATATAGTATAAGGCTAGTAGTGCTATATATAGTAAGGCTAATTATATTAAGGCTAAAGAGGTTATTAAGGCTTTTATAGCTTAGTAATAGCTTTACTAAACTTTTTAGTAAGGTACTATAAATACTACTAAATAGAGATAACTTCTTAACTAAAAAGGTTATTATAAGAGTTTTTTATAGCTAAAAGTATAAAAAGCTTTATTATTATATATAAGGTTTTATACTTTTCTTTCTTTTTCTTCTTTACTAATCTATAATAAATCTTTTATAATATCTATACTATATAAGGAATATAAAAATACTAACTTTTTATAAAGTATACTTTTTTATAAGTAAATAGCTAAAGGTATTACTATATAGAATAATATCTATATATTAAATAAAACTTTTAAATTTAATAATTACTTTTTTATTAATTAGTTGTTGCAAAAGTGGAACTATAATTGCTAAGCAGCAATTACACCTTATCCTTTGCAACACACCCCCTAGATCTTAGAGACTTGTTTACTAGATCTACGATCGTCTCTACTAGGGAAAAAATCCCTTCTGGGTACGCTGGAGTTAGGATTCGAACGCGGGTCTTTACTGCTTAAAAACAACATAATAACTAGCAGAGTCAAAGGGCTTATAACTATTGCAAAAGTGGAACCATAATTACTAAGCAGCAATTACGCCTTATCCTTCGCAACATTAGTAGTATATTATTAAGGTAGTTATACCTAGAGCTTTTATAAATACCTTTAGAGGGGACCTTCTATATATCATAATTAAAATAATAGATAATAGCTTTATATACTTCTATATAGAGGTTATATATATTTCTAGCTATCCTAAAGAGTAGCTCTTCTTTATATAAACCCTCTATAATACTAAAGTAGAAGTAGCTTAAGCTTAAGCTTAATAAGGCTTATTAGTAAGTACCTTTTATACTAAATAGAGAGAGTATTACTAATAATAGTATAGTTATTATAAAAGTATTAGCTAACCTAATTAAATAAGAAGAATAGTAGATAGTAAAGTAGTAATAGAGATAGTATTAGCAGTATAAGTAATATATAAGAGAGAGGATAGGTTAATAGTTTAGTAGTTTATAGTAATTAAGTAATTAAGTAATTATAAACTATATTATTACTAAAGTAAAGTTAAAGATAGTAAAGTTATTAACTAATATATATATATAAGTATAGCTAAAGTGAAGAGAGGTAGTTAGAGACTTAAGAGGTTATTAGGGATTATATAACTAAAAGCTATATATATTATTAGGAGGTATAGAGTTAAGAGTTCTATTGCTCTAAATAGGTAAAAATTATAATGAACAGCTAGAAGCCTCTTATTACTATTAATATTACTTTAATAATAACTTTATAACTTTAACTTAGTTTAATTACTAAAAACTTTCTTTAACCTTTTAACTTTTTTTTTAATGTTTATATATACTTTCTATTAACTTAGCTATCTTTTTTATAGCTTATCTTATACCCTCTAAGGCTAACGTTTACTATAATATTTTTAAAAGCTATTATACTATTACTAATAAGTAACCTCTTTAGTATTAATATTTCTATAGTTATTAGTAATATCCTTAATATTATAGTTAGGCCTAGTTAACTTACTAGATATATAGCTTTACTAAAGATATTATTAAAATAAGCATAATAGCTAGGATTAATAGTAAATATAGCTACCTCCTCTAATAAGATATATTATAATAAATAGGTATAAGCTATAGCTATAATATTAGCTTTTAGGACTATAAAGTAGGATATAGCTATAATTATCCTATCTTTTAAGCTTTATATATTAAAAAGTACTATCTTATTAATTATAGTAAAACTAGCCTTATAGTTAGTATTAATTCTAATATTTTAAAGTATACCTTAAGTAAAGCTTTATAGTATAAAGCTTTATAAATTAAGTAGGATAGAATATATTATAAAGTTATAAGAATCTAAGTAGTTTATTTATAAGTTATAAGGATTTAGGTAGTTAATATATAGGATAAGGAATAGGTTTATAGCTTAGTATAAGTAGTATCTTAAATATATAGCTAAAATAAGCTTTTATATAGCTAACTTTATAAGGCTATCTCTATATAGTAAGTTATATAAGTAAGACTATTAACCTTATTAATAATAAAATTATTATATATATAATACTAAGAGCTATAATAGTATATATATCTAGCTTAGATATTTTTACTTATATATAGGTAGCTATAGTTAGGTTTAGCGTAAATAGTTATTCTAAGCCTTTAGGTATATACTATAATCTTCTTATTAGATAAAATATTAGCTGAAGTGCTCTTATTAAATTTATCTACTATAGCCCCTCTTATTAGGTAAGCTATAAAGCTTCCTTAATATATAATAGTTAACTTAATATATAGGTTTTATTAATCTAGCTAATTATAAGAATTATTATAATAAATTTATATAATTATACTTTTTGCTTTAATTAAATAAGATTATAGTTACTTTATCTTAAATATATTAATATATAGTTATTAGTTAGAATACTACTTATTTAATTTTTAAGTATAGTTTTCTTAGATATATTAATATATATAATATTAGCTTTATATTTTTTATAATACTAATTATATATAGTTTTATTTAAATTCTTCTTTATAGAGTATATATTTAAAGCTTAGTAGATTCTTTAGAATTAATATATTTATTTATCTCTTCTAATAAATACTATTAAGGTATTTTATAAGCTTCTAAGTAGTATAAAATATTTAAATATAAGATATAATACTTTTTATTAGCTTATTTTTAAGTTTTTAATCTATATAGAGATATTATTTTTTAGATATTATAACTTATTTATTAAGTTTAAGCTATTATATTAATCTTTAGATTAAATTACTTTTAAATCTAACACCTTAAATATTATAATATACTACTATAGTATTAATAATAAGTCTCTATTCTTAACTTCTAAATAGCTAAATAGAATATTATAATTAGTTATTTATAGTATATTAAATATTAATATTTAAATAAAGATGAAAATAGCTTTTATTATAAGATAAAAATACTTAATTTAAATTATATTTAATAGAACCTTTAGTAATCTTATAGATATTTATAATATACTAAACTAAGATTTAAAAGTTTTAAAAATCTTTAAAATATTTTTATAAAGCTTAATAACTAAAAATAAGGATTATAAATTATAAGTAAACTATTTATATTATTATAGCGCTAATAGAATAATTTTAATAAATAGATATATAATCCTTAAGTAATCTTTAATAAGAGGTTTTAAAGCGTTATAAATTATATTTATAAAGGTTTATATAGTATTAGTATATAGGTAGTAATAAGTAAACTTCTTTTTTCTTACTTTTTATAAAGAAAATATACTTAATATTATTTTAAGCTATTTAAATAAGAATAACTTAGTAGATCTAATAAGAAGTTAGGGAGTATAGCTAGGAAGTTATAAAAGATTTATTTTCTTATTATTAAGTATAGTTAAGTTTTTTATTTTTTTTCTTTCTTCTTAAGAATAATTAACTAGGAGAAATCTTATATAGTTAATATTAACTATATAATATTAATATATATTTTACTTATAAAACTTATTATAAATATTAAAATAAATAGATTTTATTTTTGAAATAAGATAATATTTAATTATATTAGCTAACTATTCTAAGAGTAAGATCTATCTATATATAATAAAATTACTATTATAATTACACTTTATATTTATTATATTAAGATAAGTATAATAATATATATATATATAAAGCTTTTAGGCTTAAAGGAAAAATATAAAATATTACTTAAAACTTATAGTATAATTCTTAGTAAAGCTAAAAGTAACTAACGTTATAAAATATCTATAGAGCTAGTTTTAATAATACTAATTATAGTAGTAAATCTTTACTTTTAAATTATATAAATTATCTTCTACTTATTAAATATATTAAAATAAATAGAAAAGTAAAAAGTAACTATAATTATATCTAATTAAAATAAGAAGTTTAACTAAATAAATTACCTATTATAATAATATCTATAATTAGTTAAACTTAGTAAGTACTTTATACTTTTAAAATATAAGCTATTTAAGATAAATAGAATAGTTATTATTTAGAATACTAATACTAAGATAGAATTTAAACTTAAGAAAATTAAAATTAATTTCTTAAATTAATAATATTCTAAAAAAAAGTATAAAACTTAAGTAAACATATTAAAATTATTAATTTAGTCAAACTATATATAATAAGCGCTTTAAAGAATATATTAATAGTCTAGATAACTTAAATTAGTAACTATTATAGTTTACTCTATACTTTCTTTCTTAATACTTAAATCTTAAACATAATACTTTAACTTAAACATAATCTTAATATACTAATTATTTATACTTAGCTAACTTATCTCTAGCTATATAGAAAAAGGTAAATAAGTTAGTAAATAAGTAGTAGAGTAGTAAAATATATTATTAAAAGTATAATTTATAATATTATTACTTATTAGAGTATTATTTATAATATTATAAAGGTATTTTCTATAATACTACTAAGAAATTAATAATAGCTTAAACCTATCCTTAAAGATATAAATTTAAATATATAAAACTTTACTACTATAGCTAAAAAGATTATTATAGCTATAATATAAGAACTTAAATATTTAAATAAAGTTAAAAGCTTATTTAAGCTAAATAGAATTATATTAGATAATTTAATTTTAAAACCTAAACTTAATAAAATAAAAAGTTCCTTATAAAGAAGAATTTAAGTAAATCTAAATATAACTAGCGTTATAAAAAAGATATAAAGCTAAAGTTACTAATACTAGTATAATTAGTAGAACTATACCTAATAACTAAATAACTATCCTTATAACTATTAATTATATATTAATATAACTAAAAGGAATAAAGTAAGTATAACTTTATCTAATTAGAAGAAAAAGTATAATTATATAAATTACTTATTATAGTAATTCTTATAATTAGCTAAAATAAATAAAAACTATATATTAGGTTAATTACTATAAAAACTATATATTAAGTTAATTACTATAAAGAGTATATATTAATAGAATTAATAAATCCCTAAAGTTTATAGTATAGTTATTATTAACTTAAGTTAATATTAAGTTAAGATTTAAAACTAAAATAATAGAAACGAATAATCTATAATAAATCTATAAACTATAACTATAATAATAATATAGATCTAAGATATCTAAACTGGATTAAATAAAGCTGTAATAATTAACTTTATAATAAGGTTTTTATAGTTAATTACCTATTATAGTAATTACTTAATTAAGTAAAAGTTTACGAGGAAAAAATATATTATATATATAATAGATTTTTCTACTTAGAATAGATTTTAAAGAAGTAAGTAATTTAATAGTTTTATCTATTTAACTACTACTACTACTTATTATTACTACCTTTTATTTAATATTATTATTATTAGTATTATCTCTTTTATATTAATAATAACTATTTATATTAGCTATAAATAGTTATTCTTAATTATTAGGAATTTAATTATAATAACTAATAAAATAATAAGTTTCCCCCTTTTACTATATTATATAATATTCCTACCCTTAATAATATTACTTTAATTATATACTCTTTTATAAATACCCTTAAAAGAAGGATTTAAGTAAACCTTTAATATTAATACTATTAGTATTACTAATAAGATAATACCTAATAATTAAAAGAGTAGTATTATACTTATTAATTATATATTAATATAACTAAAAAGAAGAGAATAACTATAAGTTTATCTAATTATAACAAAAAGTATAATTAAATAACTTATTTATAATAGTAATTCTTTTAATTAGCTAAGAAGAATAAAAACTATTTATTAAGTTAAGAATTATAAAAAGTATATACTGATAGAATATAAATTTCTGAAAGTTAGTATTAAACTGAAATTTAAAACTAAAATAATAAAAACTAATAACTAATAATAGATCTATAAACTATAACTATAATAAACTATAGATCTAATATACTTAAATTAGAAAACATAAAGCTATAAGAATTCACTTTATTATAAGGTTTTTATTATTAATTACTTAATTAAATAATTACTTAATTAAGTAAAGAGTTATAAAGAAAAACCATAATATATATATAATATATTTCCTATTTAGAATAGATTTAAAGGAAAGGTTTTTTTATAAGTTTACTTATTTAACTACTACTACTTATTACTACTACTACTATTATTACTATTATTATTCTTTATCTATATTACTATTTATACTAGCTATAAATACTTATTCTTAATTATAAGAAATATTATTATAATATAAATAAAATATAATAGTTTCTCCTTTTTCCTATATTATAAAATATTACTACCTTTAATAATATTATCTCTATTATATACTAATTTATATAAAGCTTAATAGTTTGAAAATTAGTAGAAAAATAATTAAAGCTATTAGTAATATTCTTAGTACTTATAATTAGTAGTTATTTATTACCTTAAAGGTTTCCTAAAGATTATAAATATAGCTTTAATAGTTAGTAAGTTAAAAAAGATAAATCTATTATTTAAAGTATAGCTAATATTAATAAAGCTATTAAAACTATATATTATAATAGTATAATAATATTAAGGTTTTAAAGCTTATACCTTAGTAAAGTAATATAGATATCTAAATAGTAGAAGAGATAATAGAAGATATAATAGAAGATAAGTATAAATATAAATATAATATAAATAGTATATATAGCTTAGAGGAGCAGAAATAGAAATAACTAAAAGAAGATAGTTAATTTAGCTTATGAAGTAATTAGTAAAGAGTAATAAGATTAGTTTAGCTATAAAAGTATATATAATAGAGGTAATACTATTAAGTATAAAGCTAGTATTTAATATAATAAAAAAGGTAAACTTTTTGTTTTATTTATTATTATAATAAAGTTCTTTTTATTAAATAATAACTATTTATAACTAATATAAATAGTTATTATTTATATTAAATAAATAATATTAATAATAGTAATATAAAGTAGTAGTATAAAAGAGTATATAATTAAAGTAATATTATTAGGGGTAGTAATATTAGATAATATTATAAAAAGGGGAAACTTTTTATTTTATTAGTTATTATAATAAAATTCCTAATAATTAAGAATAACTATTTATAGCTAGTATAAATAGTTATTATTAATATAAAAGAAATAATATTAATAATAGTAATAATAAGTAATAAGTAGTAATAATAAGTAGTAGTAGTAGTTAAATAGATAAAACTATTAAATTACTTACTTCTTTAAAATCTATTCTAAGTAGAAAAATCTATTATATATATAATATATTTTTTCCTCGTAAACTTTTACTTAATTAAGTAATTACTATAATAAGTAATTAACTATAAAAACCTTATTATAAAGTTAATTATTACAGCTTTATTTAATCCAGTTTAGATATTTTAGATCTATAGTATTATTATAGTTATAGTTTATAGATTTATTATAGATTATTAGTTTCTATTATTTTAGTTTTAAATCTTAACTTAATATTAACTTTTATTAATAATAACTATATTATTAACTTTAGGGATTTATTAATTCTATTAATATATACTTCTTATAGTAACTAACCTAATATATAGTTTTTATTTGTTTTAGCTAGTCATAAGAATTACTATAATAAGTAATTTATACGATTATACTTTTTATTCTAATTAGATAAAGTTATAGTTACTTTATTCCTTTTAGTTATATTAATATATAATTAATAGTTATAAGGATAGTTATTTAATTATTAAGTATAGTTTTATTAGTTATACTATTATTAGTAACTTTAGCTCTATATCTTTTTTATAGCGCTAATTATATTTAGTTTTACTTAAATTCTCCTTTAGGGGGTACTTAGTTAAGACTTAGTAGTTTTAATAGTTTTAAAGCCCCCTAGAAGTTAAGTAATATTTATTTTACTTAAATTCTTATTAATATTATTAAAAATTAGTAAGGTTATATAAGCCTAAATATATAATAAATTACCTATATTGCGTAATATTTAGGCCCTTAGTTAAGCTATTAGCAATATTTTTATTAGACTTAGTATAAGTTAATAGTACTTTTTTATTAATAATATTCTAACAAACAAAGTGATAAGTTATATCTATATGCTTTATTCTTTTATAAAATTCTAGATTTTCAGCTAAAAATTAAGCTAATTAAGAATTTATAATTATACTAGGAATAATTAGGTTATAATTAAACCTTAATAAATTATTAATACTAATAAGAATATTATTTAAATATATAGCTTCTTTAGTAGTTTCATTTAAAGCTATATATTTAGCTTTATAAGTACTAATAATAGGGGTTTTTTATAAGCTAGTATTCTAGCTTATTATATTTTTACTTAAAAAGAATATATAACTAGAAGTAGATTTTCTTTTTAGTATATAATTACCTTAATCTAAATTAGAAAACCCCTATATTCTTATAATAGGAATATTATAGTAGAAGATTAATATATAATTAGTGTTATAATTTAAATAACCCTAAATCCTATCTAAAGCCTTAAAATAAATATTAGAAGGATTTAATATAAATCTAGCTACTTAATTTACTGCAAAGGCTATATTAGGCCTAATTTTTATTACTAACTAGATTAAAAAGCCTACTTCCTATTAATATATCTATATATCTTATTTTATAGCTTAATTTTTATTTTTAGTTAATTTAAAGGTTAGATCTATTAGTATAGTATATTTATATATATTTTCTTTATTAAATTTTTTAATTATAGTTTTAGTATAATTATATAAAGATATAGTAAAGTATTCTTTTTCCTTATTAATATTAATTTATTAACCTAAAAAAGTGCTTACCTCACTTATAAGTTCTAACTTTATTAGATTTACTATTTTTATAGCTAATTTATTAACTTTATTTTCAAGCCCTAATATTAGTATATTATCAATATAGCATAATAATATAACTTTAGTTATAATATTAATAAAAACGCTATTATCATAAAGAAATATAATAAATCCTAATTTAGCTAGTTATATAGCTAGAAATTTATACTATAATCTAAAGCTTTATTTAAGCCTATATAGAGCTTTTAATAGTTTTAATACCTTTTTAGGGTAATCTTTATTAATATAGCCTTCTAGTTAATATAGATAAATTTCTTTATCTATAAGGGTATATATAAAAGCATTTTTAATATTAAACTAATATATTATATAGCCTTTATTTAGTGCTATAATTATTAATAGCCTATATGTCTTAGGCTTATAAGTAATACTAAAGGTATCTATATAATTAATACTTATAATTTAATTAAAGCCTTTAGCTATTAATCTAGCTTTATACTTAATTATATTGCTATCTTTATCTTTTTTCTTTTTATATACCTACTTAATATTAAGTAGGATTTTATTATTAAGTAAATCAGTTAAAATCCACGTTTTTTATGCTATTAGTTCGTTTATTTCGTTATCTATAGCTTTTTCCCAGTCTAATTTATTAACTAAGCTAATAGCTTATTTATAGCTATTAGGATTATCTATATTAATATTTAATACTAATATATTATTTAATTTATCTTCTTTATTATTATAGTAATTAATAGTAGTTATTTTGTTATTATTATTATTAATATTAATATCTTATTCCTTTATAGCTAATTTATCTATAAAAGTAGAAGAGTTATTATTATTATTATTATTATTATTATTATTATTATTATTACTATTATTATTATTATTATTATTATTAATATTATTACTATTTAGATTATTAGATATAATATCTATATCTATATTTTTAATACTAATAGTATTAGTTTTAATATTATTAATATATTTATAAGGGAAGTTATTTTCTATAATAACTAGATCTCTAGTTTATAAAGGTTTATTAGTTTTAATAGAGCTATTAGGATAATATACTTTTAGTTTTCTTTAGATTATTCTTTAAATAGGAGCTTCTTATTAAGTATGCTAAGGTTAAACTTATTCTAGATATATTACATATTATTTATAGAGATAAGCGTGCTACTTAGCTTACGCTTAGTAAACTTAAGTGCTTTATATAATATAGATATTATAAAGATACTTTAGGATTTATTATAGGTTATAGGGTGAGAAAGAGGAAGAGGGAAAGATATAAAGCCCTATATATAGTAATAGAGCTTTTTATACTTCTAGCTATAAGAACCTCTTATAATAACCTCTTTAGTTAAGGAGTTATCTCTATTTAGTAGTATTTATACTTTATTAGAAGGTTTAGTAAAGCTATTATTAAGCTATAAGAGCCTTAGTAACCCTTTTAGCTTTAATATAATCAGCTCTACTATATATAGTGCTACTAGCTTTATGCTATATAGCTAGCGCTATTATTATTCTGCTAGTCTATTTAGCTAAGGTATATATTTAACTTTATATAAGGGTTTACTTATTAATAAGAACGTATAGGGTTTCTATACTATTTTCTTTAATTAGTAGAAGGTATAAATTAAAATACCTATATAGTATTTCTAGAATTATACCTGCATATAAAGTGAATTTTGCTATAGTCTTTTTATAGGAGGGCTACATTATAACTATAAACTTAAGATTTATTAGTTTCTAAGCTAAAAACCCTATATTAAGATAAATTTATACTAAAACCTATTAAGATACCTTTAATACCTCTAGGTGATAATTTAGTTAATTTATTAGTTTTATTTTTATAATAAACTAAAGATCTAAAAACCCTTAAATATAAGATATTAGGTTTTTTATTATATTTTAATTAATATAGAGTTTTATAATTAATAGAACTATTTAAAGTTCTATTATATAAGTAAACTATAATATAAATAGTATCTCCCTAGAATTTTAGGGGTAAATAACTATTATATAATAAAGCCTTAACTTTATTAAGTAAAATCCTATTTATTCTTTCAGTAGTACTATTTTGTTCTAGTATATAAGGATTAGATTTTTAATATATTATAGCAGAATTAGCTTATTTAGCTATAAATCTACTATTAATATATTTAGTACTATTATTAGTACTTAAAATAGTTATTTTTTTATTATTAGGGCTATTTACCTCAGCTATTAATTTAAATAGTTTAAAGGCTTTAAAAGCTTTATCTTTAGTAACTAATAATTTAATTTCTAGATATTTAGTATAATTATTTAGAAAAGTTATAAAATATCTTTAATTATTATAGGTTTTAGGTTTTATAGGGCTATATAAATCACTATAGATTTTTTCTAAGTATTTAGTAGTCTTATTATTATTAGATATTTTATTTATTTTATTAGTTAAGTTAGATTTAATATAAATTTTATATTTAGTGAAATTATTAGGTTTAAAAGGTAGATTTAAACCTATAGTGTTATTATTTAGTTTATTTAAGTAGTTAATACTTATATACTTTAGCTTATTATATATAAGCATTTTATTAGTTAGAGTATTTAATATATTTATATTATTATTATTATTAATATTTTTTAATATTTTAATAAGTAAATAATATAAATTTCTCTTTTTATTAGTTCTAATTAAAAGTTAGTTATTTCTTTTAATAAAAACGTAGTTTTTAGTAAAAGTAGTAATTATATTATTATAGTTACTTAGAACTCTTTAGCTTAATAAATTAATATTAATTTAAAGTATATATAAATAGTTCTTAAAGAGTAATTTAATATTAATATCTATAAATTTAATATAATAGTCCCTATATAAAGGCTACTAGCCTTATATTATGAAATTTAACTAGTATTAACTATAAAAGCTAAACTAATCCCCTTACTCTCTACTAATAACCTTTAGGTTATATAACTATAAATAGTTTAGACTTAGATATCTTCTTTACCTTTATACTCCTCTAACTTTAACTATTATAATAAGCTAAGTTAACTATCTTCTTCTAGCTACCTCTATCTCTAAAGCTCCTCTAAGCTATAACTACCTTTTAGACGCTATATTTAATCTATACCTATCTTCTATTAAAGTTTCCTCTACTATTTAGATATCTATACTACTCTACTAAGTATAGTAGTCCTAAAGCTTCTATATTATTATACTATTTAGATAATATCTTCTACTTTACTATATAGTCTTAATAGCCTTACTACTATTAGCTATACTCTTAATATATTTACTCTTCTTAACTTACTAAGCTTTTAAGTTACTTTAGCTATCTTAAAGAGGTCTATAAAGTAGTTATATATATTAGAATTACTATTAGTAGCTTTAACTATCTCTATATTAACCTTAAAGCTATATAACTCTATTATATTATCCTTATTAGCTATCTTAAGTAAATAATTTAGGGTAAATTTAAATAGAATCTTCTTATTAGTATAGGGAAAGTTACTATACTTAAAGCTCTTAATTTTATTAACTTTAGTTTTATAGATTAAGTTATTTAGTATAGCTTTACTTAGCTTATATATAGGTATAATAAAGGGGAAAGATATTATATAGGGTTATTATATATATAGGAGGATATAAGGAATAAGCTTAAAGCTTTATTTAAAGTAGTAGTTAAGTTCTTATACTATAGCTATAAAAACCCTTTTAGCTATATAAAGAGTTATACTATTAAGTTTATACCCTTAAGTATAAGTTTAAGCTATCGCTAAGCTTTAGCTATATTATAGATAACGCCTTTATAAATAAGAGCGTTATAAATAATACGCTTATAAATAATAGCGTTATAAATAATACTCTTACTAGCTAGGGATAAGTTAAGCTAAATATTAATAACTAGTTATACTAAGATTTATTTATTTACTTTATTAAGATTAAGTATAAGTTAAAGTACTACTATTAGGTTTTAGTATTATGAAAAAAAGTATAAAGTAAACTATAATACCTACTTATATAGGTTAACTAGACTGCTAATATAATCCCTATATAATTTAATATTAGTTATTTTTACTTTTCTCTAGCTTACTTATTTATTATAAAGTTTTAAAGATATAAAATAGCTTTTATTAGTTATAATATATACTTCTATAGCTATATCTAATATAAAATTATTTATATATATATCTTTATTTTCCTTAATATTACTATTATTATTTTTATTAGTTATAATAATATTAAGTATATTAATAGGGGAATTTATTTTAATAGTTATATTAAAGTTTTCTAAATAATTAGATAAATTATTATTATAATTATTAGTTTTATTAGATTCTAAATTAAAATCTAATATAGAGGCTTTAGTATTAAAGTCTTTAATAATAAGAGCCCTATTTAGTAAGCTATTATTAATTTTATTATTAGGATCTTTTGAAATATCCTAATTTTTAGGAGCTAAAACTAAATTTAAATAAAAGCACTTATTAGTATTATAGCTAATAACTTTATAGTTATTACACTATAATCCTTTAGTCTTTTTCTAGCTATTTTTACCTTTAGTTACTTTATAAAACTTATTATTAAGGTTATTATAATATTAACCTTTTTTATAAGTTTTATAATTAGTAACTAATATTTTTATTTCTTCTTCCTTAGAATTAATTCTTTTAGATTTATCTATAATACTACTAATTAAAGTAGTTATAATATAAGAATCTAACTTATTTCTAAAGTATTAAGTAATATTAGATATAAAACCCTTAAATATATTATTATTAAGCTTATTTAAAATCTAAGCTAATAATAAGTCTTTAGGAATATCTAATTTTTAAGCTTCTAGCTTATTAGATATTTCCTTAACCTTATTAATATATTCCTTAATATTATTATAATTAGATAATTTATTATTTAGGAAATCCTAAAATAATAGATTATTTAAAGTAAATCCTTTAGGATTATAGGTTTCTTTTAATATATTTTATATAGATTTAGTAGTTTCTATATATTAGATTTATATAAGAGGACTATCTTTAATATATAATAATATTAAGCTAAAAGCTTTTTTAGATTCCTTTATAATAGGATTTTTATCCTCTATATTAAGATTATTACTATTATTTTCACTATTATTATTAATAAGATTTTTTATAATAGTATAGCTTAAATCTTTAGTAATTAGATAAGCTTATATCTTAACTACCTAAGTAGTATAGTTTATATTACTTTTAAGCTTAGGAATAAAAAAAGACTTATTATTAGAAGAGTTTATTTTTAGTATTAATAATAATAAATTATTATTTTTATACTAATATATAATAAAACTATCTAATTTTATATAGATAGGTTAAAATATAACTAATAGATATATATTATTTAAAGAATTATAAGACTAATAGATACTTATAATTCTATATAATACTTTTTTATAAAAGATATTTTTATAATAAGTATTATATAAAACTAAAATAATTTTATTTTTAATCTATCTATTTCTAAATAAATAGTCCCTTTAAGACTTAAAAAATAAGAATAAAAGTTCTTAAAAGATATACTTTTAATTCCTTATATAAAAATTCTAATATATTATCTTAATTTTTATAATAAAAATCAAAATCTTTATATTTTATATATTTATTATTAAGTATTATAGTAAGATAAAAGGCGTTTTTAGGTATATTAAATTCCTAGGAATTATAACCCCTAAGCTTATAACCTATAAAAGATTCTATAATTAAAATAATATTATTAGGGGTAGTAATATTAGATAATATTATAAAAAAGGGAAACTTTTCGTTTTATTAGTTATTATAATAAAATTCCTAATAATTAAGAATAACTATTTATAGCTAGTATAAATAGTTATTATTAATATAAAAGAAATAATACTAATAATAATAATAATAAGTAATAAGTAGTAATAATAAGTAGTAGTAGTAGTTAAATAGATAAAACTATTAAATTACTTACTTCTTTAAAATCTATTCTAAGTAGAAAAATCTATTATATATATAATATATTTTTTCCTCACAAACCTTTACTTAGTTAAGTAATTACTTAATTAAGTAATTACTATAATAATAATTAACTATAAAAACCTTATTATAAAATTAATTATTACAGCTTTATTTAATCTAATTTAGATATTCTAGATCTATAGCATTATTATAGTTATAGTTTATAGATTTATTACAGATTATTAGTTTCCATTATTTTAGTTTTAAATCTTAACTTAATATTAACTTTTATTAATAATAACTATATTATTAACTTTAGGGATTTATTAATTCTATTAATATATACTTCTTATAGTAACTAACCTAATATATAGTTTTTATTTGTTTTAGCTAGTTATAAGAATTACTATAATAGGTAATTTATACGATTATACTTTTTATTCTAATTAGATAAAGTTATAGTTACTTTATTCCTTTTAGTTATATTAATATGTAATTAATAGTTATAAGGATAGTTATTTAAGTATTAGGTATAGTTTTACTAGTTATACTAGTATTAGTGACTTTAGCCCTATATCTTTTTTATAGCGCTAGTTATATTTAGTTTTACTTAAATTCTCCTTTAGGGGGTACTTAGTTAGGACTTAGTAGTTTTAATAGTTTTAGAAGTAGTAGTACTTAAATAGATAAAACTATTAGATTACTTACTTCTTTAAAATCTATTTTAAGTAGAAAAATCTATTATATATATAATTTATTCTTTCTTTATAAACCTTTACTTAATTAAGTAGTTAAGTAATTACTATAGTAGGTAATTAACTATAAGAACTTAACTAGGAAGTTAATTATAACAGCTTTATTTATATAATTTAGATATTTTAGATTTATAGTATTATAATAGTTATAATCTATAGATTTATTATAAAATATTAGTGTCTATTATTTAAGTATTAAATCTTAACTTTAAACTCTAGTTAATAATAACTATATTATTAACTTTAGGGAATTATTATTCTATTAATAAATACTCTTTATAGTAACTAATTTAATATATAGTTTAAATTAATTTTACCTAACTATAGGAATTACTATAATAGATAACTTATATAACTATACTTTTTATTCTAATTAGACTAAGATATACTTACTTTATTTCTTTTAGTTATATTAATATATAATTAATAGCTAGCCTCTAGCTGTTCACTATAATTTTTACCTACTTAGAGCGATAGACCTCCTAACTCCACACCTCCTAATAATACACATAGCCTTCAGTTATATAATTATAACCTAATAACCTCCTAAGTCTCTAACTACCTCTCCTAATCTCAGCTGCACTTATATATATATAACTTCACTATCTTTAACTTCACTTTAGTAATAATATAGTTTATAATTACTTAATTACTTAATTACTAACTACTAAACTATTAACCTATCCTCTCTCTTATATATTACTTATACTGCTAACACTATCCTTATTACTGCTTTACTATCTACTATAATAGCTTTTTTAGAAATAAGTTATTACTATTATTATCTTCTTATTTAATTAGGCTAGCTAATACCTTTAGTATACCTTATATTATCTATAAATAAAGTAGTACGCTAAGCTAATAAGCTTAAAAGTAGTTATACTATTATTAGTAACGCTCTCTCTATTTAGTATAAGGCGCACTTACTAATATTTAAGCTCTACTAAGCTTATACTTAGGCTTAAGCTATATCTACCTTAGTATTATAGAGGGTTTATATAAAGAAGGCTTATTCTTTAAGATAGTTAGAGATATATATAGCCTCTACTCTAAAGCTATTAGAGGTATTTATTACTTTAATTATAGTATAGAGAAAGTCTCTTTTAGAAGTATTCTTAAGGGCTCTATCTAATACTACTATAATAAACTACTCTTAATTGAGTTAGAGTACTTATTAAACTTAAAGGCTTTATTTAACGTATAGATATTATACTATATAGTAATAGTTTTAGCTATTTTCTTAAAAAAGGGTATACTTAGTGTAAAGTTAGTATTTTTATATTCTTTATATAGTATAGATATTATAAAGGATCTATTATAGGTTATAAAGTAAGGAAGAGGAAGAGAGAAAGGTATAAGCTTTATATATAGAGCTTTTTATACTTCTAGCTATAAGAACCTCTTATAATAACTTCTTTAGTTAAGGAGTTATCTCTATTTAGTAGCGTTTATAGATAACCTTTTTAGTTAAGGAGTTATCTCTCTTATAGTAGTGTTTACTTTACTAGAAGGTTTAGTGAAGCTGTTATTAGGCTATAAGAGCCTTAGTAACCTTTTTAGCCTTAATATGATTAGCCTTATTATATATAGCGCTACTGGCTTTATGCTATGTAGCTAGCGCTATTACTATTCTGCTAGTTTATTTAGCTAGGGTGTGCGTTTAATTTTATAATGTTCAGAGGGTTTACTTACTAGTAGGAATATATAGGGTTTCTATACTATTTTCCTTAATTAGTAGAAGGTATAAGTTAAGATATCTATATAGTGTTTCTAGAATTATGCTTATATATAAGGTGAATTTTGCTGTAGTCTTTTTGTGGGGGGGCTGCGTTATAACTATAAACTTAATATAATTAATAGCTATAAAGTTACTTATCTACTTATCTAATATAGTCTTACTAATTATACTATTATTAGTAATTTTAGCTTTATATCTATAATATAGCGCTACTTATTTTTAGTTTTACTTAGGTTCTCTTTTAAAGAGTATTTAGTTAGGACTTAGTATTTTTAAAGCTTAATATATATAGTATCTAGTATATATATTTAGTATAAGCTGTTCTATAGCTTAAGATAAGGTTAGAAAACTAGTTACTTAGTGTTTAGTTAATTAGTTAGTTAAATTAGTCTAGTTAGAATTAAGCTAACTAATTTACTTAACTTAATTTAACTAGCTTATTTCTAATTAACTTATTAACTTAACTTAACTAAATCTTAACCTTAGCTTAAGATCTTATAAGGCTATCTCTATATAAGTTATATAAGTAAAGCTATTATTAAAAACGCTAATAGCTATTATAATATATTTATCTAATATAAACACTTTATTTAATATATTAGAGGAAGTATAAGTAATTATTTTAAGCTTTTAACTATATATACTATAAAGTTAATAGACTAAGTACTAATAAAGTGCTTTAATAACCTTTTTCCTTATTATTAAGACTACTTAAGTAGGCTTAAAACTTCCTTAATAAGAGATATTTTAAAACTTAAGTTAAATATAAGTAAACTAATTAATAATATTATTAGTAATTACTACTATATTATATATTATCCTAAAATAGCTTAATTAGTCTAAATATTAAGATCTTAGTAAAGGAAAGTAAGTAAATTTAATATTAAGAGTCTAGTGAATAGTAGTATATATTAAGATTATATAGTAATAAAAACAAATAATAATAATATAATAGTATAGAAACCTTTAAGCTTATATAACTAATATATTGTCTAGTAATTAAAATAATAAGATAAAGAAAATTAATATACTCTTTATTTAATATTATAAATATAATAAATTAAAAAATTAAAGATATCTAATATAAAATACTTAACTTTGTTTATTATGATATTTTAAGCTAAAGAAAAAGTAAAGAAAGTATTAACTTATTAGATAGCTTAAATTTATTCCCCTTCTATTCACTCTATACTAAAAAGCTTAAAGCCTTAATACTTTATACTAATACTTAATACTAAGCTCTATATTACTAAGAAACTCTTTATAAGAAGAAAACTTAAGCTATAACCATAATATATAATAAATTAGATAATATAGGTATATAATACTATATATAACTAGCTAGTAGGCTTAATTAAATTATCTAAAGCCTTTAAACTTAAAGTTATTGAATTTTTAATATAGATAAAAAACTTTTAATTCTTATTTATACTAATTATAGTTTGAAACTAAATTTTAATCTACTATAGTTATTAGAATATAGAGATAAATAGCATATTAAAAGAAATAATAAGACTAAATAAGAATCTATAAAGAATTATGAAACAAATAAAATATTACTAAAGACCTAAAAAGAACTTAAGTCTTTAGTAACCCCTTATAAATTTATCTTCTTTAAGTTTTAAGAAATATTTTTTTGATTCCTTAAAGTATCTAAATATAAATATAAAATAAGAATATAGCTTCTTTATTTAAACCTTTAGAAGTTATAATACTATTTTTAATTATTACTATAAAGCTTATAAGAGTTAACTATTATAACTTAGCTTTTAGTAGATTTAAAAAGAGTAATAAGAATAGCCTTTTATTATTAAAAGTAATTAATTAAATAAACGCGTTTTAAAATAATAAAGTATAATAACTTTCTCTATATTAATAAAACAACCCTATTTAAATTCACTTAGAAGTATTTAATTAAAATAAGTAATAAATATAATAAATTATACTTATATAGTTTTAGCCTCTAGCTACTTACTATGATTTTTACTTAGAACCTATACTATAATAACCTCTAACTTACCTCTTTAGCTAATAGCCTATTAGTTATATAATTTCCTATAGATTGCCCTTTAGTCTTATTTCCCCCTATACGCGCAGTTATATACGCTATTATTAATAATCTTATTACTTTTAACGTCACTTTAATAATAACTTTATAACTTTAACTTAGTTTAATTACTATAGACTTTCTTTAACCTTTTAATCTTTTTTCTAACTCTTATATATACCTTTATGAGGGGCTGGCCCTTAGTTTGTTTAACTTAGGGGTGCCTTAATTATAAGAATTTAAGCTAAAGAGGAGAGGGTTCTAGGAAGCCCCTTATATAGAGGAAAAATAGGTATAAAGTAGTGGTTAAGCGAATATAGTTACTGAGGGCAGAATTCTCCTAAGTTTATAGTACTACTTAGATATTAATAATAGGTATAGCTTATAATATATACTCCCCTCTTTAGTTTTTATATAAGTGTAGTTATAGTATAAGCTAAAGGTAGTTAGTATAAGCTATAAATAGGGCTAATATTATGTTAATTTAGGCTACTAACTACCCTATACTTTATAAGTAAATAACGTAATAATAGGATTTTTTGCGCTTAGTTTGCTTCCTATTTTTCCTTCTCTTATTAACTTATATAGTAGTAAGTTAATTAATTAATTATAATATTATTTTAGCTAACTTTTTGTTGTTTTAGTAGTATTTTTAGTATGCTTTTAGCCTATTATTTATATAAGTTAATTAGCCTTTAATTTTTATTAATTATTAACTTATTTAGATCTAATTAATTTACTCTCTTTACTTTTATAATAGTACTATTTATATAAAAATATCTACTTTTTCCCTATTATTTTACTATAATTAACTTAGTATAGCTTGCTCTATTAGATTTTAATATAGAGATAAAGTCTCTCTCTATTATTATTAATAGTACTTTACTTTCTAAGCGTTCTAAGTTTACTAGCTTCTCTAACTATAAAGAGCTTATTCTTAAGAAGTTTAACTTCTTTAATAACCCCCTCTACGCTTTAGAGAATTAGGGTCTATATACCTATTTTAACTAGCTTCTCTCCTCCTACTTTATTATTAAGATGCTTATTTTTATATATTTCTATTTTATTCTTCTATTATTTTCCTAACGTTCTATTAAAGCTCTTACTTATACTAGCTTATCTTTAGTAGTATCCTCTTAGATAATACTTAAGGACCTCTCTATAAGGTTTTTTACCTAAAATGTATATCTATTATAACTAAAGTTAAGAGGTTTAGTGATATTATAGCTTATTATAATATCTTTAAGTAAAGTATATTATCTTTATATTTTAGGCTTATTTTAAAACTAATTATTTCTTTAGGTAATATTATTTAATATATTTACTGCTCTTATAAGTTTATTAAGTTAGTTTATATTAATATAAGTACTTATCCTCTATTATTTTAGTGCTATAAAGCTAATAATCTATTAGAGTAATAAAAGTATAGTTTACTACTAAGAGGAGTTTACTTCTTTTAGTTATAACTATTTTACTTATTATAGTATTAATAAGGAGACCTTAGTAAGTCCTTATTACTTTATTATTCTAATAAAGTTATTAACTTTTTTACTAGCTCCCTATATAAGTTAAAGCTTATATAAAGCTTTTCTATACTACTTCTATTTAAAGCTATAAGATTTATATTAAGGTTAAGGAGAAGTATATTACTAAGGTTACTACTAAAGCTATTACTAATACTAATACTTCCCTTATACTTTCTATTAGTTCTTTAGCTACTCTTATTTTTAGTATTCTTATTACTACTTCTACTTTAATATCTCTTTTAGTTAAGCTTAATAAGGCTTAGTTATACTATCTTACTTAAACTTACTTAGATATAACTAAGGTCCTCTATAAAGTTTATTATACCTCTATTTTACTTCTATTTTTAGTATTCTGATTTTTTTTAGTTTATTAATATTACTACTACTATTTATACTAAGTAAGAGGAGTAAAAGGTTTATTTTTAGAGTTTTTATTTTAATTATTTATTTACTTATTTTAAGCTTATCTTAGCCTTATTATGCTTTTCTATAGCTTTATACTATAATAAAGTCTTTTTATTACTCTTTATCTTTTTATTTATAAACTACCTTATTACTCTTCTCTTTATTCTATTTATATTTACTTACTATTATTTAACTATAATACTATATATTAGGGGTTATTATTATTTTTATCTATAAGGCTATACTTTTCCTTAAATTTATCTACTACTTAGTTATTCTATAGGGATTATAGGAGTTCTTAAGTAGGCTAGTTATATCTTAACTACTTAACTAGTAACTTATAGTATTTACTTCTACTTATATATTTCTACTATACTATTAGAATAAACTTAACCTCTTATTTATTTTCTCTATCTTTAAAGATAAATAATAGTTAGGGATTATTAATTTTTTAATTTAAGAGTAGGTTATTTATAGTATATTATAATAAACTAATATGAAAATAGTTATAAACCTTACTTAGAATATTTAACTTAATTATAGTTAGTAAGATTACTTTAGTTACTTTATACTTTAGGTGTAACTAATCTAACTTTTTATAAGGTTATTCTATATAGAAGTTTGCTAATAATAATTAAACCTTATTACCTACTTTATAGCGCTCTACTAGTATCTTTTTAATATTTACTAATTGCTCTATTATTTATTAAGCTACTATAATAGTAACTTAAGCTAACTCTATAGTTAACTTTAATTTATTAATAAACTTATTAGTAGCTAAGTTATATAAGTTTATTAGCTTTAATATAAGCTAAATTATTAATATTAGGTTAATATAATACTTATAAGTAAAGAAGAATAAGCTTACTCTTATTATAGCTATATTATAACTATTAATTACTAATTAAATAGATAATAAGTAAACTTCTTAGTTATTGTAAAATATAGTATTATATATTTTATAAGCTTTAGTAAAGTAATATATTATTATTATTTAATAAATAATAAATAATTAATATTATATTTAAATCTATATTTAAAGTTTTTATAAAACTCTAATTATACTAAAAATAGTATATTATTTATTTTTAATAATAATTAGAAATAAATAATAATCTATTTTTAGTATAATTACTATTAATAGTTATAGTTTAGCTTACTAACTAGCTTAGTAAAACGGATTAAAAGTGGGGAAATCTGCCTCCTAAAAAGTATTTAAAGAGCTAGAATTTCCCTTCTCTTTTTCCTAGAAATTAACGCTTTTAATTCCTTTAAAATTCGCCCCTTAAGACGCTATTTAATTAACAGTTATTTTAAGTGAAGTTAACTATTATCTATAAAACTACTTAGATCTCTTAGTTAAAGCGTTTAGTTACCCTATCTATCTATAAGTAAAAAGTAGTACTTAAATATTATTTAATTTTAGTAAGTATATAGAATTATTACTAGAACTAGCTTATTTAGTTACTACTTCTATTACTAATAATTAACTTTAGTATACTATAGAACTAATAATAATAGTTTATAAAGTATTCTATATATACTTCTATATCTATTAATATTATCCTTTTTAGCGTTATTATCTTTAAGAGTTTATTAATTATTACTTAGAGGTATTTAGATCTTATTTTTATTATATATAGGAGATCTATTATAAAGTCTATAGTAAGGTTATAATATAGCTATTCTACTATTAGTAATAGCTAAAGGAGTTTACGTTTTACTTATTATTATATTATTCCCTAGCTATAGCTATTATAGTTTCTTATAAAATAATAAATAGCTATAGATTACTCTAGCTAGAAGTATTACTAAGCTAAGATAGTTAGTATATTATTTTAGCTAAAGTAGCTTATTATTACTAAGTTATAATACTTTTAGATTAATTATATTTAGAGGGCGTTCTATAAGTAGTTTTTATTTATTAATCTTAGTACCTAAATTTAGTCCCTAAATATTAATTAGTTAAGGGCGTTTATACTATACTTAGCAATTTATAGTTTTAGGCTTAATTAAGAGGGGAAACTTTAATCCCCCCTTTTTATTATAAAGTAGGTTCCTTAGTATTAATTATTACTTATTTATACTTCGTTTTAAATATGCTAAAGGGCTAAGTCCTTAAATACTAATATTTTAGGGGCTTTTATAGGTATTAATCTATATATTTTTCTTAAGGTAGAGTTAGGGATTATTTATATTACCCTTCTTTTTTCTTATTTATTTTTTTAACTTTTTAAGGTATCTTATTTATAGTATAAAAGTATATTAAGTATAGCTATAAAGTAACCTAGTTAGTATTCTAAGAAGAAGTTATATCTTAAAAGCTATTCTACTTAATAACTTTAGCGTTCTATTAAATATTACTTTTATATAAAGTATTTAAAGCCTTTATAGTTAGTTAAGACCTTAAATCTAAGGTAGCTTCTTAACTCTATATCTTATACACTTAAATATATAATTACTACTAATAGCTTTTTATTATAGATTAAGTAGTTATATTAAGCTAGAGTTAGCTTTTATAAGTAGAAAATAATAGAATACTATTACCTCTATAAGTTTTCTTAGGTTAATACTCTTCTTAATATAAACCTTAAGTAGTCTATCTTAATAGTTATTAAGGTTTATAAGTTAAAATAGTATAATACTAATATAGTCTAAAAGTAGTATTTAAGCGTTTAGAATATATCTTTTTATTCTTTACTTTAGATAAATAGGACTCCTTTCTTTATAAAGAAAGTAAGAAGCTTAGTAACCCCTAAATATTTTAATATAAAGATTTAATAATAATTAGTGAACCTAAAGAAACTTTATAGCTTTTTTATAGAAGTAAGTACTTCCTATTTAATAATTACCTACACTTTCTCTATATTATAAGTAATTATAACGATAGGCTCACGAAGTATAGCTAACGCGTATTAATAGATAACCTGGATTAATTGATATTGAGTTATAGAAGGGAAAAGTCGGAAGTGGGGGGCGCGGGCGCGCGAGGGCTCTATAGGCGCGCCCAGCGCGCTCACTGCCAGTCACATGCCTAGGCACATGACGCGCTCTGAGGCAGGCACAGCGCCAGCGCCATAACATAATACTTTCTCCTATTTTAAGGATAAACCCTATATATTTTACTATTTTTATAGAGAACTTATACTTTACTAAGTTAAAGTTAAGGCTAGTTTCTTTAAGTACTTAAAGGACTTTATAAACTTTCTACTTATAATCTATTTAAGAGCTGCTACTATAGATTAATATATTATTAATATATATTATTATAAAGTTATTAAGGAACTCTTAGAGCGTGCTATTAATATACTATTAGAATATTATTAGGGCTCTACTTAGCTTAAATAGGTAGACTAGCTACTTAAAAAGCCTATATTATATATAAAAAGCAGTCTTTTCTTAGTATCTTTCTATTATATAAATCTTATAGAAAGCTGCTATAATATCTAGTTTAGTATACTACTTTATTATACTAACTCTTTAAAAAGTCTCTTAGATTAAAAGTAGAGGGTAATAGTCTTATTTTATAATTATATTTAACGCTTTATAATTATAATAGAACTATAATCTCCTGCTTAGTTTTTAGATAAAGAGGATTAATATGTTTATAGGTAACTTACTAGTTTAAATAAACCTCTTATTAAATAGGTTAGTAAATATCTTTTTAAGTATTAATAACTCTTCTTTTAATATATTATAGAGAGGGCTTTAAAGTAAAGATACTTCTTAGCTAGAAGTATTATAATTAAAGTAGATTTTATAATTTATATTAAAGTAACTTAGAAGTAGGGGATATAATTTAGTAGCTTTAAAGAGCTTTATGAATTTTTTATAAATATATTATAGTAATCTCTTAGAATGATCTTTTAGTTTCTTTACTTTAAATGCTTTCTTAATATTTTTTAGGCTTATAGCTTATATCTCTACTACTACTTTAGATAGCTTATTCCTACTAACTTTTTAGTAGATTATTATAAATAAAGTAGTATTTAACTAGTAAGCTTCTTAGATTTCCTTTACTTTTTAGGGCTCTTCTTATCCCTATAAGGTAACTATAACCTCTATTTTCCTATAGAATATATACTTCTCTACTGCATTATAAATAATATTATTTTATTCTATCTATAGTTTTTTTAAGAAGAGGTTAGTATTTAACCTTCTTACTATATAGGTAAAAAGTTACTATATATAGCTTCTAATTTTAAGGTATAATATAGCTACTCTTTTTATAATAGTTTAGGCTAAATTATTAGTAAAGCTTTATAATTACTATGCTTAGTAGTTAATATATAGTAAATAGAGGTAGTAAGTATATTAGTAGTCTATTATTATATAGATATTATAGCTATAATCTATTAAAGTATTAGTAAGAATACTTTTATTAACTCTAACTATTAATATTATAAAAAGCTTACTTATATTATATTCTAACTAAAATTATTTCTAATTAGCCTGCTCTTTTTCTATTATCCCTAATACTTAATTTTATACTAAAGTTACTTATTTCTTAAGTTAGAAGTGTTTTCTTCTTTTTTAATCTCTTCTAAGTTTAAGTATATTATTTCCTTAATAGTTTTTACTACTTTAGGGCTATCCTTTAACCTCTTAATCTTTTAGTAATCCTTCTATAAGTAGCTAACTTAATTATACTTAAAATAATAATATATTTCTTTACTAAGGTTTTTACTTATTCTTTTATATAAAGTATATACTAAACTTATTATTTTAATATCTTTATTTATATCTACTTTTAGAGGTAATAACTTTATTCTAAAGGTTTTAAGTTAGCGTGAAATATTATAAATATAGTATAATCCCTCTAATTTCTATATAATATCCTATATAAAGTTTATATACTTAGTATATTTATAAAGGGTTAAGTAGTTAATTAGATAATTAAGGAGCTTATATAATAATACCTTATATAAGTAATTAATCTAAATACTATTTAGCTAAGTTATACTACTTACCTCTATAATAATATATTTAAAGTAAGGAAGGAATAAAGTAAAAGCTTTATTATATTTTATTTTAAGCTTTAATAGTTTTCTAAGAGCTTTACTTTCTATATTTAAATTACTATAAGTATAGTTTAAGTATATTAAAAAAGTATCTAGCTTAAATAAGCTATTACTACTTCTTAAGTTATAGAAAACTATAACTACTAGCTATACTTTAGGTTTTAGGTAGGAGTTAATAAGATATTACACCTCTTAGTTATTTAGGTAGAAAGCTTAATTTATCTTAATTTTATTATATATTTATTACGCTTATATAGTATATTTATTATAACTTCCCCTAAACTTAGGGGGGTTAAGGAGAAGCTTTAAGTGCTAAATACTACTTATTTCCTAAGTAATATCTAGTTTAGGGAGTAGTAGTAGTACTAGTAATAGTACTAATAAAGTTACTATAAGGTTTAGTATTACTAATACTAATATATTATTAGCTGCTATTATTTATATTAGATCTATAGCTAGCTTATTATTAATCTACTATAGGATTATTAGGTTATTAAGCTAGTTATTAAGCTTATTAATAGCTATATAGATTGCTTTAAATACCTCCTTATTTACTAATATTAGTTTTAAGTTAGCTACTTCTAACTTAGTTAGCTCTATTTTCTACTTACTATCTATCGCTCTATATAATTAGTAAAATAAGCATTTAAATTAAGCTTAGATATATAAGAAGCTAGCCTTTAGTTTATTTAACTTAGAGGTACTTTAATTATAGGAATTTAAGCTAAAGAGGGGAGGGTTCTAAGAAGCCTCTTATATAGAGGAAAAATAAGTATAGGGTAGTAGTTAAGTAAATATAGTTGCTAAGGGCAGAATTCTCTTAGGTCTATAGCATTACCTAGACGTTAATAATAGGCGTAGCCTGTAATAACCTTTTATTAACTTAGTTATCTTCTTTACAGCTTATACTTCTAAGCTTTCTGTTAACTAGGCTAATATCCTTATTTTATAGTTATTAGTAATATCCTTAATATTAAAGCAGTTAGGCTTAGTTAACTAACTAGCTATATAGCCTTATTAAGGACGTTATTAAAATAGGCGTAATAGCTAAGATATTAAGAGCTAGTAGTTAGAGGAGGTTAAAGAGTTTATAAAAAAGTATATATTACTTAGGAGGAAGTTATCCTCTTAAGTATCCTTAAATTATAAACTTATAAAGCTTATATTAGTTATATAACTTGCTCCTTTAGTAAACCCCCCCTAGGGGGCTATATAAAGTAGAAGATATATTATAAGATAAATTATTATATACCTCTATAGCTATAAGAATAGCTAAAAATGCTTTATATATATATAAAAACGTTTATAAACTAAAAATATTATATAAAAACTAATTATATATATAAAATTAAAAGCTCTTTCTTAAGAAAGAATAGATTAAAAGCTTACTCCTTATAATACTATTAAAAGGATTTTAATAAGCGCTTTTAACTTATAATATATTTAGTTAGCCTTTTAAATATATAAAACATGCTAACTTATATACTTTATATTTATAAGTAAAGGTAGTTAACTAACTAAAAAGTAAATAAAGTAGAAGATTTTTCCTAAGGTATATATAAAACTTTTCTTTTTTTTATATAACTTTTTATATTTTTATAAGATCTTACTTTTTACTTATAATATTATAATAACTTTTCTTAAGGATTATATATCCTCTCTAAATCTATTTAAGAGTTATTTCCTATTTTATAAGCTGTTATTATTATATTATTTTATAATACTATATATATATATTATCTCTAGATATAAGCTAAGTAAACTATAATAGAGAGAGAATAAGCTACTTAAGCTATTAATAATACTTAAGAGTTACTTAATAAGCTTAATAAGTATTTTATTTTTCTTTTTATTATTATTATTAATAAGCTTTTTTATAGTTTTTAATACTTATAATAAGGTTTATAGGGATTTACTTTAAAAGGTTTATATTTATAACTATTTTTATAAATACCCTCTTAGAACTATTTTTAATAAGCTTATTAATAATTATATTTATATTACTAATAAGTTTACTTATTAGGAACTTATTAGTAAGAAATTTACTCTTAAGAATCTTATTCTTAAGGAACTAACTTTTAAAATACTTATTCTTAAAAATCCTACTTTTAAGAAGTTTTTAACTAAAGATCTTACTTTTAAAGCTATTCTTATTATTAATAGTAAGCTTAATTTTAATTAGATCTCTTATAAGGACTTATAAACTATTTTAGATCTTTAGTATTATAAAGGTTTAAGGATTAGCCTCCCTCTTTTTTATAAATATAAGTATATTCTAAAATACCTCTTTTTTAATAAAAATAAAGTAATTATTCTTTATAAAGATAATATTATTAAAGAGGAGTTTAAATTTATAAAAAGTATATTTTTTTTTTCTTATAAGATTATTTACTAATTTATCTCTAGAATTAGCTTTATATACTTCTTTTAAGCTTTAGAATTACTAAGATAGTAGTAATAATATACCTCTTTTATTTTAGAAATAAAAAAGTAGGTTTAATTTTCTTTTTTTTTATACTTATAAGCTAACTATTCTTAAGTATTATACTTATTTAAGAAGGAAAAGATAGCTATAACTATAAGATTAATAAACTAAATAAAGTAAAATATTTTAAGTATACTATAAATAATAGTTATAATAATAATTATATATATTATTATTATTCTTTAAATTTTAGTTATTATAACTTATATCTTAAGAGTTATTATAATAAGTATATAATTATCCCTCTTAAAGTTACTATAAAAGCTAATAAACTAAATATTATTATTTATAAGATAAAAGTTATTTATATTACTATTAAGGTTAAAAAAGCTTAAAATATAAATTTTTATTTTATAAGTTTTTTATCTTATTTATAAATATATAATATTTTTCTAAAACTTATAATACTTAGAGATTTATATAAAATAAGTATAAAAATAGTTATTTTATTTCTTAATATTATAAACCTCTTAAGTTTTATAAGTAGTTTATTATTTAAGAGATAGTTATTACTTAGAAGTATTATAAAATTATTAAAGAAGAGAAGAAGAAAACTCCTTAAGTAAAGAAGATTTAAAAGAAGTTTATTTCTTATAAAAGTATTTATTCTTAGAAACTTTAAAGTCTTATTCTATTTAAGATTAAATAAGAACTTCTAAATAAGATATTTTTTAAGTTACTTACTTTTTTAGCTTCTTATTATATTACTCTTCTATTTATAGCTATCTTTTATATTATTTAATCTTATAAGTATTATAGTTTTTAGTTAAGTTAAATCTATTAAATTAATTTTTTTAAAGATAATAATATTACTCTTAAGTTATTATTTTAAGTTTATTAATAAACTTATAAGAATAAATATATTCTAAAAAGTAATAATTATTTTATAAGTATTTCTCTAGCTATTACTTTAACTTAGTAGGTTATTTCTATTAAGTATTTTTAAAAATAGCTTATTTTTTATAAGTTTATTATTAAGAAGTTTTATATTAGTTTATTTAATATAACTTTTTCTATTACTTTTTAAGAGATTTATACTTCTTATAAATTTATTTATATTTTAATCTCTTTTATTACTAATAGTCCTCTTTTTAAATTATACTTTTTAACTTTAGCTACTTTATAAACTAAAATTATTTTATTTATCTCTTAAAATAGAGATTTTATTACTTCTATTTAAAGTATTATTTTAGTTTATATTTATTTAAGATAAACTATTTATTATTAATCTATTTATATACTATAATCTATTTTTAATTATTATAATTATTCTAAGAGGAACTTCTTAAATATTTATAATAAAATTAAGGTATTATTAAGAGATAGTAAGATTTCTATTTATAAATATATTACTATAGTTAAGAACTTAGAGAATTTCTTTAATATTAGATAGTTCTTTAATATAAATCTTTTTTATATTATTTATAAGTTTAGTAACTTATATTAAGCTCTTAAGTATATTAGTTTTTATAATAGTTTTAGTATTTAGTAGATAACCTATTTAGCTAAAAGTTCTATAAGGTTTTTAGTTTTATAAGAGACTTTTTAGGTTTTATATATAATAAGAAAAACCTTATTTTACTTTATAATTTTTATAAGTATATTATAATTATATATATTATATCTATAAGATTTAAGAGTAAATAGAAGTATTTAAACTTTATTTATAAAAGATTTTTATAAGTTTATCTATAAGTATCTTATTTATTAATATATAGGTTATTTAGAAGTTTCCTTTTTAATACTCTTATTTTAACTATATATTATAGATATTAATATACTTTAAGTAAATATTTATTCTCTCTCTATTATTTATAATAAATCTAATTATTTATTAGTTATTATAATAAATATTCTATATATTACTAAGCTTAAGTTTAATATTTTTAAATAGCTTTTAGAAAACTATTATCTCTTTTATTATTTCTATTAAACTTAAAAGTTCTATTTTAGTAGTTAATATTATAATTATTACTTATCTAATTATTTTCTATTAGATTAATCCTCTAAATAGTATTATAAGATATCTTTATAAGGATTAATATATTATTTTATTATCTATAAATAAAGTATCTATAGCTATAAATAAGATCTAAATATTTATAAGTTTACTCTCTAAAATATTAAAGTAAATTATAAAGTATTAAGTTATATATAGGTATTATATAGTATACTTTATAGTAGCTAGATATTCTTAAGATAGATTTATTAGGAACTAAGATAAAAATATTATAATAAATATAATATTTATTTTTATAAATATAGCTATATAGAGAATTAACTTAACTATCTCTTAAAAAGTCTTTATTTCTTATAATATTATTTATCCTTTATTTTTCTTAAGTTCTACTTAAAGGAGAGAGGTTAATAAATAAGTAGTATTTTATAAGTTAAACTTTTAGGTAACTTTCTTAATATATAAATTATAAACTAAAAAGATCTTTTAAGCTTTTTAGTTCTTTATAACTTTTACTTCTAAATATTATTTAATATCTCCTTATTCTTTAATTTTATACTCTTTTTTAATCTTATTAATAATCTTATAAACTTTATCTTTATTATTTTTATAAAATAAGATAAGAAAATTATTAATATAGAATATAATTATAACCTTTTAGTTAGGGTTTTAGAAGAAGTAAAGGTCCTTTTTTAAGTTTTATAGACTAAATCTCTTAAAAATAAAGCTAAATTCTTTATACTATAAAAATAATATATTTTAAAGCTTATATAAAGTTTTATTTAGCTTAATAATATATTTAATAGGAGAATTTAAATACTTTATAAGTTCCTTAATACTTTATAATATCTTATAAGTAACTAGATCTCCTCTCTTTAATATTTTTATATTTAAAAATATATTAATAATATTATATTAATATATTTTATAATTAAATTATATAGTAATTATTATTATAACTTAAAAAGTTTAAAAAGTAAGAGTTATAATATAAATACTCTTAAGATCTCTTAATTAGAGGTTCCCTTTTATAATAATTTAAGCTTTTATATCTATAAAATATCTATTTATATTTAGCTTATAAGTAAAAACCTATTTTAAAAAAAGAGGTTTTAAGTATACTCTTAAATAGTTTAAAATCCTCTATATTTTAAAATTAATAATTTTCTTAAGTTCTTTATAGTATATAGTAATAAATAACTTCTAAAACTATTTAAGAAGCTTTTTAATCTCTTTCTAAATCCTTAAAAGGGGTAATAACTATATATAATATATCTTATTAGATTATAATAAGAGATTAAGAAGAAGCTTTAAGATTAATCTTTTATAGATATTATTTCTTAGGGGTTTATTTAATTTAGCTTTTATTATTTTATAGAATATATAGTAAAATTTTTTACTTTCCTTAATAGCTTTCTATTTTTCTAATATAAAAGATATAAAAAAGTTATTTTATTCCTATTTATTAGTTTCTAAATTATTATCTTCTATACTAATAATATTATTAATATAAGTAATAAAAATATTTTTAGGTTTACTCTAGAGATTACTCTCTTTATAAAAGTAAATCTAAATATAAGTTTTCTTTATATATAAGTATTTTTTCTTTAGTTTAGAGGTTTTTTTTTATATATCTTTAAGGTTAAGTTAATTTTTAAAAAGAAGTAAATTTTTATAAAAACTATTTATATTTATTAGTTTAAAGTTTCTTATATCTTTTAATAAGGACTTTATTTTACTAATTAATTTTAGATTCTCTTAAGATTCTAAAGTATTAGTAATACTATTACCCTTAAAATCTCTATTATTTAAAAGCTTTAAAGTTTATTTAGGAGGATTATTTTTAAATATCTAATTAATAAGTTCTAAAAACTACTTAAAAATAAAAAAGCTATATTAAGCTATTTTAAGTATAATCTTCCTATTTTCTATACTTTATAATAACTATTATATTATAATTTCTTTATTAATTATAAGATTATTCTTATTTAGAATACTAAAACTTATAAGTATATTAGAAACTAAAGGTAATTCCTCTATCTTTTTAACTATAGCTTTTATAGCTATAAGTTTTAATCTTTCTTTAATATCCTTCTTTAAGAAGAACTTACTCTTATTAAAAGTAATATTTATAAAATAATTACTCTCTTAAGTATTAAAATCTAGATTTTATAGAGATTATATATATTAAGTATATACTTTATAAAATATCTAATATAGCTATATAAAACTATTTTAAACTTTCTTCTCTCTATTTTTCTTTCTCTTTCTCTCTTAAGGATATATATTTTATAACTATAAGTATATATCCCTCCCTAATAAAGTTAAGTTTTAAAGTTCTAAAGTATATTATAAGCTAGTATTTATATATTAAGATATCTTTTAAATTATTCCTCTTTAACTTTATTAGAAGACTTTTAGTTTATTAATATATAAAGACTTATATTATATAAAAAGATATTTATAAGTATTAATTTATTTTATAACTTAAGTAGGAGTTTTATTAAGTTTAATATCTATATACTTTATATAATTACTTTTTTTTCTTATTCTTTCTCTCTTATTAATTAGTTTTTTTATATAAAGAGGAGGAAACTTAATATTAATATTATTCTTTTAAGCTTATTATTAATATTTAGTTATTCTTTAGATTATAATAATAGATCTATTAATATTTTATTTAATCTTATGTGATGATTTATCTTATAATATATCTTCTGCTTTACGCAGCCCCCTTAGTAAGCCTTACTAAGGGAGTAGGTTATATAACTAGCATAAGCCTTATAAGCTTATAATTTAAGGATACTTAGGAGGATAACTTCCTCCTAAGTAATATATGCTTTTTTATAAACTTTTTAGTTTCTTCTAATTATTAGCTTTTAGTAGTTATAAGTTTAGCTTATTAGAACTTTAATTTTACTTCTTTATTACTACTAGAATATTTTATAAAGTAAGTAGGACTTTCTCTTCTCTTTTTATACTTCTATTTATATATAACTACTTATTATACTTTATAAGATATCTTATTTATCTAGAAAAGCTTCTAAGATAGACTCTTATTTTAAAAGTAACTAAGTTAAGTTAAGGACTTATAAGGATTAGCTAGTTTAGTTTAACTATCTTAAAGTTATATATATTATATATAGCGTTTAAGATTTAGTTAATCCTAATAAGCTTAATATACTTATTTTTAGAAATACTAATAGAATAAATATCCCTTCTCCTAAGGATTATATTATTTAGCTTAATAAAGAGAAATAGGATATTTATAATAAAGATCTTAAGAAATAGGAAGTAGATAAAGCTTAAGAGGAAAAATAAGTAAAAGTAGCTAATTCTTAATAATAATAAGAGGCTAGTGAGGAAGAAGTCTTATAAGTCCTTATTACTCCTATACTTATATAGACTTCTATGCTTCTATATTCTCCTATACCTCTATATTCTCTTATACTTATATATTCTTAACTTCTTCTTAAGCTAACTAAGCTATTACTTATTATAATTAAAGATCTCCTCTTTTAAGTTAGATATAGAATGTTTATTAAGTAATAATCTATTTTAAAAGCTAATACTTAAGATAACTAAAAAACTAAGGATTAGCTTTTAAGATATATTTAGAACTAGCTTCTTATAAGTGTTAATAAAAAGCTTATAAGTGTTATTAAGCTTTAGATTTTAAATAAGCTTAATAAGAACTATGCTTTACTTAGATTTATTCTAAGATATAAAGTACTACTTTTATTTAAGTTATATATTTTAGATACTTCTGAGTTAGGTAATAATATAGATCTTATTTTAATATTTATATACTTATGAGGACTTATAAGCTAAACTACTTTAAATAATAAGAGTAGTAAATTATTTTCTCTTTAAATAGTAGTTAGACTACTTAAGGGTAAGCTTATGAGGAGCAATTTAGCTATATAAACTATAGTGAGGGAGAACTACTTTAGTATCTTTTATAAAGCTACTTACTTAAATATTAGCTTAAGAGACTTCTATAACTAATAGATTAATTATTACTACTAAGTATTAACTTATAGGATTTTAGACGTCTAGGGAGCCTTTATAGTTAAGCACTTCTTATAAGCTATTAAGGTTTAAATTACTCCTAATTAGGTATAATAAATAATCTAAGATCTTATTACTTATAAGGAATTATCTTAACTTTTTCCTAAACTAGAGGATTATAATAAAATCCTCATTAGAATTATCTAATTAAACTCTTATTAGAAGAAACTTAAGATTAATAAGGTATTTATAATAATTAGTAGTAGATCTAATAACTTATAAGTATTAAGCTTAACCTTAAAAGGATCTAAATCTAGAGGACTAAAGTCTAAAGATAAGAAGTTTTAGGAGTCTAAAGATACTCCTAAGGAAGTTAAAGAATATTTATGCTAAGAATTTATTAGCAAAAAATAATCCTTATAATATACTTAGTGTGAAGGGCTAGCCCTTAGTTTATTTAACTTAGGGGTGCCTTAATTATAGGAATCTAAGCTAAAGAGGGGAAGGTTCTAGGAAGCCCCTTATATAGAGGAAAAATAGGTATAAGGTAGTAGTTAAGCAAATATAGTCGCTAAGAGCAGAATTCTCTTAGGTCTATAGCACTACCTAGATATTAATAATAGGCGTAGCTTATAACATATACCCCCCCCTTTAGCCTTTATATAAGTATAGTTATAGTATAGGCTAAAGGTAGTTAGTATAGGCTATAAATAGGGCTGGCGCTATGTTAATCTAAGCTGCTAACTACCTTATGCCCTATAAGTAAATAACATAATAATAGGATTTTTTATGCTTAGTTTGCTTCTTATTTTTCTTTCTCTTATTAACCTACATAATAATAAGTTAATTAATTAATCGTAATATTATTTTAGCTAACTTTTTATCGTTTTAGTAGTATTTCTAGCATGCTCTTAGCTTATTATTTATATAAGTCAATCAGCCTCTAATCTTTATTAATTACTAACTTATTTAGATCTAATTAATCTACTCTCTCTACCTCTATAATAATACTGCTTATATAAAAATACCTACCTTTTCCCTATTATTTTATTATAATTAACTTAATATAGCTTACCTTATTAGACTTTAATATAGAAATAAAGTCTCCCTCTGCTATTATTAATAGCACCTTACTTTCTAAGCGTTCTAAGTTTGCTAGCTTCTCTAACTACAAAAAGCTTATTCTTAAGAAGTTTAACCTCCTTAATAACCTCCTCCTCGCTCTAAAAGGTTAGGGTTTATATATTTACTTTAATTAGCCCCTCTCCCCCTACCTTATTATTAAGATGCCTATTTTTATATATTTCTATCTTATTCTTCTATTACCTTCTTAATGTTCTACTAAAGCTTTTACTTATACTAGCTTATTTTTAGTAATATCCCCTTAGATAATACCTAAGGACCTCCCTATAAAGTCCTTTACCTAAAGTATATATCTACTATAGCTAAAGCTAAGAGGCCTAGTAATATTATAGCTTACTATAATATCCTTAAGTAAAGTGTATTATCCTTATGCTTTAGGCTTATTTTAGAACTAATTATTTCCTTAAGTAATATTACTTAGTGCGTTTATTACTCTAATAAGTCTATTAAGTTAGCTTATATTAATATAAATGCCTATCCTCTACTATTCTAATATTATAAAGCTAATAATCTATTAGAGTAATAAAAGTATAGTTTACTACTAAGAGGAGTTTACTTCTCTTAATTATAACTATTTTATTTATTATAGTATTAATAAGGAGACCTTAATAAGTCCTTATTATTTTACTATTCTAATAAGGTTATTAATTTTTTTACTAACTTCTTATATAAGTTAAGGCTTATATAGAGCTCCTCTATACTACCTCTATTTAGAGCTATAAGATTTATACTAAAGCTAAGGAGAAGTATGCTACTAAAGTTGCTATTAAGGTTATTATTAGCGCTAATGCTTCCCTTATACTTTCTATTAGTTCCTTAGCTGCTCCTATCCTTAATGCTCTTATTACTACTTCTACTTTAATATTTCTCTTAGTTAAGCTTAATAAGGCTTAGCTATACTATCTCACTTAAGCTTACCTAGATATAGCTAAGGTCCTCTATAAGATCTATTATACTTCTATTTTACTCTTATTTTTAGTATTCTAACTCTTTTTAGCTTATTAATACTATTATTACTACTTATATTAAGTAAGAGGAGTAAAGGGTTTATTTTTAGAGTTTTTATTTTACTTACTTATTTACCTATTTTAAGCCTATCTTAGCCTTATTATGCCCTTCTATAGCTTTATACTATAATAAAGTCTTTTTGCTGCTCTTTATCTTTTTACTTATAAACTACCTTACTGCTTTTCCCCTTATTCTATTTATACTTACTTATTATTATTTAACTATAATGCTATATACTAAGGGTTACTATTATTTTTATCTATAGGGCTGTATTTTTTTTTAAACTTATCTACTACTTAGTTATCTTATAAGGATTATAGGAGTTCTTAAGTAGGCTAGCTATATCTTAACTACTTAATTAGTAACTTATAGTGTTTACCTCTACCTATATATTTCTACTATACTACTAGAATAGACTTAACCTCTTATTTATCTTCCCTATCTTTAAAGATAAGTAGTAGTTAAAGATTATTAACCTTTTAACCTAGGAGTAAGTTATTTGCAGTATATTATAATAGATTAATATAAAAATAGTTATAAACCTTACCTAAAATATTTAATTTAACTATAGTTAGTAAGATTACTCTAATTACTTTATACTTTAAGTGTAACTAATCTAACTTCTTATAAGGTTATTTTATATAAAAGTTTGCTAATAATAACTAAACCTTATTACTTACTTTATAGCGCTCTGCTAATATCTTTTTAGCGTTTACTAATTGCTTTATTATTTATTAAGCTATTATAATAGTAGCTTAAGCTAACTCTATAGTTAACTTTAGTTTACTAATAAACTTATTAGTAGCTAACTTATATAAGTTTACTAGCTTTAGTATAAATTAAATTACTAATATTAGGTTAATATAATACCTATAAGTAAAGAAGAATAAGCTTACTCTTATTATAGCTATATTATAACTATTAATTACTAATTAAATAAATAGTAAGTAAACTTCTTAGTTATCTTAAGTAAAGTTAACTATTATCTATAGAACTACTTAGATCTCTTAATTAAAGCATTTAGTTATCCTATCTATCTATAAGTAGAAAGTAATATTTAAATATTATTTAATCTTAGTAAGTATATAAAATTATCGCTAAAACTAGCTTATCTAATTACTACTTCTATTACTAATAATTAACTTTAGCACGCTATAGAACTAATAATAACAGTTTATAAAGCATTTTATGCATACTTTTATATCTATTAATATTATCCCTTCTAGTATTATTATCTTTAAGAGTCTATTAACTATTACTTAAAGGTATTTAAATCCTATTTTTACTATATATAGGAGATCTATTATAAAGTCTATAGTAAGGTTATAATATAGCTATTTTACTACTAATAATAGCTAAAGAAGTCTGCGTTTTACTTATTACTATATTATTCCCTAGCTATAGCTATTATAGTTCCTCGCAAAATAATAGATAGCTATAGACTACTTTAGCTAGAAGTACTACTAAGCTAAGATAGCTAGTATATTATTTCAGCTAGAGTAACTTATTATTACTAAGTTATAGTACTTTTAGATTAACTATATTTAGAGGGCGTTCTATAGGTAGTTTTTATCTATTAATCCTAATACCTAAATTTAATCCTTAAATGTTAATTAGTTGAGGGTGTTTATATTACACTTAGTAATTTATAGTTTTAAGCTTAACTAGGAGGGGAAACTTTAATCCCCCCTTTTTACTATAGAATAAGCTCCTTAGTATTAATTATTACCTGCTTATGCTTTATTCTAAGCGTACTAAAAGGCTAGGTCCTTAAATACTGATATTTTAGGGGCTTCTATAAGTGTTAATCTATATACTTTTCTTAAGGTAGAGTTAAGGATTATTTATATTACCTTTCCTTTTTCTTATTTATCCTCTTAACCTTTTAGGGCGTCTTATTTATAGCGTGAGAGCATATTAAGTATAACTATAAAGCAACTTAGTTAGTATTCTAAGAAGAAGTTATATCTTAAAAGCTATTCTACTTAATAACTTTAGCGTTCTATTAAACGTTACTTTTATATAAAGTATTTAAGGCTTTTATAGTTAGTTAAGACTTTAAATCTAAGGCAGCTTTTTAACTCTATATCTTATACACCTAAGTATATAATTACTACTAATAGCTCCTTATTATAGATTAAGTAGTTATATTAAGCTAGAGTTAGCTTCTATAAGTAGAAAGTAATAAGATGCTATTACCTCTATAAGTTTTCTTAAGTTAATACTCCTCTTAGTATAAACCCTAAGCAGTCTATCTTAATAGTTATTAAGGTTTATAGGTTAAAGTAGTATAATACTAATATAGTCTAAAAGTAGCGTTTAAGCATTTAGAATATATCTTCTTATTCCTTACCCTAGATAAATAGGACTCCTTTCTTTATAAGGAGAGTAAGAGGCTTAATAACCCCTAAATACTCTAATATAAAGATTTAGTAATAATTAGTAAACCTAAAGAAACTTTATAGCCCTTTTATAGAAGTAGGCGCTTCTTATTTAATAATCACCTATATTTTCTCTATATTATAAGTAATACTTTCTCTTACTTTAAGGATAAACTCTATATATTTTATTATTTTTATAGAGAACTTACACTTTATTAGGTTAAAGTTAAGGCTAGTTTCTTTAAGCGCTTAAAGGACCTTATAAACCTTTTACTTATAGTTTACTTAAGAGCTACTACTATAGACTAGTATATTATTAATATATACTATTATAAAGTTATTAAGGAACTTTTAGAGCATACTATTAATATATTATTAGAATGTTATTAAGGCTCTGCTTAGCTTAAATAAGCAGACTAGCTACTTAAAAAGCCTATATTATATGCAAAAAGCAGTCTTCTCTTAATGCTCTTCTGCTATATAAATCTTATAGAAGGCTACTATAATATTTAGTTTAATATACTACTTTGCTATACTAACTCTCTAAAAGGTCTTTTAGATTAAGGGTAGAAAGTAATAGTTTTATTTTATAATTATATTTAACGCTTTATAATTATAATAAAACTATAATCTCCTACTTAGTTTTTAGATAAAGAGGACTAATATACTTATAAGCAACTTATTAGCTTAAATAAACCCTTTATTAAGCAGGTTAGTAAGCATCTTTTTAAGTATTAGTAACTCTTCCCTTAATATACTATAGAGGGAGCCTTAAGGTAAAGGCGCCTCTTAGCTAAAAGCATTATAATTAAAGTGGATTTTATAATCTACACTAAGGCAACTTAAGGGCAGGGGATATAATTTAGTAGCCTTAAAAAGCTCTATAAATTCTTTATAAATATATTATAGTAGTTTCTTAAAATAATCTTCTGGTTTCTTTACCTTAAGTGCTTTCTTAATGTCTTTTAAGCTTATAGCTTATATCCTTACTGCTGCTTTAGATAGCTTATTCTTATTAACCCTCTAGTAGATTGCTATAAATAAGGTAGCATTTAACTAATAAGCTTCTTAGATTTCCCTCACCTTTTAAGGCTCTTCTTATCCCTATAGGGTAACTATAACCCCTACCTTCCTATAGAATATATACTTCTCTACTACATTATAAATAATATTATTTTATTCTATCTATAGTTTCCCTAAGAAGAGGTTAGCATCTAACCCTCCTATTATATAGGTAAAAAGTTGCTATATATAGCCCTTAATTTTGAGGTATAATATAGTTACTCCTTTTATAATAGTTTAAGCTGAATTATTAGTAAAGCCTTATAATTACTACGCTTAGCAGTTAATATATAATAAATAGAGGTAGTAAGCATATTAGTAGTCTACTATTATATAGATATTATAGCTATAATCTATTAAAGCGTTAATAGGAGTGCTTTTATTAACTCTAACTGCTAATATTATAAAAAGCCTGCTTATATTATATTCTAACTAGAACTATTTCTAACTAACCTACTCTTCCTCTATTATCCTTAATACTTAATTTTATATTAAGGTTACTTATTTCTTAAGTTAGAAGTGTTTTCTTCTTTTTTAATCTCTTCTAAGTCTAAATATATTATTTCCTTAACAGCTTTTACTACTTTAAAGCTATCTCTTAACCTCTTAATCTTTTAGTAGTCCTTCTATAGGTAGCTAACTTAATTACACTTAAAATAATAATATATTTCCTTACTAAGGTTTTTATCTATTCTTTTGCATAAGGCGCACACTAAACTTATTATTCTAATATCCCTATCTATATCTACCTTTAGAGGTAATAACTTTATTCTAAAGGTCCTAGGCTAGCATAAAACGTTATAAATATAGCATAATCCCTCTAATTTCTATATAATATCTTATATAAGGCTTATATACTTAGTATATTTATAGGGGGTTAAGTAGTTAACTAAATAATTAAGGAGCTTATATAATAGTACCTTATATAGGTAATTAATCTAAATACTATCTAGCTAAGTTATACTACCTACCTCTATAATAGCATATTTAAAGTGGGGAAGGAATAAAGTAAAGGCTTTATTATGTTTTATCTTAAGCTCTAATAGTTTTCTGAGGGCCTTACTTTCTACGTTTAGGTTACTATAAGTATAGTCTAAGTATACTAAAAAGGCATCTAGCTTAAATAAGCTATTACTACCTCTTAAGCTATAGAAAGTTATAACTACTAGCTATACTTTAGGTTTTAGGTAGGAGTTAATAAGATATTATACCTCTTAGTTACTTAAGTAGAAGGCTTAATCTATCTTAATCTTATTATATATTTATTACGCCTATATAGTATACTTATTATAGCTTCCCTTAAACTTAAGGGGGTTAAAGAGAGGCTTTAAGCACTAAATACTACCTATTTCCTAAGTAATATCTAGTTTAAGGAGTAGTAGTAGCGCTAGTAGTAGTACTAATAGAGTTACTGCAAGGTTTAGTATTACTAATACTAATATATTATTAGCTACTATTATTTATATTAGATCTATAGCTAGCTTATTATTAATCTACTATAGGATTATTAAGTTATTAAGCTAGTTATTAAGCTTATTAATAGCTATATAGATCGCTTTAAATACCTCTTTATTTGCTAATATTAGTTTTAAGCTAGCTACTTCTAGCCTAGTTAGCTCTATTTTTTACTTACTATTTATTGCTCTATATAATTAGTAAGGTAGGCGTTTAAATTAAGCTTAGATATATAAAGGACTAGCCTTTAGTTTATTTAACTTAGGGGTACCTTAATTATAAGAATTTAAGCTAAAGAGGGGAGAGTTCTAAGAAGCCCCTTATATAGAGGAAAAATAGGTATAAAGTAGTAGTTAAGCAAATATAGTCGCTAAGGGCAGAATTCTCTTAGGTCTATAGCACTACCTAGATATTAATAATAGGCATAGCCTATAACACTTAGTCTCCTAAAAATTATATAAGAATTAAACTTATATTAACTAGTAAGATAACTTACTAGCTAGCCTTAAGAGTTACTATAGAAATCTAAAATAATATTAAGACTAAAGTGCTCTTAAAGAAGTAGAAATTAATCTATAATAACTTTATAAGTAAGGGATAGCTTAAGCTAGAAGATATTATAGGAGCGAAAAGATATATAGCTAAAGGTATATCTTACTTTAATAACTTAGTTACTATTATAGTTATATTACTATATATAGACTTATTTACTCTTAAGATACCTAGAGAGGGATTTAGATCTATCTTTAATATAAGTAGAGAAAATAATAGCTTTCTATAGCTCTCTATAGTTTATAATATTATAGCTTTAAATTATATTATTAATAATATAAGCTATTTATAAGATTATAAGCTACTTAAGAGACCTAAAAAGGTTACTATAGGAAATTAAGTTCTAATAGTTTATAGAGTAGGTATAAGGGTTTTTTATAAAGCTCTTTATAAGCTTAGTAGAGAATAAATAGAGGATCTCACTCTTAAGAATATTTTCTATATTAAAGGTTTTAAGACTAATATTATCTTAGAATCCTCTCTTAAGAATATTAGTATCTAGTTAAATAAATATATTAATAAGATCTACTATAGAGAGGCTAGAACTCTACTTTAGACGTTTATATATATTAATAATATCTTATTTTTTAAATATAAACCTATTTCTAATTACTCTATTTTGCTCTTATTATAAATTTATCTTAATATAAGCTATATAGGAGTTATAAATACTACTTAACTAGTAGCTATAGTTTCTTAAAAATAACCTTTTTATAACTTTAAGCTTATAAGGGAAGATAATGCTTATCTTTAGTATTTATAAACTAGATACTTTAGATAGAAAGCTCTTAAGTATTTAGTTTAAAACGCTTAGAGGGTAAAGATTAAGAAGCTAACTTATCTAAAATATAAAGATTATTTTATAGCTTATTCGCAATAAGTTATCTTATAAGGACTATCTAAATCTAGAAATAGATATCCTTATTAATATATCTCTTAAGATCTATTTAACTACTTAGAAGCTTACTTAGGAGCTTTATAGCTTCTTATAATTAGGGATAAATATATAGAAAAGCTGTTTAAGTTCTACCTTAGAAATAAAACTTATTATAAAGTCTTCTAAGTGCTATAAACCTTTAAGAATTAGGTTTTTAGATAGAAAGGACTCCTTATATATAAGATAAGATAAGATATTAATAGATCTATTATTATAATCTAAGGAATAACTAAATACTAATAATAGGTTTAGGAGAATAGTATTAATATTAAGCTTCCCCCTCTTTATATAAAAGAACTAATTAGTAGGGGAGAAAAGGTAAGAAAAGAAGTAATTATATAAGGTATATAGATACTAAACTTAGTAGGACTTCTACTTAAGCTATAAGATAAATTAGTGCTTATAGGTATCTTCTTATATAATATAAGTCTTTATATGTTAATAAACTAGAAGTCCCCTAATAAGGTTAAAGAGGAATAGTTTAAAGGATATCTTAACATATAGGCGCTAGCTTATAGCATACTATAGAGCTTTAAAATTTAACCTTATTAGGGAGGGATATATATTTATAGTTATAAAGCGTATATCTTTAAGAGAGAAAGAGAAAGAGAGATAGGGAGAAGAAAGTTTAAAGTAGTCCTATATAGCTATATTAGATATCTTATAGGGTATATACCTAATATATATAATCTCTATAGAATCTAGATTCTAATACTTAAGAGAGTAATTATCTTATGAAATATCACTTTTAATAAGAATAAGTTCTTCTTAAAAAAAGATACTAAGGAAGGATTAGAACTAATAGTTATAAGAGCTATAGTTAAGGAGATAGAGGAATTACTTTTAGCTTCTAATATATTTATAAGCTTTAGTATTCTAAATAAGAATAATCTTATAATTAATAAAGGAATTATAGTATAATAATTACTATAAAGCGTAGAAAATAGGAAGATTATACTTAAAATAGCTTAATATAGCTTTTTTACTCCTAAGTAGTTTTTAGAACTTATTAGTTAGATACTTAAGGGTAACTTTCTTAGATAAACTCTAAAGCTTTTAGGTAATAGAGGTCTTAGGGGTAATATTACTATTAATACTTTAGAATCTTAAGAGAATCTAAAATTAACTAGTAGAATAAAGTCTCTATTAAAAGATATAGGAAACTTTAAACTAATAAATATAAATAGCTTTTATAAGAATTTACTTCTTCCTAAGGATTAGCTTAACCCTAGAGATATATAAGAAGGAACCTCTAAGCTAAAGAAAAAGCGCTTATATATAAAGAAGACTTATACTTAGACTTACTCTTATAAAGGGAGTAGTCTCTAGAGTAAACCTAAAGGTGCTTTTATAACTTATATTAATAATACTATTAGTATAGAAGATAAAAACCTAATATCTAATAAGTAGGAATAAAATAACTTCTTTATATCCTTTATATTAGAAAAATAGAAAGCTATTAAAGAAAGTAAAGGACTTTACTATATATTCTATAAGATAATAAAAGCTAGATTAACTAAACCCTTAAGAGATAATATTTATAAGGGATTAGTCTTAAAACCTCTTTTTAATCTTCTACTATAATCTAATAAGATATATTATACTTAGTTACTACTACTCCTAAGGATTTAAAAGGAGATTAAGAAGCTTCCTAAGTAGCTTTAGAAGTTATTTATTATTATGTACTATAAGGAGCTTAAGAAGATTATTAACTTTAGGATATAGAGGATTTTAGACTGCTTAAGAGCATACTTAAAACCCCTCCTCTTAAAATAAGTCTTTACTTATAAGCTAAATATAGATAGATATCTTATAGATATAAAAGCTTAGATTATTATAAGAAGAGACCTCTAATTAAGAGATCTTAAGAGTATTTATACTATAATACTTACCTCTTAAACTTTTTAAGTTATAATAGCGATTACTATGTAATTTAACTATAAGGTGTATTAATATAATATTATTAATATGTTTTTAAATGTGAAAATACTAAAAAGAGGAGATTTAGTTATTTATAAGATACCTTAAGGTATTAAGGAACTTATAAGATTGAGTTTGTAGTTACAACGCAGCCCCCCTGCAAAAAGACTACAGCAAAATTCACCCTATATGCAGGCATAATTCTGGAAACACTATATAAGCACCTTAACCTATGCCCTCTACTAATTAAGGAAAACAGTACAGAAACCCCATACATTCCTGCTAGCAGGCAAACCCTCACACAAAGTCAAACACACGCCCTGGCCGAATAGACCAGCAGAACAGCAACAGCGCTAGCCGCGCAGCGCAGGGCTGGCGGCGCCGCATATAGCAGGGCCGATCATATTAGGGCTAAAGGGGTCACTGAGGCTCTCATAGCCTAGCAACAGCTTCGCTGAACCTTCCAGCAAGGTGCTACGAACGCTACCACAAGAGAGATAACTCCTCAACCAAAGAGGTTATCTGCGAACGCCACCACATAAGAGATAACTCCTCAACTAAAGAGGTCGTTAAAAGAGGTTCTCACAGCTAGAAGCATAAAAACTCTGCTGCTATACGTAAGGCCTTATACCTATCCCTCTTCCTCTTCCTCTTCCTCATCCTCAAACCTATATTAATAACCTATTATTATAACCTATAATAAATCCTTCACTATATCTACACTATAAGAGATATATAAGAACGCTAATCCCCTATAAGGTATACCCTTTTATAAGGGAACAGCTAAAGGTATTACTACGCAGAACAACATCTATATAATAAACAAAGCCCTTAAATTTAGTAAGCACTTTTTTGCTAATTAGCAGCATATTATTAGGGTAGCTATAGCTAAAGCCTTTATAAATACCCCTAGAGGGAACCCTCTTTACACTATAATTAAGGCGATAAATAACAGCCCTAAACGCCTCTACGTAGAGGCTATATGCGTTTCTAGCTATCCTAAGGAGTGGCCCTTCTTTGCATAAGCCCTCTATAATGCTAAGGCAGAGGTAGCCTAGGCCTAGACCCAGTAGGGGAATATCAGTGAGTGCGCCTTGCGCTGACTAATAGAGAGAGCGTTGCTAACGACGGCACAGCTGATAGCGGACGGCAAAGCAGTAATGGGGACGGTGTTGGCGGCGCAGGTGATGCGCGAGAGAGAGGATAGGTCAACAGTTCAGTAGTCTGCAGTAATTGAGTAATTAAGTAATCACAAACTATATTGTTGCTGAAGTGAAGTTGAAGATGGTGAAGTTGTGTGCACATGTAAGTGCGGCTGAGGTTAGGAGAGATAGTTGGAGACTTAGGAGGTCGTTAGGGATCATATAACTGAAGGCTGTGTGTATTATTAGGAGGCATGGAGTTAGGAGGTCTGTCGCTCTAAGCAGGTAAAAATCACAGTGAACGGCCAGAGGCCAAGGAACTTATAAGATATTTAGATTCCCCTACTAGATATATTATTAAGTTAGATAGAGCTTTATATAAGCTTTAAAATATACTACTTTTATAGTATAAAAAATTTAGCTCTACCCTTAAGAGATTTAGTCTATAAAGCTTAAAAGAGGACCTCTATTTCTTCTAAAACCTTAACTAAAAGGTTATAGTTATATTCTATATTAATAATTTTCTTATCTTATTTTATAAGGATAATAAGGATAAAGCTTATAAGGTTATTAATAGGATTAAGAAAAAGTATAAGATTAAGGAATAGGGAGATATTAAATAGTACTTAGGAGTAAGAGTTATGAGGGATTAAAAAGCTTAAAAGATCTTTTTAGTTTATAACTTATATATTAAGAAGGTTACTTAGAAGTTTAACTTATAAGATATTACTTACTTATTAACCTCTCTACCTTAGGTAGAACTTAAGAAAAATAAGGGATAAGTAATACTATAAGAGGTTAAAACTTTTTAAGAGATAGTTAGATTAATACTCTATATAGCTATACTTATTAAAGTAGATATTATATTTATAGTAATACTCCTATCTTAATTCCTTATAAATCTATCTTAAGAGTATTTAGTTACTATAAGATATACTATATAATACCTATATAAGACTTAATACTTTATGATTTACTTTAGCATCTTAGGGGGTAAGTTTATAGGTATTTAGATATTACTTATAGCTATAAATACTTTATTTATAGATAATAAAGTAATATATTAATCTTTATAAGGATACCTTATAATACTATTTAAAGGACTAATCTAATAGAAAGTAACTAAATAAGTAATAGTTATAATATTAACTATTAAAATAGAACTCCTAAGCTTAGTAGAGATAGCAAAAGAGATAGTAGCCCTCTAAAAGCTATTTAAAGATATTAAACTTAAGCTTAGTAATATATAGAATATTTACTATAATAACTAGTAAATAATTAGACTTATTATAAGCAATAGAGAGAGAATAAGTATTTGCTTAAGGTATATTAATATCTATAATATATAGTTAAAATAGGAGTATTAGAAAGGAAGCTTTTAAGTAACTTATATACTAATAAATAAGATACCTATAGATAAACTTATAAAAAATCTCTTATAAGTAAAATTTAAATACTTTTACTTACTTTTAAATCTTATAGATATAATATATATAATTATAATATACTTATAAGGATTATAAAGTAAAATAAGGTTTCTCTTATTATATATAAAACTTAAAAGAAAACTACTTATAAAACTTAAAAAGTCTCTTATAAAACTAAAAACCCTATAGAACTTTAAGCTAAATAGGTTATCTACTAAACACTAAAACTATTATAAAGATTAATATACTTAAGAGTTTAATATAGGTTACTAAGCTTATAAATAGTATAAGAAAGATCTATATTAGAGAACTATTTAATATTAAAGAAATTCTCTAGGTTTTTAACTATAATAGCTTACTTATAAGTAGAAATCTTACTATCTCTTAATAGCGCTTTAATCTTATTATAAATATCTAAGAGGTCTCTCTTAGAATAATTATAATAATTAAAAATAGATTATAGTATATAAGCAGATTAGTAATAAACTACTTCTCCTAAATAAGTATAAACTAAAATAATACTTTAAATAGAAGTAATAAAATCTCTATTTTAAGAAATAAATAGGATAGTTCTAACTTATAAAGTAGTTAGAGTTAAAAGGTATAACTTAAGAGGAGGACTATTAGTAATAATAGAGATTAAAGTATAAGTAGGCTTATAAGAAGTATAGATCTCCTAAGGGGTAATAGAGAAAGTTATATTAGATAAACTAATATAAAGCTTCTTAATAATAAGCTTATAAGAAATAAGCTACTCTTAAAGATATTTAGTAGAAATAACTTACTAAGTTAAAGTAATAGCTAGAGAAACGCTTATAAGATAATTATTACCTTTTAGAATATACTTAATCTTATAAATCTACTAGTAAACTTAAGATAATAACTTAAAAGTAATATTATTATCCTTAGAAGAATTAATCTAATAAATTTAATTTAGCTGAGAACTATAATACTTATAAGATTAAATAGTATAAGGGATAGCTATAAGAGGAGGAGTAGTATAATAAGGAGCTAAGGAAGTAAGTAACTTAGAAGATACTTTACTTAGGGGTTTTTACTTAATCTTAAATAGAGTAAGACCTTAAAGCTTCTAAGAATAAATACTCTTATAAGAGGTAAGCTTCTCTTAAGTCTTCTTTACTTAAGGAGTTTTCTTTTTCTCCTCTTTAGTAGCTTTATAGTGCTTCTAAGTAGTAGCTATCTCCTAAGTAGTAAGCTAATTATAAACCTTAAGAGTTTTATAATACTAAGAGGTAAAATAGCTATTTTTATATTTATTCTATATAGGTCTCTAAGCGTTATAAGCTTTAAAAAGATACTATATATTTATAAATAAGATAAAAAACTTATAAGATAAAAACTTATATTTTAAGCTTTCTTAACCTTAATAGTAATATAAGTAACCTTTATCTTATAAATAGTAATATTTAGCTTATTAGCTTCTATAGTAATCTTAAGAGGGATAATTATATATTTATTATAATAGCTTTTAAGATATAAGTTATAATAACTAAGATTTAAAGAATAATAATAATATATATAATTATTACTATAATTATTATTTATAGTATACTTAAGGTATTTTATTTTATTTAGTTTATTAATCTTATAGTTATAGCTATTTTTTCCCTCTTAAGTAGGTATAATACCTAAGAATAGTTAGTTTATAAGTATATAAAAGAGGAAAGTTAAACTTACCTTTTTACTTCTAAGATAAGGGAGGTATATTACTACTACTATCTTAGTAATTCTATAGCTTAGAAGGAGTATATAGAACTAGCTCTAGAGATAAATTAGTAAATAATCTTATAAGAGGAAAGAGAGAAATATACTTTTTATAAACTTAGGCTCCTCTTTAATAATATTATCTTTATAAGGAATAACTACCTTATCTTTATTAAAAAGGAGGTATTTTAGAATATACTTATACTTATAAGAGGGAGAGAGGTTAATACTTAAACCTTTATAATACTAAAGATCTAAAATAGTTTATAAGTCCTTATAAGAGATCTAGTTAAAGTTAAGCTTATTATTAATAGTAAGAATAGCTTTAGGAATAAGATCTTTAGTTAAAAGTTCTTTAAGAGTAGGACTTTTAAGAACAGGCTTCTTAAGAGCTAACTCTTTAAGAGTAAGATTCTTAAAAGTAAGATTCTTATTAGCAGGCTCCTAATAAGCAAGCTTATTAGTAATATAAGTATAACTATTAATAAGATTATTAAAAATAGTTCTAAGAGGGTATTTATAAAGATAATTATAAATATAAACCTCTTAAAGTAAATCTTTATAAGCTTTATTATAAATATTAAAAGCTATAAAAAAGCTTATTAGTAATAATAATAAAAAAGAAAAATAAAGTATTTATTAAGCTTATTAGGTAACTTATAAGTATTACTAATAGCTTAAGTAGCTTACTCTCTCACTATTATAGCTTATTTAGCTTATATCTAGAGATAGCGCGTATATATAGTATTATGAGATAATATAATAGTAATAGCTTATAAGATAGGAAATAACTTTTAAGTAGATTTAGGGAAAATATATAATCCTTAAGAAAAGTTATTATAATATTATAAGTAGAAAGTAAGATCTTATAAGAATATAAAAAGTTATATAAAAGAAGGAAAAGTTTTATGCGCACTTTAAGAAAAATCTTCTACTTTATTTACTTTTTAGTTAGTTAACTACCTTTACTTATAAATATAAAGTATATAAGTTAGCACGTTTTATATATTTATAAGGCTAACTAAATATATTATAAGTTAAAAACGCTTATTAGGGTCCTTTTAACAGCACTATAAGGAATAAGCTCCTAAGCTATTCTTTCTTAAGAGGAAGTTTCTAATTTTATATATATAATTAGTCTTTATATAATATTTTTAGTTTATAAGCGTTTTTATACGCGCGTAAAGCACTTTTAGCTATTCTTATAGCTAAGGGGGTATATAACAATTTATCTCATAATATATCTTCTACCTTATATAGCCCCTTTAGTGAGCTTTACTAAGGGAGCAGGTTATATAACTAGTATAAGCCTTATAAGTTTACGATTTAAGGATACTTAAGAGGATAACTTCCTCTTAAGTAATATACACCTTTTTATAAACTCTTTAGTCTCCTCTAACTACTAGCTTTTAGCATCTTATATATAAGGAAACCTTTCTATTTAAAAACTTAGTTCTTAAAAGTTTATAATATTTAGAAAACTTTATAATAAGTTTTAATTTCTAAAATAAAACTTAAATAGCTTTTTTATATATTTATCCCTAATTATAAGAAGCTATAAAGCTTTTAAGTAAACTTCTAAGTAGTTAAATAGATCTTAAGAGATATATTAATAAAGATATCTACTTTTAAATTTAAATAGTTTTTATAAGATAACTTTTTATAAATAAGCTATAGAATAATCTTTATATTCTAAATAAGTTAGCCTCTTAATTTTTACTTTTTAAGTATTTTAAACTAAATACTTAAAAGCTTTTTAGCTAAAATATCTAGCTTATAAATATTAAAAATAAATATTATCTTCTCTTATAAACTTAAAGTTATAAAAAAGTTATTTTTAAAAAGCTATAGCTATTAATTAAGTAGTATTTATAACTTTTAAATAGCTTATATTAAGATAGGTTTATAATAAAAGTAAAATAGAGTAATTAGAAATAGGTTTATATTTAAAGAATAAGATATTATTAATATATATAAATATCTAAAATAGAGTTTTAGCCTCTCTATAATAGATCTTATTAATATATCTATTAAACTAAATACTAATACTCTTAAGAGAAGATTCTAAAATAATATTAATTTTAAAACTTTTAATATAGAAAATATTCTTAAAAATAAAATCCTCTATTTATTCTTTACTAAGTTTATAAAAAGCTTTATAAAAAACCTTTATTCTTACTCTATAAACTATTAAAACTTAATTTCCTATAGTAACCTTTTTAGGTCTCTTAAGTAGCTTATAATTTTATAAATAGTTTATATTATTAATAATATAATTTAAAGCTATAATATTATAAACTATAGAGAACTATAAAAAGTTATTATTTTTTCTATTTATATTAAAAATAGATCTAAATCCTTCTCTAAATATTTTAAGAGTAATTAAGTCTATATATAGTAATATAACTATAATAGTAACTAAGTTATTAAAGTATAATATACTTTTAGTAATATATCTTTTTATTTTTATAATATCCTCTAGTTTAAGCTATTTCTTATTTATAAAGTTATTATATATTAGTTTCTACTTTTTTAAGAGTATTTTAATCTTAATATTATTTTAGATTTCTATAGTAATTCTTAAAGCTAATTAATAAGATATCTTACTAATTAGTATAAATTTAATTTTTATATAATCCTTAAGAGACTAAATATATTATAAGGATTATTTTTTATTAATAAATTCCTAATATAAATATTTTTAAACTTTTTTAAGAATATCTTTAAACTTTTAAGACTTTTTATTTTTAGATTTTAGTTTTTTAGATTTAGATCCTCTTAAAGTTAAACTTAATATTTATAAGTTATTAGATTTACTACTAATTATTATAAATATTTTATTAATCTTAAGTTTTTTTTAATAAAAGTTTAATTATATAATTCCTATAAAAACTTTTCTATAATCCTTTAGTTTAAAAAATAATTAAGATAATTCCTTATAAGTAATAAGATCTTAAATTATTTATTATACCTAATTAGAAGTAATTTAAACTTCTATAGTTTATAAGAAGTACTTAACTATAAAAGTTTTTTAGACGTTTAGAATCCTATAAGTTAATACTTAGTAATAATAATTAATTTATTAGTTATAAAAATCTCTTAAGTTAATATTTAAATAAGTAGTTTTATAAAAGATACTTAAGTAGTTCTCTCTTATAATAGTTTAAATAACTAAGTTATTTTTTATAAACTTACTTTTAAGTAGTTTAATTATTATTTAAAGAGAAAATAATTTAATACTCTTATTATTTAAAGTAGTTTAGCTTATAAGTCCTTATAAATATATAAATACTAAAATAAGATCTATATTATTACTTAACTTAGAAGTATTTAAAGTATATAACTTAGATAGAAGTAGTACTTTATATCTTAGAATAAGCTTAAATAAAGTATAGTTCTTATTAAGCTTATTTAAGATCTAAAGTTTAATAATATTTATAAGTTTCTTATTAATATTTATAAGAAGTTAGTTTTAGATTTATTTTAAAAGCTAATCTTTAGTTTTCTAATTATTTTATATATTAGTTTTTAAAATAAACTATTATTTAATAAATATCTTATATCTAACTTAGAAGAGGAGATCTTTAAAAGTAATAAATATTAGCTTAGTTAACTTAAAAAGAGGTTAAATATATATAAGTATAGGAGTAGCTAGAATTTAAGTAACTTTATCTTTATTTTCTTTTTACTATTAAGAGTTTACTTATTATCTTTTTTAAGTTTTATTCTTTTTTTATTTTATAAGATCTTTTTATAAATATCTTATTTCTCCTTATTAATTTAATTAATATAGTCCTTAAGAGATAAGATATTTATCCTATTAGTATTTCTAAAAATAGATATATTAAAACTATTAAGATTAACTAAATCTTAAACACTATATATAATATAAGTAACTTTAAGATAGTTAAACTAAACTAATTAATCTTTATAAATTTTTAACTTAATTTATATATTTTTAAAGCGAAAGTTTATTTTAGAAGTTTTTCTAAATAAATAAGATATTTTATAAAATATAAAAAGTAGTTATATATAAATAGAAGTATAAAAAAAAAAAAGAGATTTACTTACTCTATAAGATATTCTAGTAGTAATAAAAAAGTAAAATTAAAGTTTTAATAAATTAAGTTTATAATTACTAAGAGCTAGTAGTTAGAGGAGGTTAAAGAGTTTATAAAAAAGTGTATATTACTTAGGAGGAAGTTATCCTCCTAAGTATCCTTAAATTATAAACTTATAAAGCTTATATTAGTTATATAACCTACTCCTTTAGTAAGGCTTACTAAGAGGGCTACACAAAGTAGAAGACATATTACAAAACAAATTATTATATAAGATTAGTAGTAAATATAGCTACCTCCTCTAGTAAGATTTACTATAGTAGATAGGCGTAAGCTATAACTATAATATTAACTTTTAGGACTATAAAGTAAGATATAGCTATAATTATCCTATCTATTAAGCTTTATATATTAAAAAGCGTTATCTTACTAATTATAGTAAAGCTAGCTTTATAATTAGTATTAATTCTAATATCTTAAGGTATACTTTAGGTAAAGCTTTATAATATAAATCTCTATAGATTAAATAAGATAGAATATATTATGAAGTTATAAGAATCTAAGTAGTTTACTTATAGGAATCTAGGTAGTTTATATATAAGATAAGGAATAAGCTTATAGCTTAGTGTAAATAGTATCTTAAGTATATAGCTAAAATAAGCTTTTATATAGCTAACCTTATAAGGCTATCTCTAGTATATAACTTAATTAAGTTATATAAGTAAGGCTATTAACCTTACTAATAATAAAACTATTATTAATATAATACTAAGAGCTATAGTAGGTAGCTATAGTTAGGTTTAGCGTAGGTAGTTATTTTAGGCCTTTAGGTATATATTATAATCTTCTTATTAGATGAAATACTAGCTAAAGTGCTCTTACTAGATTTATCTACTATAGACCTTCTTATAGGGTAGGCTATAAAACTTCCTTAATATACTTATATAGTTTTAAAGTTAATATAGATATAGTTAAAATTACTAATTATAATTATATTATATATAATTACTTTATAAACTTTTTTTTAAAATAGCTAAAGTAACTTAAAAGTTTAATAAGTTAAGAAAAGTAAATCTAATATTAAGAGTATAGCTAATAGTTATAAAGCTATTAAGACTATATAGTAAAGTAGAAGATATTATAATAGCGTAATAATATAGAGGCTTTAAAGCCTTATATAGCTAGTAGAGCTTATAGTGTAAACGTCTAAATAGTAGAGGAAACTTTAATAGAAAATAAGTATAACTTAAATATAGCGTAAGAAATAGAGAAAACTAATAAAAATAGAAGTAGCTAGAAGAAAATAGTTAACTTAGCTTATTATAATACCTAAAATCCTAATATACTAACTAATAGAGGAGTATAGAAGTAAAAATAATATTTAAGTCTAAACTATAGTTATATAACTTAAAGGTTATAAATAGAAAGTGAGGGGACTAGTTTAGCTTCTATACTTAGTACTAATTGAATTTCATAATATAAAGCTAATAGCTTAAATATAGCTTTATTATAATAGTTTAAAAAGGTATTAAAACTTATTATATATAGAAACAGAAATATTAGCAGTCTAATTAACCTATATAAGTAGGTATTATAATTCACTTTATACTTTTTTTTATAGTATTAAAACTTAATAATAGTACTTTAACTTATACTTAATCTTAATAAAGTAAGTAAATAAATCTTAATATAACTAGTTATTAATACTTAGCTTAATATATCCCTAATAGAAAAGCATAAGTAAATAAGTAGTAGAGTAGTAAAATATATTAGTTAGAGCATTATTTATAATATTATAAGTATATTATTTATAACGTTATAAAAACGTTATTCTATAATATAGTTAGAGCTTAAAAATAGCTTAAACCTATACTTAAGGGTATAAACTTAATAATATACTTTTTTATATAGCTAAAAGGGTTCTTATAGCTATAGTATAAGAACTTAACTATTTAAATAAAGCTTTAAGCTTATTCCTTATATCCTCCTATATATATAATAACTATAATATCTTTCTCCCTTATTATAACTATATATAAGCTAAGTAAAGCTATATTAAATAACTTAATCTATAAAACTAAAGTTAATAAAATTAAGGGCTCTAAATATAATAACTTTACTTATACTAATAAGAAAACTCTATTTAAATTTACTTAGAAATACTTATTTAAAATAGTTAATAAATATGTTGAGGAAGTTTCAAGCCCACCCAGTAGGGGTTTTCACAGTAGGGGAAAAAGCAGTAAAAGCACCTCAGTTAGTGCCTAGTCCAATAGCTTCGCAGTATACATACCTAAGGGTCCAGAATAACTGCCTGCGCTAACCCTAACTCACTATACTATTATAGCTATCAGCCTCATTAACGATAGCTTTGTTACCAGCAAGGTTAACAGCTTCGCCTATATAACTTACGCTGCGCAGAGATAGCTTCATAAGGTCTTTAGCTATAGAAAAGCTTATTTTAGCTATATACTTAAGACGCTGCTTACGCTAAGCCTTAAGCCTATTCCTCACTAAGTAAACCACCCAGATTCCTTCACGATATGTTCTATCCTGCCTGATCTATAGGATCTCATGCCGCAAGGCTTTACCTAAAGCACGCCCTAAGACACTAAGATTAATACTAACTATAGGGCTAAGCTTATAGCGATTAGTAAGATAACGCCCTTTAATATATAGAGCCTTAGGGATTAGATAGCTATAGCTAGGTCCTACCTTAAGGTCTTAGAGGCTAACTTTAGTAGTAATAGCGTAGAGGCTGCCTGCCTGCTTTAGTAAAGCCTCTTACTTAATGATGTGGACGTATTTGCTACTGATCCTAGTATTTATGCCTACTTTGATGATATCTTTAGTAGGGCGGCGTAGCTAGTAAGTTAACTAGGCTAACTGTGATATTGCAGGTGTTACTAATGAATATAGACTGTAAAGATGTTAGCTTAGTTGATAGAAAGCTTAGATAGATGTAGTGTAGGCGGTGGAAAAGACAGCTAAGCTGATAGAGGGTGTGCGTGAGGGTTAGTAGATAGGTTGGAAGGCTAGAGAAAGTCTGCTTCTATAGTAATTAAACCTAGTTAAAGTTGTGAAGTTGTTGTTGAAGTGATGTTGAAGGTGATGAGATTGTGATGGCGCACCTAAGCGTGTGTGGGGGAAATGGGGCTGAAGGATTATGTGACTAGTAGGCTGTTAGCTGAAGGGTGAAGTTGGAGGTTGTTGTAGTATAGGTTCTAGGTAAAAGTCATAGTAGCTAGCTAGAGGCTAAATAGTTAATAAATATAAAATATTAAAGTTATATAGTTTTAAGGTTAATATAGAGATAGTTAAAGCTATTAATAATAATTCTAATACTTATAACTACTTTATAGACTTCTTTAAAATAACTAAAGTAGCTTAAAGGCTTCTTAATAAATTAAGAAGAGTAAATATATTAAGAGTATAGCTAATAGCAGTAAAGCTATTAAGACTATATAGTAGGGTAGAAGATATTATCTATTATAATGTAAATATCTAAATAGTAGAGGAAACTTTAATAGAAGATAGGTATAGATTAAATATAGTATAAAGGGTAAGTGTAGCTTAGAGGAGCCTTAAGAGATAGAGGAGACTAATAGAGATAGAGGTAGCTAGAAGAAGATAGTTAAGGGTTATTATAATAGTTAAAGTCTAATAGAGAGGTGTAGAGGTAAAGAAGATATCTAAGTAGTTATATAACTTAAAGGTTATTAGTAGAGGGTGAGGGGACTAGTTTAGCTTTTGTAGTTAATACTAGTTAAATTTCATAATATAAGGCTAGCAGCCTATAGAAATAGAAATATTAATTCTAGAGTTATATTTTAAAAAGAGATGCTATATTATAATTATCTATAGAGATATTAATAAAATATTAAAAACTATAAAAATATTTAATAAATAAAAATAATATTTTATTTTAATAGAGATTTAAAGATCTTAATATTTATGCTCTAATAAGGTAAATTTAAAGTAATATTAAGACCTATACTTAAGAAGCTATTACTAACTTAAGTATACTATATAACATATTACTTATAAAATAGCAGTAATAAGGGATGCTAGCTGTAATGTAGCTTTTAAGGCTAATAGCGACAGCGTTGCCTATGAGCTGCGTATGCTGCAGCTGCGGATGATTCAGCCAGTACCTTCCTTCGTGTAGAAGGAAACGTATGCCACACATGGCAATGCAGCTGCAACGCCGACGTGACCGAATAGCGGCACAACTTCAGCCAGAGCGGCGATACGTGGAGGCGAACAGGAAGCGTGCGGCAGAGGTGGCTCACTGTGCAAGTTGATTCGGAGAAATTGGACCAAAGCCTGGAGACCATCTGACCGAGAGGCGAATTTCGAGTGACCGCGACTCAAGGGGGGCGTCGAGGCCAATAGTCCTGATCTGATGGATCTTGTGAAGGTCCTTGGTCCAGAACAAAATGCTGCAAGATCTCTGAGTGAGCCGATCTTGATCGAGGATGATTCCCACTGCGTGCGAGAACGCGGGATGTAGAGTCAAGGCATCGTGATCTCCTGTTGAGCTCTCGGCGGGGTTTTCCAAAGATATACTCACACACGCACTCCCTAGGTTCCTGCCCATGTCAAACCCTCAAAACGACGGCTTTTCTCCCTCCAAGACGGGTAGTCCTCTGCGGGCGACAGGCGGCATTAACTGGATGCTCACTGATTGACCATGACAACCTCTTCTTCTGATGTGGCACCTCATAACTTGCGCGGATAGAGTTGGATGCCGCAGCCTTGTCCGGCCATAATTTGCTGGTTTCCTTACGCCGAAGTGGGCAGCATGCTCATCTGAGTGAGCAGTTGTCCTCGATCACGATGTTGACTGGGAAGTCGGGCAGCGGCAACGAAATAAGTTTGGTGATTCTCCAGGGAAATATTCCAGTCCTCCTGGTCTCTCCCATAGCTCCTTGAGCACTGACCTTTGTCTCCCAGATGAAGCTCAGAAGAGCAGGGTCTCCTCTGTCGACTCAAGCGTCTCTGTTCTCGCGCTTCTCGCTTGTACTTCCGATCAGGGGGCGGATGGTACGGTCGACCAGGTAGCTTGACAGTCTGCGCTGCGCGACAGCCAGATATGCTACGCATAGCAGAGACATCGGGCTGACCAGAGGCCCGGAAGATAGGCCGCTGGGGCCTAGCTTAGTCCAGGTGTTCTCGGGTGCGGGCTCCTCTAGGTTGTTCGCCGATGGTGGATGATGTGCCAGTCTCTAGGTCTGACCGCAGCAGTTCGTGTATATATGGATGACAATGCCCCGACGTCTGGTTCGACTGCGAGTATCGTTGTCATGATCGCTGCAGAAGGATGGGAAAACGAAGACAGCTGCATCGAGGTCTTAGCAAATAAGCAGGACGGCAGCAAAGAACCAACGAAGCCTCAGCAATAGTACATGTATGGGCCAGGAACGGATGCTTCTGCAAGCCGAGGCAGGAACGCGGCCTCTTGCACTGCTTCAAATGTTGAAGATAGGTCAGCGTGCGTCGGCGAACGCGGAGGCTTGCGGAATAGCTTGGATGGAGGGTTGCAGCGCGACAAGAGCATCGGCGGATGAGAAGGACCAGGAAGGCAAAAGAAGATGAATATGTGGTATAGCATCGAAACCAAGCCCCTGAGAAATTTCCTCTCTTCATAGGTTGGAAACCGCCGGCGAAGTCTTCCTCAAATCTGAACGAGCATGTGATTTGCATTGGAAGTCACCATTTCCTCAAATCTGAACGAGCATGTGATTTGCATTGCAAGTCACCATTTCCATTCGCATCTCCAACGTGCCATCACTAGGCGCCAGCCACAATGTATGCCCTTCTCTTCCAGCATTATCGTCGAGCAGCAGTGGAACTCAGCCGGTAATCGAAGTAGCTAGCGAGCGGTACCGATGTGATGCAAACGGGGACAGCGAGTGGTAGGCCGAGCCGGGTGAAGTTGCGCACGGACAGTGCAGGCTCTCGCTCTCTAGGACAGGGCGAAAAAGCAGCGGGTTGACACAGCATGGGCCGGTGGTTCGACTTGTTATGTGGACATCGAATCGTGGCGTGGAGGAACAAAGTAGTGTTGATGACTTGTCCCTTCGGGCCGCTTGTCCACATCCGCCGCGCAATCGGCTGTTAGCGAAACGGTCGCGCCGGAACACCCGTCGACGTAGGGACGGGGGGCATGGTCGGCGGCAAGGTGGATAGTGACCTCGGCGGCAGCTAAGGCGATTTGACGTCCGAGTCTCGCGGAAAAGCTGGCAGGTGATCGGAGGAACATGCGCCGCGGGCTGGGAATGTGTTGATTAGTCAGAGCACGCAGTTCCGCTGACGTAAGGAATCATGAAATGCTAATGTCCGCACCTCACAGGCGGGGGCACCAAACCGCCCCCAGCCACATTAGAGAGCGCAGCAGCGCAGGGCGCAACGCTCGCCGTCGTCGTCTTGTTGAGTGGTGACTAGTAACAGTGGGCGGCGCAGGAAGAATCGGAGGATAGGGAAAGGACAGCTGCTAGGCCAATGCACTTGCTGATGCATGCGCGCACATTTGCTCGATCTTCCAACAACCCACAAGCGGTCTCTTCCTCCGCCAGAGATGTAGAGATAAGGTACAACAATGGTGGCAAGGACGATGCTCGAATGGCGCAACAACCCGCGCAATCCGAAGTGCAGTGGCACTGTCAAGCGAACGCACGAACACCTTGATGGCTGCACCTTGTTGCGACTGGTGCCTGCACCGCGCCATCAACGCTTGTCGCCGCAGATGGTACTGGGTCCAATGTCTGTGGAGATGCTGTCTTTGGACTCGAATCATCGAAAGAATGACCTGTGACCTCCATCTCGTCGAATATTGCGATGTCCTCAACCTTCATGTCCATGGTTCTTGGATAGTGGAGGTGGAAGGGAAGACCGAAGAAAAGTGGATCGTTGTGCTCACTGGGGTGTACATGGATCCACTATTGCGAACTCTTCGTTCTGAGTGCTGACTAACGCCCTGTGCGAATGGAACGCTCAGGCGCACCTTGCGCTTCACTGGGAAAAATCTTTGCACGAACCTGAAGGGCACGTGCCCATGTTAGGGGAAAATTCACAGCATGGACCTGGAAGGCCCGTACCCTGCTGCATATTGTACTTGTCCACAAGGTACCCTAGGTACCATAGAGGTGAGTGGGCGGATGGACATTTGCTTCAGTGCGGCCACGGTAATTAGGCAGAGGAACCTTTCCGCAGGCCCCCGCGATGCGTCGCGTCATCTCCATTCCCACACCACCGCTACACTGACTACACAAGCAATCAAGCGCCCAAGGAATGGCAATCGTCTCCATTTCCGCGATTGCTACCGCCATCATCACGATTGTCAATGCACACGACCGCTCGGAGTTACGTGAATCTGCCATTGCCCGGCGGCGTTTGCTACCCAGTCATCACCATCTTACGCAGGAGTAGGCAACTATCTCACCAAGGCGGACTCGCAATAGTACGCCATGCACGACGACCTCGGACAAGATGAGACACGCAATTTCATGAAGCGAAGTCCTCGCAAGAAAGTTGCGCCTCTTCTCAAAGACGTGGGCTCCAGGGCTGGATAGACGGAGGATATCAGGCCAGTGGAGAACGCGTTCCAAGGGGGTTAACGTGCCCGGAAGACGTTGCTGGCCCGATCGGCCCTCCTAACGATTGACCGCCGGCCTTCATTTCCCATCGCGTGACCGAAGACTATGTCCTTGGCGGATTCTTCCTGACATCTCCTCAAATTACCGTCATTTAAGCCTGCACTTCACCGTCAATACGCCCCGCGAACCAAAGTCAGACACAAGTATGCCTGTCCACCACTCGTCTGCTGGGCGATAAGCTGCCAAGAATCTTTCGCCCCTGTCCCAATGCCAAATCGGAACAACCGCCAGGTCGGAGCGTGCTTCAGCGGATAGGTATGGCCGATGTAACGACAGATTCAGCGCCCAGACTCTGCCGCCGTGATTTTATGTGAGCTCAGAGTCAGACTGAATCGTTTTCAAGCCTGACTGCGATCAAGTCTCTCGCTAGCTAATCTTCTGCGTTCATCTTGAATCGTTCCCTACCAGCCGAATATCGGGCATGTGCTGCCATGTATAATTCTAGGTAATCAGTGTGACTACACTGGCTACCGCTCTTCGAGTAGGCACTTGATTCTGAACAAGTGCTTCCTCGAGCGACATCTAAACCCGACATCTCACCATCCAAGACCGGCAGTACTGCCTGACCTCGAACTTCAGGTTCTGATCAGGGTGCACCACCCACGTCAGCAAGGAGCCATAGACCCGGTCCCCAGCAATATCTTATGTCTCGACAAGGACACCGCAATCGCGAGAATTGCGCTCTGGCGCAAGCTGGAAACCCGATCGGACGGGCTTGGCGAGCTGACTATAGTCCAAGGTAGGCGTTGCATCTCCTGTCGCTCTGGAGGGTGTCTGCCTTTCGGTGCTCGTGCTCAGAACCCCCGAGGCCAACTCTCCCGTCCTATTCGGCCTTTCGAATGGTTAAGATTGCCGAGATCCGTTGCATTCGTGGCGATGGATGCGCGCGGTGCGGGGTTGGACAGCCTGTGGACCAAGAGGGCACCTAATTGTGGTTTCATGAGATGGAAGAGGAACGAGTGCGCTCTGAATAGCAGGAAGAAAGAAGCTTCGCAGATTCGGGAACAGGAGAAAAGGATCACCATCATACGGTCTTGGGAATTCGATAGTATCAGTTTGTCTATGCCTGGAGAGTCCTCGCCTATGGAGGAGACGTTGAGCGTCATGAACATGAAAACGGGCACATCCAAAGGTTCCGCGTGCGACTTCAATAGCAGAAAGGCCGTCTGGTGACGCCGGATCTTGCGAACATCACCCCGGACTCCAGATTTCATGATCAAGCCCTCAGCAATAACTTGACACGCATGCTTCGAGCAGACAAGACAACCGACAGAGGGTCGGAATAGCGGTAAGCCAAGGACCCTTGGGGACGAATCGCTGTTCCTGCCGCAGGACATAGCTTGCAGGTGTGGTCTTAGGCCGGCCTGGAGCGAGAAACCACGCCACACCGTCGATGAAAGTAGGCGGCAGCTTAAATAGATCGGTGTTTAGAACTGGATGTGTTGAGATCTCGGATTTGTGCCTTCAACTCGACGAGTCGATGTCCCTGAGTCTGAGCTCCAGCGCGTGGAAGAAGCGATGAATGTGCCAGGTTTGGCCAGGCTCCCAAGTAACACCATTAGAACGGTGACAGGAAAGAAAGATGGTAAGACGAAAGTGGCCGAGGCCAAATCACCAATCAGCGGAGGTTGTTGCTGTTGCATGGAATGCCGTTGAGCTGGGCGATGATTGGGAAAGCGATTGTTAAGTTTCTGGTGTACTGGAGGCTTGAATCAATGATGGTCGTGGCAAGCTCCCGGTCTGATCGTCAGCGGACTTGACGAGGGACTCGATGATGCTATTTTGAGAGCAAAGGTTGAGGAAGAATAGCGCAGCTCGGAGGAGAGTTTGCTCGATTGATCTGCCAGGGGTCAAGTGGACTGGAAGAGCTAGATAGAAGAGACGATCAAGGGGAGGATGGAAGTGCTTTTGGGTCGTCGTAACATACCTCTTCAACAATGCTGCCTGCATGACACACCCGGCAGTATCCAGCATTCCACCACCTAGTCGGCGAGGCGTCCAGTCCAGCATCGCAGCACTCGGCATGAACATGATCCAAAGCACTGGTCTGTGGTAAACAGCGGCGAGCAAGAGCACGAGCGGCTCACGCAACGCATGTCTCGGGTAGTCGCAATGGCTTTCTTGTCCTCCACGTAGCGCAGTGTAGGTATTCGCCAGCAAGGGGTAGTCCTGGTCGACAACAGCGAGATCGATCACTCCTAGGTGGAGCATGAGGCAGTCAACCCCAGGAATCATACCGCTTCATAGATATTCGACCCGACAATATCGTGCTGCTGGCCTAGGTCCTCCATGGACAGCATACGGTGGTTGTCACTGGTGTAGGTGTTGGTTGGGTAGGACGGGCGGGCGCAGAGCTTGACGATGGAAGCCGGAGGAAGTGCAAGAATTGCTGCAGTCTTAGCGGGCGTCAGCGATGGTGCGGTTGGCAGCCATGGAGGTTCACAGCGTTGTCTGGCAGAGCTTGTCCAACCTTGAAGATGGTAGGGTTTGGCGGACGGAACGGCCCGGCATGGCAGTGGTCCTCTTCCGCAGCATGAGGAAGGCTGAGTGCCGGCGCAAAATATTGAGGTACGCGGGATGTAGATGGTTGTTTCGGGCTCGCCGGTCGAGGGACTGCTTTCTGCTCAATAATTATGTGGTTCGCGATGAGGCCTGAGGATCCGGGTGTAGAACCTTGACGGCTTAAGCAGAGAGTTGAGAACCTCGGGGCTGTGGAACGAGTGTGACTGGAATGTTGGAATGGCGGCTGATTGTGTGTGTGGAGGGAAGGGGTTTGGATGCGGCATGATGCGGCGACGTAGGGCAGGCGAGAAGCAAGGGGCTGGGCCAGGCTTCGTCATGGTTGGGTTCTGTTTGGCGAAAAGGGCGAACATGTAAGGATGATAACGATGCCAGACTTGTAGACGGGAAATGACAGGACGGCGTCTTCTTACTCCGACTGTGGGTTTCAACTAATTCAAGGTAGTTGCGGTGCCCCGCAGCTTTGACCTGCCACTGTCAAGAACGGGAGGTGCCTGAGAGACCCACGTTCACCTAGACCATGGAAGACGGGAAAGTGAAAAACGCTGTACTTGCCCCAAACTGGTGTCCAGGTGGAGATGAACAGCCAAAAGGGTCAGCGTGGTGCCTGTCATGAACAGACCAGAAAGAACGATCCTTCCTCAGGCCCCATAGCTCCAAGGCGTGGACTGCAATAGAAGGCACGAGGTGCACGCTGTTCCCTTATCGCAAGATAATTTCTCCAATTCAAAGCTCCCACGAAAGCAAGCCCTGTGGTTTCTGATGTTCCTATCGCGGAGACGGCAAGCTTGGGGCAGGCTTCCCACAGTGGGTTCTCGTGCATGCCTCATCAACGTCGGAAATGCGGCGCGAGAATTGAGCCAAGGTCTTGACTTTGTTCAACGAGTGCAACTCAAAGAATTCGGCCGTGAGGCGGCAATCAAGACAACAGGGTGTTATTTGTAGCGAAGCCTACCTTAAAAACTTTTTATCGGGTTCTTGTCAGTCAGTCGTTGGCAATATGGAACGCTAAGCAATTCCTGGTAGCAGCCTACATCTAGTATCTTCAGGCTGTCGCTCCAAGTTTCTCAGACATTCAGCAGAAGACCAAAAACAGTGCTCTCTATCCATCCAACAGGCCCCAAGACCGCAGTTGTCAAGCGCAGTTACCATACCATATCAGCAGCCTGTCACTAGAATCTCAGTATCTTTCATCCAGCCTTATCTCATCAAGCATCCTGTGGTCCTCGTCCGTCAATTCAGGCCCTCGCCCCTCGAGCCCAGCAGGAGCGGCACGGCAAGGTTCGCCGCTTGGGAGCTAGCAGGTGTTCAGCATATATCGCAACAGTGCTCGCGAACAGCCAGCGAGACTTATATACGCCCATGACCTCCTTCCCAGAGGGAAAGAAATTATATTTCCGCAAAGATATAGACGCGGAGGTAGAGGCTTGCTAAGCTCTCTGTGCGCCTTTCTTGTCTCCCTCATCGCGATACACTTCCTGCCCGCCTAATATTCATTCCATGTTGTGATCCAAGGCCGTGGGCAGGGGTTGTCTTCTCGCTCGTTGTCGTGGGTGCATGAGTCATCGTGTCGCTGGCGTGGGAAATTGCTTCTATAAGAACAACGTCAGCTTTCCAAGCAGGCGGAGGGGATGACGGAGACGCACCGGCAATGGAGCAAGTGGGCGAAGTGGCGGAGCGGACGAGTGCTTCAGCAGCGTCGGCGATGGGTCGATGGGTGGTTATTAAACAAGCTCAAGGCGAGCTTGAAGTTAGAGGACAAAAATCTTTGATGGCAAAGGAGGATCCCCGGGACGAACAGAGGCCGATGTGGCGGGATGAGAAATGATAGTGAAGTGGGATTGACAATTGCTACGTCAGGGGAGAAGTGCCGGCGTATCAGATCGATTGGCTTGTTCAGAGCGGCAGGTTTGCCCGTGTTAAAATTCCAATGTCCCTGGGTGCATCTAATGTAATCAAGCAAGGTCGGATTTTTAACAGTTGCTTGTCAGAGGTCGAGTTCTTGTCAGAGGTCGAGTTCTTGTCAGAGGTCGAGTTCTTGTCAGAGGTCGAGTTCTTGTCAGAGGTCGAGTTCTTGTCAGAGGTCGAGTTCTTGTCAGAGGTCGAGTTCTTGTCAGAGGTCGAGTTCTTGTCAGAGGTCGAGTTCTTGTTCAGTCGGATTCTTGTTCGGTCGGATTCTTGTTCGGTCGGATTATCGTTCAGAGGTCGATTCTTTTTCTTCCGGAGGTCGAGCTCCTTTCGAGGGCACCTTAACGGTTAACCTAAAAAGCACTGTGGGATGACCTTCAACCGAGCTTCTCATATAGATCGTCGCGTTACACGTGGCACGACATAGGTGATGCTTAATGCAACACTAACGGGCCGACCGGCGACGTGAACGCTAATTTAATAGCTGCCCTATGCAGCCATCGCGAGATTGATCAGGTTGATGAGTTAACAGACGTGCGGACCTGAGAACTTGCCTCGCCAGAAGGCTAGAGGCCCCGAAACCACCCCGTTACAATTTTAACCCAGCGATTCCATGCTCTCATCATCGTTCCATCTGGGCACGTACATCTTTAGGCGGCCTTTCCCTGGGTAGTGCCCCCCATATACTGTGACGTAATTACCCAGGTAAGGTGGGGAGGTACGGTCCAAACAAACGCACTTCTCGTCGATTTTGCACCTCTCCCCCACCCATCCCCATCACCAGCGCCGTCAACAATATCGAGTCCCCGTCGTCAGCTCCCACCATCACCGCAATGGCTGCGACACTATCCCGCCCTAGCTTTTCCACATGCATTAGTCATGTTCACAGCCATTTTAGAGAAGACCGAATGGGGGAATTGCCTGGCTAAGGTACCCTACGTAGTAGTCTTGGAGAAGGGACGACATGTGACGTCATGGACCTTCCTAGTCCGGAGCTGGCTCCGGGTTTGCCGACACACCCAACAACGAAAGAACGTGCAAGGCAACCCGCCCGGCACTTTCCAAAAAAACGGCCCCTGGCTTCAAGACTCCCGTCGTACCAATCGTTTCTCAACTAATCTCCCGCCCTCGGAAGCCACAACCTTGCGCCTTCTGCTGACAACACCTCCGCCGAAGGAAGCCGCCTTTTTCTTTTCTGCGTTTCTCCCCTGCTCAACATCTGCGTGGCGCAAGAAAAACAGGCGATATTTTCTTTTACGTGCAGGCCCCTTCAACCATACTTCACACCACCCGACGTGTCTCGCTGCCACAAGCATCATCAACTACGACTGTTGACGCCGCCTCTCGAGATCACCCGCCAGATATCCTACGACCTGCGCCTTAGCACCACGATCCGTCTGTGACCGATCAAAATGACGGAGTCTGCAAGCAATGAGACGTCTGGCAAGGATACCCCCGCCCGACCGACCGCCGTAGAGCCACCAGGTATTCCTGTTTTCCTTACCTTCCAACCCACTCACCAACAAAGACTGACTTTATTCCTATGCAGGCCATCGGTCCGATCCGAGCACGAGAAAACTCCGCATGATTATCTAGGATATGGTCTCGGAAGATTGCGACTCGACCAAGAAAGTACAAGTCCACAGTGGTGCAGCGAGCGACGAGACGAAGGCCCCACATACGATAGATCAATCCAAGAGTGCAGGGGTAGCAAAGGCGGCAAAAACGGAGGACTTCATACACCGGAGCAGGCAGTTTGACCTCACCAAGGCATTTGCGGACATGGAAAAAGAGGAACAGGCCGAGGAGATGGCGAGGAGGGAGAGCTTAGAGCGGCGCCAGGCCCAGAGAGCCATGATCAGAGCCTTTGGGGATATGGGTGACTCGGAATCTGATTGACAGAACTTTTGGGGGTGGCTCTTCCCAGCGAACAAGTGGCGCAGGACTGCTATTCCAAAGTAGAGAATAGCACCGGACTGGTCATGATGACACCTCTAGTACGCAGCTTGTGTCCAGCGTGAGGTTGTCTCTCCTTTGCCATCCACCGACAACATCGATCAGGGCTACTCCGTTCGATCCCAGGAATTCCACAAAAATGCATTGCCTCGCCGGTACACACCGAGGCAAGCCTCACCACAACTAATCCATCTCAAACAAACTGAATTACAGTGGCCATACTTTGAAGAAGTCACTGCATTCATTGTTGGCCAGTGGGAGAGACTCGAATGTAACTGAGGCGATGCTGCTGCCAGTGCTGGCGTTCGATCGCTGCACACGCCGTCTATTAAACACATACTGCGAGGGGTCCACATTCGCTGCCGCATCTGGTCATCAGGGACCTCCTCAATGAGTCAATCAGTCAGTCAAGACCAAGAGAACAAGGTCTTCGCGGTCTTCGCGTCATCGTCCTCGTTGATTACAGTCGTGCTTCGTAAGCGGCCGTGGACAATAAGATGCATGTACCAGGGGGAACTCATTGGAAGTCGGTCTTGGAAAAAGGCGTTCCGGCCGTCAGTAGCAAGCTGTGGAGTGTCTGCATCAACACTCTGACTGTGCATACACACAAGGTCGACCTGGCCCAGAGGCCGAAACACGCACGACGAGAAAGGCAAGCAGGTTGCCCATGCTCGCCCTCGGCCTCGAAACCATGCCTCCAACCGCCTATTGAGGATAAATTCTGCTCGTTCTTCCCCAAATTCGGTTTCCGCGCAGGCCCGAGTTACCACAAGGACGATAATATGCTCGAAAACATGGCTCGGGGCTATCGGCAATAGGAGGCTCTGCACCTTGACTAGAAGCGTGGGATGGCTCGAAACCAAAGTGAAGGGAGAGATGGCGGTCGGCAGCCTAAACATCCTAGGAGTATCTTGCCTCTTCATTGCCGGTGGACGAGAGGAATGGGGGCAGCAAGATCGGCGAGCCCGGAATAATACAGCGAAAACTGGGAGAAACTCGCCGTATGTAGCATCATGAGAGCGGAGCAAGCAAGAGAGCCCTAGAAAGACTTGGAAACCAGGCACACCTGACCGGACCTGGGACAACATGAGACAAGGATCATACGGAAGATAGAGTGGATGATCACATCCTCTCCATTTCCGTTGCAGCTCCCATCTGATGGAAGAATACATTTGTCCGAAATAGAACGAGTTTGTAGATGAGCTAGAAGATGTTGGAATTCAAGGCTGCAGTTGCCGAGGAGGTCATGGGGCCATGGTTGAGAATGACCTTGGCTTGTTGGGGCGAGAGCGCAAGGTAATCGTCTACTGTGGCGCATGGAGACTTCTAGCAGTGTACTCAGCGATGCGAGTGAAATTAGGATTCGGGCGGGATGTACTCGATGGACTGCGGTTTCGACGGCAGCCAACCTGCGCGTAGTACAAAGCGAGCGTTCGAACGGGTCGGATTTTGGCCGCTACGCAGCTTGTCGCCCAGACGCCAACACAGATGACCAGCCTCCACGGCGGAGCGGAGAGGATGTGGAGAGCGCAGGTTGCTGCCCATGAACAGTTGCAAAACTGGGTAGCTCGTATCAAAACCTTCGAAGCTGAGGCACTTGAGGCTTGGAAAGGATGCTTTGAGGTTCGGAGCGACGGGCATGTAAGGGAGGGCAGCGCTGAGGCAACAAGGAACGAGAAAATATGGACGCTGCACGAGGATGTCATCATCAGCATGGTACACAACGAGGAAAACTGAGGGGTGAGGGTCATCATTCAGGGCAGGGAGTCGGGGGGCTGACCTTGCGAGGAGGTAGGTAACAGGTTCTTTCGGAACGATTCGCATTCAACCGGACGCACTGGTTAAGAAATTCATCGTAGAGAGACGAAAGCCAGTCCCAGAACAGCGGAGAATCATCGCGTGCTTGTAGAGCGTCTTCCTGCTGCTGTAAGTGTCCGCATGGCGAGCGCAAGTCTCAGACTACCTTAGGTACGAGGAATTTGGAAAAGGAAGATTCCTGGAGGCATCCACAATATGGGAATTTGTGCGGGAGCATTTGGCATGGGCTCGTTGGGAGGAAGGTCCCACAGAGCTTCCATACCCAATTCAGAGGGGAAGGTTCCACTCTGGTGGGAGTTTCTAGAGACGGAAGCTCCCTCCTATAGTGTGTGGGAGTTTCCCGAATGGTGGGAGCTGGAGGAAGGTAGACAGAAGGTGGAGTCAGTGCGATTCAACGGGGTTACTGCCATACAAGTGCAGAGCCCAGCCAAGCTTGCCCGACGAGAAGCAGAGCGACAGCTTCTGGGCTCAGGGGCAAGCGGAAGATGTTCCCCACTGAAAGCTTGTGACAGACGGCTCCCACCAGTCGGCCTGACCCTGACGAGAATTATTACGAGCGGACCCTGACAGTCAACACTCTTTTCGCATCTTCGGCGCGAGACTGACGCTCCATGACAGGCCATTGCTGCCAGCAAGCCGAGCACAGACCTACTTTGCTCCTCGCGTCACAGCGTCCTCCCCAACGTCCGACGACGGAACCAGCTGCGACAATCACAACACTCTTCACCAGATACCCCAAGCGGTAGTAGATGCACTAAGACGCAATAATTGTCGGGCGGTTTTCGAATTCCGAAACATAATTGATCGACCGTTCCCTCTCGCCGCCCCATATTTGCCGTGGTTCAGGAGGAGCCAAATCAAGCTGCGCTTTCGAATCAAAGTAAAGCCGTCGGATCTTTGGCAACGCTGTCTAGAACACCATTCGATGCCCTGGAGATTCCTCCTCGATGAACGGATCGGCATGACAACCCTTCAAACTCCGCAAACCCGAATCGACAGACACAGACTTATGAGCAAAGGGGTCCAGCATTCCTCTTCGCCTTCTCGCGTCTCGCTCCGTTACAGCAGCACCGAATAGCTCCACCTACGAATCCTGTTTCCACAGTAGAAATGCAGGAGCCTCTCCCACAATTAATGTCAAGTCTCTGCCTCCCATTGATGGCCATTGCCTTGATCCAAGTCGTTCTTCTGCTTCGAGACCCCGCTGCCACCACTTGACCATGGAGACTTCCCTGGGCGTATCCCTGAAGAGAACGACAGGACAGGCGGAGACGACTGAGATCGGTCAAGCATCCAGGATGGCAGGAGAGGAACACAAGGCCGGATAGAAGAATGCAGGAATGTGGAGTGGTCGAGACCAGGAAGAGTTTAAGTCAGGTCACTGGCTGCTAATAGACTTTTCCCCGGGACACAGCATACGATGTCAAACAAGTACGCATATCTCTCGCCAGTTCCGAGAGTGGGTAGTGCATGTCGAGTGAAGCTTATGATGCCATGTTCAACTCCAATAAGGACTCCTAGGCCCTCAATGCTTCTGGACGAACGCGATGTATTTGTTCGCAACTAGGGACAACTTTTCTATAGCTTCTAAAACTGCAAAGGAGATGACCTGAAGGCTGTCGTAGGGGAACCTATGATCGATCGTGTGACTGCCTGGATGTCATAATGCATCACAAATCATCGTTAGTGTTGTCGCCGAGGCTTTTGCTGGCTGAATGTTTCCCACTTTCTTGTGGCGCGTTCCCTCCCCAAAACATTTGCGCCATTCTCTGTCCCATTAGCGGATCTCCCGATCTCCTGAGACAATTAGCAGGTTGATCTCTTGCTGTTTTTTTGGAACAAAGGTGCGAGTCAACACTGCCGTCCTCCACGGGGCAGTGGACATCCCCCAAAAACACATATCTGAAGAAAATAGGCATGGCTTGTTTATACATAGTATCTGTGGGCTGTTCGGTCAATTAAGCGCCTCAGGAGTTCCGTCGACGGGTCCATTTCGCGACCAATCGTCCTGTCTGCTGCGACATTGACACCCTCGTTTCTCGGTGGGCGCCTGGTGAGACGTCCCGCACGAACTTGCTGCTGCAGCTGCTTGGATGACCTGGTGAAGATAGAGCTTCCTCCCGACACTCTTTGCAAGAACCCACCGGCGCCCGAATCGTCATTGTTGAGGGAGTTGATATCATTGATGCGCATGGCCAGCTTTGAAGGAAGTTGAGGATCGCGTTGTCAGAATTCAAAGACAACTCGGCGCCTTTGTCGGCCAGGCAAAGGCCGGGAACGCACAACTCGATGCGAATGCCAGACTTTTTGAAGATTTCTGCCTTCTAGCCTGTTGAAATTGGTAGCAGACGGTAGAAAACGCTCTTTTGACAGCACGATAAATGAAGACTTTGGGAAACGAGCGGTTGTCATGTGCAAGCTCACGCATGGATTTCAGAGCCTGTGCATGGCGGCGCACGACCTTTAAAGTGGTTGCTATGATTTGGCTTGGTCGTAGATGGCGATCGGTGCTACCTTCTGCGTGGATGTTTGGTGGTCAGGGGCGATTAGCCTTGATTCGAAATCCTCGACGGGTCTTATGACGCGGCGTCCATTGAACTGTCTGGGAGAGATGTTAGCTTTCCGACAGCTGCGATAAATGTAGTGTTTGTGCTCGTCACGAACAACGGATGCACCGTGGACCGGTGTGTTATCGGCTGCTTCTGGGGGCGGTTATACTTGTGTAGGCGGAATGGAACCTGAGCAAGCACCCCGCACTTTGCACAGGTTGCTCTTCAGACTCATGCTAAAGTCTGTCGGGTACAGCTCCCGCTGGGAATTTGTGGGTCAACGTACACCTGGGTGAGCACAACGACCCACTTTAACTTCTGTGCCTTCATAGTGTTGATCTGATCAGCGCGTCCGGTTCTTTCCTTCTGCAAACTGCTCTAATAAGAATGAAAATGTCAGTCTCACACCGCACAGGCCAAACAGGTCAGTCTGCTGGATAGCCTAGAATCTGTCCATGAGTCTGATTTTTTCCGCTACCGGACCCCTTTCGCCGACCTTTTCGTCTCAATAGAATGCTGGCTCCATTACCTTATCGATCAACCTTATCTGTCGAAAGTAGGTCAATGTACAACCAGTGAGGTACATTGGCCCACTTAAGCTTTAGCGTCTCGTCGTGTCACTAACGTATCGCTGCTAGATCGCATCGTAACCAGGGCCCTAACTGTGCTCAACCAGCCACTTCAACTGTTCTCAGCGCGGTGTACTTTGGGCAAAGATTATGTGAGAAAGATCGTGAACCATCAAACCCACAGTGATTGGTTGACGTACCTTTCTAGGCCAGGATCGCCACCTGATGCAGCGACATTGCCCGCGTAGTTACCAAAAGCCCGAAATTCGATGCAGCGTGGAAATTCCCATCATCACTCAAGAAGCACACACAGCTATATCTACTGGAGAACTTGGTTCTCGTTCGCTCTCGCGTAGATAAGCTACTGGCCGCTGGTGTGGTTGGGGACCCATCTTTCCGGCGCGGGGCCCCAGCGTGATCTTCCCTACTGCCGGCGGCGTATGTAGCTGGACAGGTCGAACAGAGATGTCGCGCCGGCGGACACTTGTCGAAGTAAAATGTAGTATTAAATGGGGCTCTCGGGAAACATTGGCATGGAATGTGGCGCTGCGGCAGCGAGAGGGAAGTAGCAATTATCACACTCGATACACTGTTCCATCGCAGTCATGGCCATGGCCATAGGTCTGCTGCCTGCAATGCCCTGGCGCTGCAGCGGGCCCGGGGGTGCTGAGGTGCTAAGGAACATGGGCGTCAGCGCTGCCATCCTACTGGCTGCCAGAAATTTTAGCCTCCGCGTGCTGTAGCCGCACCGCGCTGTCCACTAAAGACTTGGCGGAATCTGCTGATGTCCGTACACCGTACCTGACCAGGTGGGATGACCCCACCTTGACGCGCCTCACGTTGAAATTCGGATCGAAGGTGGTGCCGAGGCAGGAAAATGACCAGACTTGCTGCTTTGTGGTCGCGATTGTCCTCGATGTGTGACTTGAGGACCTTGACGATTCAGGGTGGGCAAAGATGGAAAGGGCAGCCGTTATGTGAATCCCCGTGAGCCCTTCCGGCCTTGTGCGCAGCATGAGTGCCTTGGTGTGAAGGCTGGCCTGGACCTGCCTCGGTTGAATGGACGTCCTGGTGTTTACTATCTTACTTGGTGCTCTCCTCCTTCCGTCTCCGCTTAGATGTCGCTATCTAAAATGACCAGGAGGAACGGGGCACCTCAAGTCACCTACCGAATGATGTGAGCCAGGTAGCAAAACACTGTGACCTGGCTCTCTGCCTTCGGAAGGCTGCATCAGCTGCCCTAGACTGCCTGCGGGTTTCATGCGTTATGCAGGTCGGAAAATGTGTTCTGGTCCGCCTACTCGGGGGCATGGAGTTTACGGTTGTCGTGGCCATCAAGCGACAGAAGGAGTGGGCGAAGCATACCGTTCTTCGAGTTTTCACTAGCATAACGTTCAATTGGAATACCGCATGAAAACTTCCCGACGATGAGTGCAACTGAATTGCCTCTGCAGTGATTTCATTTGATGAGACTGTGTTGAACCCGTAACCATCTGGGCGCTGGGTTGCCTAGCATCACTGCCTCGATAGCGTGCATCGTGCAACGGGCGTGCAACATGCGGCGATGTCGGCGTGCAACGTGCAGTGATCAGCGTGTGACTTCTAATGTCCGATTCCCTGTTGATATACAGCAGCCTTGTTGCGTTGATGTTGCGCACCACCATGCTGAATCTTTCTTAGTGGCCTTCTATTCATCCTGCTTGGCTCGTGTCCGGTTCAGCTGCTCTGCTGGCTGCGCTGTGTGGGCTGCCCACATTCATGTCCGGAGCTAAATACCGAGCCAACTGAGCTGGAGCAGACCGGCACGAGTTTTCCCTCTTTCCTCACGTGCGAAGATCGCTTCATTACGCTGATAACGTAAGTGAGTTTGTTTTGGGGGTGAAGCTGTGGTTGGGAAGGTCCCGGAATGGCGACTGCCAACCTACAGCAACTACCCAAATCATCCATCAGTTGGTGCCTAGGGTACCAACACTCCCTCGCACAGCACCTCCGGCACTCAGCGCTTCCCTCGAAAGTTCTCCCGGCCCAGACCGAGTTCTTCGTCGTCACTACAGACACCACGGCCATCACGCTCCACACAAGGCCGCCAATTTGAGCGCCCAGATGAACACAAGCAATTCATACAGTGGATTTCGCTGCTGAGTGCCACATGCGACCGACACTTGGTTTGTCGCCCTCAGCTCCAAGCTCGAAACACTCTCGAGGAATCGCTGACTGAAAATGAACAGGAAAGGTCCCACAACTCCATTACCCCCCTGTTCCGACCGAGATATTCCTCTCCTTTCGAAAGAATCGGAGTCTGTCAACCCCCTCGAAACCGACCGACTGGCGTCCTGACCAAAGACAACCGCATCCATTAACATGGACTTTTCCGGCCATCCCAGGTGCCTACATCATCTGACAGACCTACCACATCGAACATCGCTACCCCGAGGAGACGTCTGTCATGGCGTGTGCGCCCCGCGTAGCGATACCGAACAGTGTCATGTTCCAAAGTCGGGTCAGACCCCACCGCTGTATCTCTTGCGACGAGTTCGGCCACCCACACACCGAGGCCAGTTCGACCTCCCGTCTGGTGTGTTCCCACACGCAGCTGGTCTACCAAGTAGACCTATCACTGGGGCTCAATTGCCACCGCGTGTGCAACCAAGTCTCTCTGAGTTTGCTAGCACTTCTGCTCTTGAAGACGACACACGGGTCGTCTTCTTGGGCACCCACTTCTCTCGCTGCGTTCGGAGACTTGATGGAGAAGGGTAGCAAGGTTCAAGATTCTCCTTGGCTGCTCATACACTCGCCTAGGCTCCAAGAATGACGTGGAATACTCCCTCAATTACGTTGTCGCTAAGGTTCGACCTGACGTCCGGCTCCATGCGCTAGCAATCTCGCATTTTGCATCGCCCGCAGTGCTGTCCATCCTCAATCCCATCGCCAGGCTCGGCAATTCTACCCTACTCAAGGCAAACGGTCGTCCCGGTCAAAGAAGCTCGCGCCCTGATTGCCGCAACCACCCCGTGAGTAGCACGCACCATCGTCGGCGCCAGGTTGCTCACTCCATCCGCTCCCCAACTGTCGTGTACAACCCTCCGTTTTCTTTCGAACACCCTCTTGGCAGCTAGTCATGTCCCTCTCGCATCTAATTGCGCTTGTCCGATACCAGTGACCGAAATAGGGCCTACTCAAGTGCCAATCAGGGGGCATAGCTACACAGTTCCGATGCATCGGCGAAGAATTTCAACTCTCGAGCAGACTCTTGGTTCTTCGCTTGCTTCGTGTCTCAAGTCAATACTGGCGCCCATGACAACAGCAGTAAGCGATTGCTGTAGGACCATGAAAAGGTTCAACACTTACAAACAGGGGTATGTCGTCCTTTAGGAGCCAGCTGGCGTTGCATTTCGAACTATTCTGGTTTCTCTCGTCATGCAGGCTCCTAGACCTTTATTCCCTAACGCTATCCCGCCCTATCTGAACCATATCGCCACAGACGTGCTTATCTATTGACTGGCCCGCTGCATCAATCTGCTCGCTGGCAGTAATAGCGGAGATCTTCAATCTCCCCCCTTCATACCCAGCTTGACCGCCAGTCCAAATCGAGGACAGACCACGGTGCATCTCGGATAAACGCGACGGCCAGCAAGTGCTATCTGCCTCGCACGTCTTAAATATACATCCACAGAGCGGCAAGTTGTTTGTCACCCAAGTGTGTTAGTTGACCAAGCTGCCCGGGCACCTCCACATGAGACCTTCTTTCCGGAAAACGATGCCTTGAGCAAGCCTAAGGAGTAGTATCCAGACCACCGCTGGAATACGGTACCTGCCCATGATGCACCTCAATGGACGATCTCCACTCAGGTGGACCGCCCAGAGAGGCTTTTCGGCGAGCAAGGTCGTCCGCCAAGTGGCACGAAAAAGACACTGATCATGTGAAGTCATAGCAATGACTGTTGGCAACATGCACGGCTGTCTTCTCTGTGCGGCCTTTCTTTCCCCTTGTCGCAATTGGTAAGATCGTTCGGGTTGGTATGACTTCAGTGACGGCGATTGCTACAGGCACCACACAGGGACCCGCTAGAGTAAACAGCAAGATCTTCCAGGTATGTGGTACGATGACTTTGTTTCGTGCATCTAAGCTGGGACAAGACCCATGCATTGATGCGACGAAGGGAGACATTGTCTCTCACGGTTACAGCAGGGACGCTTCGGCCCGTGGGCCGTGGTCTTCTCACTTTCGGGAAGCTTGCCTGGCTTTGAAGGGGGACCCCTGGCTCCGAGATGCAGCCATGGCGGGGCAATAGTCTGCAGTGAGTATTCGGAGAGGCTGTGGTGTGAAGATGCGACTTTGCTGAGCATGTGAATAAGAAGGTGGAGGTGCACAAAGTTGAGCAGGCGTGCATGGACAGGTGCAAGTGCTCGTGGGCAGATGAAGGGGCACATGTGCAGGTTGGGAACTGCCATCGTGATGGTAACTACCTATCTGGGTACGGACCACCAAGGTAGATCCAACACATGCTGCTCGTGATGCCCAACTCCAGTCTTTCGGGGCAGGAATGGCAGTGCAGTGTGGGGACATTGCCCCAGGAGCAGCATCATCATGCGAATTTTCGCACGAGCCCCATAAATGGGATGCAAAGGTTCGCAACAATTGGCTGAGTCGACTGCAGCCTAAGGTAGCTCCTGTCATCGAGCTGTCCAGGTAGTCGCAAAGGCGCTATTTCCTTCCAGGTTCCCATGAGGTCAGCAAGGTACTAACTGCCAGTTCCAGCGCTGAAGTCGGCAGTTGGCGACGAGCTCCTGCCTACACCTACCTACCTCGGATTTTCAGGAGTTGAGTTCGATGTCTTCGGCTTCCGAGGGCCACCCATGCCAATCCCCACCAGAGTTTGGCGTCACATTGCTCGAATTGCCCGAGGCGCCGCGCCCGCTTTTTCAGCCCCACGTGCCGAACCAAGTGGATGATGCATCTAATCAGAAGTGGGCGGTGACATGCCAGAGGACCACATATTTCATTTGAGTGCAGTAGTTCTTGTGCAGTGCGGTGGTTGTTTCCACGTAAAATCAGCCCCGGTCAGCTGAGGTGCTGAGGCGCGCCTGCCGAAAGCCGCTGCACCCAAGCAATAAAAGCAACAACCCGATGACCTCACCTCCCGGCAGTGTGATTAGTCATAATCCTCCAGCAAAGACACTGTATTCTGTTTGCTGCCCGCCCGGGCATTTGTCAGTCCAGTTCCACCATCTGCTATCGGCAGTCCTCCTCTTTCAAAAACCCTCCAACTCAGCAAAGCTCCAACTCTTCGTTCAATCATCCGGCCTTAATTGTCCTTGCAGGCCTTTACTTCCCAGCCCACATCATCGCGACGTAAGACTTCGCCATGTCTGACCCGACCAACGACCTCTCGCAGGCCGGCAGAACCGACAACAATCCTCGCGCAGTCGTCCCTGCAACCACCAACCAACGAGCCCGCTCTTCCTCCAACAGGCTTTTCGGCAGTACCGCAACCACGACGAGCGACTAGAAGTCGATCGATTCGCCTTACACGAGTGCCATCCGTCAGGCCCTCTTCCCGGCTAACAAGCGTCCCATTACCCAATTCCGGTGAGCGCTCCACGTTTTGCGTTTTCCCAATCCCATGTCCGCGAGTTTCGCACGATTGAGTCGACGCAGATTGCTAACCCCCTGCGTTTCCTCCTCCTAGGCTTCCCAACACTTCGGCCGCCCGCCCCCCTGGCTTTTCAACCTGGCGCGAGTCTCAAGCTGACGAGACCGTTGGCGGAAACGGAAACAACCGTGCCCAGGCCCCAGGCGATGACATGACCCACAGCAAGGATCAACGTGCAGACGAGGGCGGCAAGGACAAGGACTCAGGCTCGGTTTCCCAGAGAAAGTCATTCGAGACGCCGGCAAAGCTCAAGATGGTCATCCGATGAACGGCTTGTTGATGATCGAAGTAGTTGGGCCCCGGGAGAAGCGCATATTATTCCGGAGGGATACATGGTGAAGCATGGCTGGCGATGGTGCAAGAGTCGCTGACATAGCTGGAGAGCATGAAATAGATCAAACTTCGCAAATATTGTGCAAGCTACATCGATCCGCGTGAGGAATTTGTAGTTCCTCTCGCATGTTTCCTGTTGTTCTTGTCTAGAGCCCCTTCTAGGTGTGGCCGCCATCTCGGCCAGCCATTGGACCCCGGAACGGTTTGATGACCTTTATCCGCCCGAGATCGTGCAAATTGCCGGTTGCAAGACCAAAACGACGAATGCGTCGTTGTGTCGGCTGGAGCTTGCTCCGACACAGTGATCCAGGTTGGAAAGCCTGCGAAGGGTCGCCCGCTAGATTTTGGACGCTTCAAAGGCTTCAAGAAACGTCTGTTCTTTGTCTCGGATACCTACCTAGGCGCAAGCGGGGTTTTTCCCCATGCTGTGATTTTTTCCCAACAGGAACAAACCCAGACAATCGAGATCCCGTTCGATTTTAAGATCCAGCTGCCAGCAGCCGTCGCATCTCTTCATTAGAATTGCCTACCACACAGCGTCCCACGAGACTCCGACGTCCCTACATCCACGTCCACCGGTTAAACACCTCTAATTCTCCAACACGGCTCGTCGATCGCATCACAACACATCCACCAAGCCCATCAGAGCTCAACACTCAATAACCAGACGCATTATTAATTTTCATACCTACGCGCGTCCAGCGCCGAAGCCGACACAAGAGGCCCTGCGCGCAAATTGTCAACAGAGCTTGCACCCCCACAGCGACGCATCCAAGTCCTACCTTATGAAGCCCCGAACAAAGCTCTCTGTCCTTGCGAGCTCCCGAAACCTTCCTCCCGGAAATACCCTTTTAGGCGTCGTGACGGCCGAAGCGACGATGATATCAAAGCATGGGCCGACACATTGCTCGATGGCGGATCGACATGAGGCACCGTAAAGAGCCCGCGCGCACGCCATCACGGAAAGAGAGCTGCCAGCGTGATGCGTATCTGTGCAAAGATTTTCATGCCACACGCTATGCTTTGCGGATGACATCTACATGTCTATTGTTCATTAAAAGATTTTCCCCGTTTTTGACGACGGTGAGTTCCATGAATTGGCCTGGCAAAGTCGATGTAGCTGCCACCCCTTCCGGGGGAGCACCTTCTATAGTTCCTGTGATATTTCAATCTTCTATGAATGGCAAATTCGGGGCGACTGCTAGCTGCAGATGTATGGGGCGCAGAGGATCTCAAGGCGAAGCCTTGGGGGTTGAGCGACGAGATGTGCAATAGATGCACCACCCAACGTGCCTGTGGATAGTAACAGACATTCATCAAATGCCTGATCCCAGGAGACTGTAAATTGAAAAAGCCTTTTGGATTGATATGGGCAGTGCGCCAGATGTCTTATTTGGAAAAAGCCAAGGATCTCCATCTCAGCGGTTGCGGACCCCTGGCTGTCTTAGTTGACGGCAAAGCCTATTGCATAGTGACGTTTTACTCACCTCGAAGACGTGTCCCAGCTTGATAAAATGCTGATATGATTGCTGTTAATCCTTGTATTAGCCGTCATTCCGTCATAAGCAGCCGAAGTTTGACAAGGTACCAATCATATATGGTCGACCCAGGCTTGGGATCGTGGTCTACATAGATCGCGGTCTGCTGGTTACACGTTTTCACGGTCAAAGAAGGACATGACCTGCTGCCTCAGTCTCATCGATTTCCCCGAATATTTGCTTTCCATCCATTCTTGTCTGCTCTGTTGATCCAACCAGGTGCTTGATTGCTTGGAGGGACCCTACACCCCTGTGCGGGGCTCTCAGCTGTATCTGACCTTAGTAACCCTGTCTTTGAGGTACTATTCCATTGTCATATGATGTAACTGCTTCTGCTGGACGAGCAACTGATCCAAATGTCGATTGGCATGTTGCTTGACCGAACTGATCGCAGGGATCGATTACGAGACCTGCAAAAAGAGAAACATGGTCCACGGATGGCGCTCAAGTTGGATATGGCAGTGACTTGTCCCATGGAATCTATAGTGGAGCCCTGAAAGACGTTGATCTCGTCAGAGACTTTCATTGAAAGCGCGCATCCATTGGAATAATCGCAAGAAAAGGGTCTCAAATCGCAGTTAGGAACTCCAGCCTAAGGCAAGTCACAACCGCCCGCCATGGAATGAGATTTCTCGACTAATAGACTCATGGACCGCAACTATGGTGAGTTTGAGCAGGCCAGCATATCTGAAGCCTCGTTGTAACCCATGAATAAGTTAGGCAAGCAGAAAGTGCCAGTAGACGCCTTTCACTATTGTCTTAACTCACATGCTCCGTAGTTCGATGAAGAAGACGACGGCAACGCCTGAACGTGACTAATTCCGCGTAAATCTCTAGATTACATGTAATTCCTTCACGGGAGTGCTAATAAAAAAGCAGTGATAGTCATGTTCAAAGATACGGGTCGAGAAAAAAAACAGATTCGAAAGATTTGAAAACATCAAGAGCTTCCAGTCGAATATTTGGGGTGTTTGGAGTCGTGAGACTTGAAAGAATGAGCACGACGTCTGCAGGACTTTAATACGTTCTGGCTCCAAGTATTTGGAACCTTGGAGGTAATCTTAACTCGAAGCCCTCAGAAGAAAGCCTTGGAAGTGCCACTAAACGCATACGATCCAAATTACTGCATAAGTTGTGCGGAAGGAGGCCTCCACACGGCAATCTTCGCAAACACGGCTTCGTGACGTTGCAGTTGCCCTGTTTCGCTCGAGTGGATTCGAAGGAACTTACACCCCGGTCGCAATATCTCCGAAAAGGATCATAGGAAGCTTTGCGTGACCGTAACTGAGCAAAAGAAAGACCTCAGCCAAGATGAGACTGTGCGAAAAGAAGGAATACCTAAGTAAGGATGAGTATTATACTTCTGAGCGGCATGATTTGATTGCTATGAGGGTTGTGAGTCGAGCTGGCTGACATTAAAAGTGGGTGAGTTGTAAGTTTTCATAGTTGTGTTCTCTATGTTATCTTCGTGCATCAAGATGTAGCGTCCGGCTCCGGAAACCCTGGATGAGGCTCTCACAAACTGAAGCCGCATCAGTATATTTCATCAGCGGGTCGCAAGTCTGTGGATTTGATCTGGCAAATTCACCCCAGTCGTGCGCTATTTTAGCAGCTGAATGCTGTAGCATGAAGCAACAACCACACCAGGTACATATCATGACCGATTGCATGAACGTAGAACACTGTATGAAGCAATCAGCGGGTTAAAGTTCCGCATTTGACTTCTGTCTCCTGAAGAATGAAATCCTACCTAAGTAAACTAGCTTGAGGGTTTGATCGCCGGGTCAAGAATATTACGACAAAATATGAAGAATTGTGTGGAAGCAGATGAAACGAACCAGTAGAGTCGTCATTAGAAGATGTTCCGGGAGATCGATGAAGCCTGTGCGTTTTATACGAATACAGTTTTGATCGCCTCCAGAAGACCGAATGCCCATTGTGAACAATGGAGTATGGGTCGTAGCCAGATGACGCGTGAACGAAGTGAAACCATTCAGCGAACGAATGAGCCTAAACTAGACGACATGAATTCAAGAGGATTTGGGTATTTGACGTGACGGGATGCCCGTGCCACTGAAAGCCCGTTCGGCGAAGCGCTGAAACTCTGGCTGCAGTAGGACATATCATCAACCCACGACTTACACACTTTTGCCATGAGTATGACCAATCTGAGCCTGCCTTGTGAATTTGCTGTCACGACTGAGGGACTTGAAGAAGATAGTGTTGAATTGAGTGTACACTTTGTGCTGTACGGAGCTCCAGGCGTCTTCACATAGGATAGCGGGATTTCCATCGTAGCACCAGCTTCTAGAAGTCATTTGGCTCTCCTGCCCTTTCTGAGTCGGTGAGAAGTTTTTGATCAGCAAGCTAATTTAATAAATTATTATGTGGTGGGTTATCTGATTTTAAATGCGCTGGAATCCAATATATTGCGCAAGAAAGACTCTCCAACCTTCGCTCACTAAACCTGTCACGCATGTAGCGTCACTATGCTTGAACGAGTGCCTGATTAACCAGATTAAAAGGGTTGACTGAGGTGTTATGACGTTGTCTCCCTATCACGGCTCAGCTCTCCTGTCGATTCCCGTTGTTCAGACCCTTTCAAAGAAATTCTTCGTCCGCAATGCTCTGTCCGCTGGTCAGCGCTATAGCCGTGTGTGCCTGGTCAGTGTGGTTGATGTAATGACCGTTAGCGAGGCGGGAGCGGCGACGTTAGCAGTAAGGGAACGTATGAATCATCTCCTTAAAGTTGAGCAGGCACGATGACTATCCATCATGACAGCAGGTCAACGAGTCTGCGCAGACCAGCTGTGAAGGCATGTTTCCATTCTCAATCGAGGAAACTGGGTCTCTTTCTTCCCTTCTAACTTTTCTTCCGCAGTTTGCCGCCTGGAGGCGCACCTTGTTAACTGCTATATAACTCTCACGGGGAAATATTTAAGGGCTAGGATAGCTTATAGAGAAACCTCTATAGCTACTTATAGGGGTATATAAAGAGAGCGTGAATCGCTAAAGGGTAAGTATCTCCTTCTTTATATTACTATAACCTATTACTCCTTTAATATTAAGATATTATTACTATATTATATCGATACTATCTATTACTACTTTAAAAGTAGTAATAGTTTTTTTATAATTACTTAAAAGAATTAGGATAAAGTATATAGATTTTTATATATATAACTTAGTCCCCTAATATAAAGTTTAATAGTATATTAAATATATTACTACTTTCTACTAATATACCTTAATAAGATAATATATTATTAAACTAAGGTATAGAGATATTTTAAGTATATTAAAATAAACTTTAAGATAAATAAGCTATATAATATTAATTAAATTAAGCGTTTTATATTATTAAAGTATAGCGTCCTGTTAAAGGAACTTAAGGATATATATATAATTACTATAGCGTAGTAGTAGTTAATAGGGGCGGTTTACTAGATATATAGGGGGTAGTTAGAGTAAGGGGGACCTCTTATGTATCCCTGGTTATACAAAAATTCACAAAAGAATTCTTCACAAAATGCGAGGAAACTGGGTATGAGGTTGACTTGGCAGCAAGCTTGACGGAAAATTCGGTGCTCTCCCACTGAAGCGGGTGGTGGGATGGTGCATGTCCTCTGACACGCGAGAATGACCGCGGTTTAAAATCACACCAAGTACGCACCCGGTGAGACGTCACGATCGGCGACATGTTAAATCGGATGGTTGCTGTTGATGCCATGTCTGCATGTTCAGGTTGATGGTGTCTGCCGAAAGCGGCGAGGCCAAAGCAGCGATGCCCTCACCCTGGTTGCACGTTGGACGAAATCACAGGGTTGACGGAGCTTGCTCGTATTATGCTGGTATCTGAGCTTGTCAACTGCTTCGCTCAGCTACACAAATTGAGCTCGTCAAAGGTCTAATCTCCCACAACGATTAAGAGTCCAGGCAGCTTGATTGTTCTATTGCGAATATTAGCGCAGACATAAATTGAGAGATGTTCAACACCAGAAAAAGAAACCCAACAGGTCTAGCCCTATAATAACATGTGTTTGACTCTGCTGGAATTATCTTAGAGACGTGTAGCAGCAACTTTGTAGAAGTCAGGGTGATGTAGGAAGCAAAGAGATTCAGAGTACACGCCCCCTGGGTCTGAAAATGAGGATGGCATGCTGGCCCTACAGGGCGAAAATGACGGTGCATCCATGGCACACGGGTGCAGTATTTCATCTGGTCTTCGCTACACAAGATAAGCATGTCGTCTGGGCTCTGCAGTCTACTGTCGGTGAATGATGTATTGCGAGAATTAAAACTCGCCCAGGGAAACTTGCACGACAAGAAACATCTCGTGCGGGCTCTGCTAAATGAGACTCGACCGCCGCTACTGGCGAAGATGTGTATTTCAGCCAAGCGCCCGACTCTCGCCGCTCATTCCCACATCCCCCCGACATCAGGCATTCATATCCCTTTCGAATTGGCAGTTGCAGTAGCAAACAAGGTTTGCATCGCTGCTTGCATCTACCCAGGACTTTCCAGCTGTCGCCTCACTTGGAGACATTGAGACTGCTGCTGGCTGTCAACTCCATCGTGCTCGCCGTAGGAAAAGGGGATGGGGTGCAACCCTGACAGTACGTACCTATTTTGGCGTTGGGCCCTGGTAGCAGTTGGGATTTGGGACGCGTGGTGGGGGTCCCCTATGCTTGGCAGAGGGGTCGTCTTCCCGCGAGCTCGAGTCTTCGGTTCGAGACGATGCAGAAGCGGGAGGATAGCAGTTGGGATTAGGGACACGCGGGGCGGGTCCTCTTTCGAAGGACGGGTTGGAGGATGGCGCGTAGTCGACATCGCGATCGGCGATCGTCACCTTGCAATGAACGAACGTGCCACTGTCTGTAGGGCCACCCCGGGCCGTACGATAGAGTATCTGGGATGGCTCAGGAGTTTTCCGCGGTAACGGTTGCCACGCAAGCGGGTATCCAGGCGGCCCGGATGGCTCAGCTGGCGGGTGGATTGGCTCGGGAGGCACCCATTGTGAAATGAGTGTCCGCCCGGGGCCGGGGACAGGGGCGTATTCTTCTGGCTCCACGGCCGAGGAACCAGTCGGCGCGTGCGTAGAGTCGCTCAACATCATAATGGTGAGGGCGGATTGGAGAGTAAAGTATGACGATCAGAGAGGCGAGGATACTCAAAGGAGATAGAAAGGGAGAGAGAGTGTGTGTGAGAAGAAAAAGATACAGAAAGGGGGAGAAGGCAGGGGACATGTAGACTTCCCAAATGTTTTCCCAATCAACCGCTTAACCGCCCAACACAAGCAAACAATGTGGCCCAAAACGGAAGCAAACATGTACAGCAAACAAACACGAAGCTCCACACCCATCCATGTAGCACGAAAAACGATGCAGGCCCTCGAATGAGGCCTCACTAGTGCTGATAACCACTGTCGGTCAAAATGAAATCGGTCAAAGCGCCGCCAATATCGTACCCGCTCTGGAAACAGCGCGGCGGGCTCAGATGCAACAAATGCCGAGTTGGAGACGGACCAACACAATGCCGATGTCTGCATCAGTAATGGGAGACAGCGGCGATGGGGAACGAATACCTCAGTGAGATGCAGGTCACAGAGCATCAAGCAAAGGGTGTTGTGCCAAGGTATTAGTCCGTCCGGCATTTATTGACCGCAAATTCCAGACTGCCCTCTGAAGCCCTGCAACAGGCATTGCCATCGGATTGCACATAGCGCCTTTGCGAGCGGGCATTATGGGCGAGCTTCTAGGACAGCTGTGATATTAACGCGATTTCTTAGATTTGTGCGAGTTTTTGCAAGGAGTTGAGAACCCGTCGCGCCGTGAGCAAGGCGGATATGGCCGGAGACAGTGAGGTGGGGCCGACCGCCGACGGAGCCGCCAAGAAGCGGGATCCACTATTCTCGGCGTTTAACAGCAATCCGGTATAAACCATTCAGAGCAGCGAAGTATTTGGACAGAATCTTAATATTGCTAGATGCACGATATTTAGAGATGTCAGCGAGCGATCGCAAAATGGTCGGCCTGATCCAGACTTATGGCATCAAAGTTAGTCTTATTGTTCGGTTTTCCTTCCAAAGCGGTGAGGATTAACGTCTTGAAGGGCGCGGCACGTGAGTTGAACACGCAGATAGATGGCGCTGATGATCACGAAGTACGCATTGATGTATATCCGTGAGTTCCAGTACAAACCAGACCGTTAGCATCTTCGAAATCATACACGAACCCCAAGACCACGGCAGGTTGATATACATCAGCGTTCCAGCATAAATGGACCGAGATGGAATGCATGGCTCGCTCAAACCCAGGAAGAAACGGTTTAATTCACTGCTAGGAAGCCAAATATCAGTCATTCTTTACCCACACGCGGCTGGGAGCTCGTGCGTGAACTCGTATCAGCATATGCTCTGTTGCCGTAAGAAGCCGTGGATTTGCAAGTGTCTAAAGGGGCGAGAAGACAAGGGAAATGGTACACGTTGTGAGTCGAACAAGGGGTCAGCGATGTTTCATGCCGGATCATAGTCAATAATGAGGTTGCGACGTAGCTACTCCAACTCAACGCACGGCGCATGACCCCCGTCATTAGCGACGCATTCCAGGTGGTTAAGATGGCGACAGTAGAACTTGGCGCTCTCTGTCACCTTCGCGCCACTTCCATCTATATCACTTACTTCGCCACGCTCGCCGACCTCCAGAAGAGACAGCCATCTATGCGAACGTGACCATACTCAATATGGGTTTCCAGCGGCGTGTTTGTCGACCATCTTCGCATGCGTGCCTCTGGAAGCGTTGAAGCTTTCAGGGTTCTTGTCTCAGATGCTGGCCTTCGATATTTGTTTCCATAAATCCATTGTTACCAACCCCAAGCGGCTCGTCTCTTTATATTCGACGCACCCATCTCCACAATGCAGTGTGCCCATCCCCTCGCCCTTTTCTAGCACTCACCGCCGCTCTGCCTTCGTAATGTTCCTGAAATCTTCGACGAGAATCTTCCATATTGACTGGAAGTCACCATTCATCCAGAAGATGCCGGTTGCGTATATGGATGGCGACTCTATTGATGTATTGAGCTTACGCCAGACTACTTCAAAGCTCCGCGTTGCATCAGCAAATAATCCGCTTTGACCGAACGGGAAGCCGAATCTGCCACTGAGTATAGCAAAGGGACTGAGATGGCTGCCTTGATGACTTCAATCTTGTGCCTACTGTTCCCTTCTACCGACATAGTAAGCTTAGAATCAGTCAGACATCGACTGTTTATCGGCCGGGAATCATGTGTGAAGGTCAAAGTGAGGGTGTCAGGCTGCATATGCATAATTCTAATTGAAAGTCTCAGTCGGCAACGTTCCTGGATGCTCAGAAAAAGTTTCAAGGGGGAAGAGAAAAGCGAGATCCATGTCGGGAATGGGCGTAGCGAGAAGAGCAGTCCCAGCGGCGCCATGCAGCGATACTCCTATTGAAGTTGCCCAAGTTTCGTGTTTCGGCTGTTTGAAGGTCTGATGTGATGAAGGGAGGAGAGGAGCCTGCTAGTGTTTGCATGGAGTGGCGTTCCATGCTTGTGGATCAAGGTGCAGTAATAGTGAAAGTGGCGAGGTGGAAGCTGGTTGGGTTGAAAGACTGCCTGGGTACCGTGGGCGGTGGGTTTACCGTCCACTAAATACGAAATCTGGCATACATAGGAATAAATATTCCAATCTCGCCGAGATGGACTGTCGATTCGAAGGATCAACATTAAATTCAACGTGTAGGGGGGGGGGGCTCGGCATTGAAGTGGCTTTTGACGCTAAAGACCGACAGGCCGTTGGAGGAGCACACCGGTCTACACAGAACCTATTGTGAACTTCAGTACCCATCGTCATGGGTTAAATCATAACCACCCACAGGTGAAGTCCAGGTCGAGATTTGAATGTGGAAGGGCTGCCTCACCTAAATCGTCGCCGCTGTGCGTGCCCTCGTCAACCAGCGATACTCTAAACCAAATCCCACCTAAGCTTCTCCGATCGAACTCAAGCAAAGGAATCTAATTTGCTTGCCGGGTTCAGATATGGTTTGTTCCTCCTTTTGTATGCGTTGGTATTTGCTGGGATTTCCGTTATCACGACGCGCAGGCACGTGCTTAAATGGTATGTGAATTATTTCGATGTCTAAGAAGCTGATTTTATGGCGTTGTTCGCCTGTTAGAAGTCTGAAGGGGTTGTAATCTGTTCCCAATTCGACAAAGAAAGACAAGGAAACTGTCGCACTCTTGCGAGGAATGTGACGGCCGGGAGGGATATGTTGAAGCAGAAGAGGGAATGGGAATCGGCTGAACAGCTGACATGCCATCCACATCATCCTCGCACGCGTGAAATGGAGGCAACTGTGGAAAGACCCATCTGTTTCAGCCAGCAGTCTTCGTGAAAGGGGTGATAATTCACAGGGTTATCAATCAAGCGATGATCAGTGGGAGTGGCTCTGTACGGGGTTCCGTTCGGCCTCCAGCCAGGCAAACAGTTTCTATCTGAAATACCCCGTATAAAATGATGATTGACCAGCAGCCATTCTGAGTGATTGATTTTAGGCAGGGAATCGGTGCATTCATGGGTTGTCTGCAGGTCTACGTGACCCGAAAGTAGGATGTGTGACAGACAACCTCGGCAGCGTCATTACCAACGCAACCGAGACACCGACACTCATCGCGAAGTGCGCGAGGAGACGACAAGTGCCCATCTCTGTTCAGATTTGCAAGCTATTCTGCCGCTTTTATTGCTCAAGAATCTTGCACGTGCGCACACACACATCGCGTGATGGCTCATCAAGATCAACACGGACATTTTGCCTCCAGATCTCGACGCCCCAATTGACGCATGCATGAATACCAAGCAAGAGATGGAGGGGCTGCTGGAAGAGCGCGCGGAGGCGACCGGGGACAAGTGCATGATTGGCCACTGCAGAACCCCTTCTGTCATGGCCGTATCTGGCTTGAGACAGACGAGGGCGAATCTATTGAAGGCTTTCCCCAGAGGTTGGATCGCGATAGCCAAACTTGCCCTCGTCATGGTGTTTGCTCCGCAGCTCTGTCCCGGTTTTGTGGCTCATCTCATCGAATTCTACTTCCCAATGCTTGCTCATGTTCTCCTGGTTTGATGTTCCAGTACCAAGAACAGGGAATGACGAAAGGAACACCTCAACCCAGGCCAACAAGCGAAAAGACTGGCACAAGCACCCGATCCAGGTGGGTTGTCAGGTATTTTGCGTTCCCGTCCCGTCGCATCAGGCCCAAATCTATGTGATGGTGTACAGGTCCAGCTTCCAAACCCAACACAAGGTTGCCTCCTTTCACATTCGCCCATCTCCTTCCTCATTTCTCCAATTTGCATGCAGCCCCGCAGGAACGAAACAGGATGGAAAGCGCCGGCGGGTAGTCTAGTACTGATTGTATGGAAGGAAATTTGGTTCTGTGGATTGAGGTCGATGGAGGCCGATGTAGGCCGAGGGGAGGCCTCGGTAGCTTGGACGTGCCGACTGGTCGAGAAGGATCTCGGGAGCGTCGGCCGTATTGACTCGGTGATTTGACTCATCTTCGGCGTTGCTGAGAGAGATTTAGACCTGCATGACACAACACTGCTAAGTCAAGGTGTGAAGAAAGACGCCACGACTCGGTGGCAGCTTCAAGGTCTTCAGTAGCAAGCCTGCGAATTGCAGGCCCAACATTGTGCACCTATTACCGGCCATACATACCAGAGGACAAAGCTGAGAAATGTAATCATGGCGGCAGAAGCATACACATCGCGAAGGCATATGGCGTGGATGCGGTCGAGGCGGAGGTTGCGTAGAGCCAGGACCAGTGTGCTGCAGAAGGAGGGAAGTCGGCAGATGCGCAGCCGCGCATGAAGGTAAAGCGCCGTGCGACGATGTCGTATACATGCAGAGCCATTCACGAGGATGCTTTCTCGAGACCTTGTGGACTTGATCGTAAGGATTTTGCATCAGTTTGCATCAGTGGTACGATTCATGCAGACGGCACAGTGGTTGCCCGCTGTGATCTGTGACACGTGGTTCTCATCTCGTGTGATCTGTTGATGTGTCCTGGAAAGGAATTCTTGTCTTGCCCAGGGATTAGCACGTTAAAAGAGAATTGGCGAGGGTGGCTAGGTCACCCCGTGCTCTGTGGCTGGGAGGCATTGCCTCACCCCCCCAGGCCTAACACATGTGAACAGGCCCGGCAGGACGGCGAAGGTTTCCGAAACCCTCTCGTTTTGTCGCGAGCGCCACTGCTGGAGACTTGATTCATAGTGCCCTGCTTAGTTTGTGTCGCTTAACACAAGCAAATCTATGAGACCACCAGCTGTCGCTGGTCATCGTCTATTTCTCCCCTCTTGACCGACTGTATGCCACCTTATTCCGTCGCATCTTTGCGCGAAGGCCAAGTACGCAGTATTACAAATCACTTACATTCCTTGCGTCTTCATCTTTCACTAAGCCCCGCTTCAAGGTTGGCGCACGGAACCGGCATGTCTGGAGGAGCCCTGCCTCAAGATCGCGAATTCCAAACCCCTTAATCCCCGACGGCAATAATCCCCATTCATGCACACCTGTGAAGCATGGGAACTTGCTACTGCGTCGAAAAGCGCTGACTAACAAGCAGAACACCGCTCAAAAATGGAGTAAGACGCAAGATGAACTGGCCGCGCTTCATTGGAAATCCACAGCGTTATCGGGGCAAGACGGTACCGAGACGCTGGATTCTCGCCTTGGCCTTACCTGGTATTAAATAGAGTCGAGGTTCAAGTATCTTCATAAATCACTTTGAATTGACAACTTCTGGACTACCAGCACGATGCATGATTGCCTGCAGCTGACCTCACCGAGCTAAGTGGAATTTGATTACCTCGAAACGCATATTGCTTCCGGTGTTGGTGGGAAGAATGTGAGATAAACGGCAGATCTCGTTCTGTATGAATTATGATTATATCAAGCAGATCAATGACGCTTAAGGATAGTATAGAGGCGCCTTATTCCACGAATGTAATACCTTTTGCGCCTCTACATGTCTCCTTCTGAGATCCCAACGGTTGCTTCGACGTCCTTTCCCCCCTTCATTAGCTCCGATCTCTCGTTCCGGTATTCCCTCCTAATGTATCCAACAAAGCACCCTCGGAATGTTTGCAGAGTTTGAGTAATGACATGCCAAAATGGCCATCTCATGAAGCCTGCTGAAATGTTTGACCTACCTACCTTTGAAGCTCGTTCTCGACAGCTTGCCGTTCTTTGTTGCTATCCTCGGTGACTGCAATATGGTGTAAGACCGATTATTCATTCAGAAAATGCGAAAGATGCTTCAGAGCTGCAGTGGACGGGCGTGACGATAACCCTCCAAAGACTGCAGGTCGGCAACACATGCTTGGGCTTCGATTTCCTTGCTCTGAGCTGCCTTCAGCTCCTTTCTCGTCGCCGAAAGTCTTCCCTTCACCTCCATAGGCCATTTCTATATGGCCATCGCGACGGTCAGATCTGCGTTCCATTGCCCCTTACTCAAGAATATTGGCTCCACGGAGGCGGTTGCTGCCTTTTTATATAGATGTGGAGGAAAATGTTGCACCAAGCTCACCATATCCCACCTTCCATAGAACAAGGATTGTCACGCCCGGATGATTCACGGGAACCAGAAGAATCTCGCATATAGTTTTCATGGCCTTTGCAGGCATGCTGCCGGGCAGATTATTCTAGTGCACTCTCATCTGGAAAATGTCCATGCCTATCCGCCAACAGACGTGGACGTGCTGTGATATAGAGAAATGCCTGCCTGAGAAGCCGGAAAACACAACCAGACAACCACATCATGCTGAAAATCTCCGCTGAAGCCTTTCCCCTGAGCTAAGTCTGATGCCAACAAAGTTGATACTCCATTAAGATTCAAGGCGGCTGGTTCTTCTCCTTGGTCATCTTAAGCGCGGAATGGTGGGAATGGTTGTTCATTTTTGATAGTTTCCCGAAACCGAAGTTCCCGAAAGAGTGTTCTCACCGCGGGCTTGGACGTTGTGACAAGGGTGATGAGCAAAGTATTGTGGGCATGCAACTAGGGCTCTTAGAAGGCTTGTATCTACAGAGGACAGGCTCGTAGTCCCGGGCGAAGTGCCGTCTTTATGGGAGGCAAAGGGCTCAGTGTCATTGGTGAAAGAGTTGTCCGAACGGCGGCCAACCTCGATGTTGAGGCCCCGCGAGACTCAGGGCCGTGGGGGATGACTATTACGTCGGGGATGACATTGGGAAAGGTCGCAGTTTACAGGTCAGTGCCAGCCAGGGTAGATACCACGTCGACATCGGCATGGTTGAGCGTAGACATTCCATCCTCGGCCAAAGCTACATCTCTTGGGCTGCTGGTAATGTCAGCGTCGGCGGCTTGATCTCGTCGACACCCCTTCACGTGTGATGGGGCCTACTGTCTTTCATCAAGATATGAAGGTCGTACCGGAGGCGATTGTGGGACCGGTCATGATCTTCAACGTTCCCAGGATGTTCTACCCGATGTCTGGCGTGCGAATTTCGCAGCACAATGGCACCAGCGTCTTTCCAGTAGTTCTTGGGGACAACCTTCCGACACCTCGGTTTCGTTGTAAGGTTGCGACCCTTCTGAACCACAGCAAAATCCATCTGTTTCAGCAGGCTTTTGAAGACAACATGCAAATTCGCAACTTCAGGCATACTCCGCACTACTCCCATGTATACGTGAGCACCTTCGCCGGCGGAGTACTCGCTTGTGGTTCTCTGCGTGTTGCAAAGCAGCGAAGGGCCGGTCGGGTTCGCAGTCTGATTTACTGTAGGGCAAAGAAGATCTCATGCCTGCAGGGCCAAGTCAGTATTGGAACTAGAAGAAAGAAAGAGGGAGGGAGAGCGTACGTAGGCACTCTTGAAGGGTCTGAACAATAGTTTGCCGTTAGCGAGTCCTGGTCAGCTCTCTGCCCCTTTCGAGGCTTTGCGAGGAGCGCGAAGGAACTGCAAACTGGTGCTGAAGGAGAGTTGCGGATTGTTCGATAGCTCCTCGAGTTTACTGCGTAATTGGACCGATTGAAGACACCAAATGAGGGTTTGAGAAATTGCTGCCATGGAGGTTGTTCTGCCGGAAGGGCGCGGGAGGGATGCTGTCAGAACCATATCAAAGGTAGAGGGCGTCGAAGTCAGTGCGGGGTTGTAAGCCATTGCCTACGCTGTTACTTCCTGTGTGGCTCTTCCATTTTGACCAAGGCAGGAACAATTGGGCGAGTTTCAGGGCGGCAGGTGTGTGGCAGCAGGTGTGTGACGGCAGGCGCGCGCAGAAGAGAAGGAGCGATGGCGCAGAGAGAAATTTGAGGCATTAGAACCGGTGGCGAGCTTGCTGCGGTCCAGGCCAGCGAAGATCCGGTTGATATCTCTGGGCTACGGAATATTGAGGCAGGTGGGTCCAGACGAGGACTTCGGATGCGCGTGGAGCACGAAGAATCAGCACTCATGCGATATTGAGACGCCTCCGAACAAGGGCATCACGGACTATACGGTGCCCTGCCGGCTGCGACGCTGTCAATCACTGCAGCCACAGAAACACTCAATTGGACTGCGCTTAGTGAGCGGGCTCATACCCTCAGACAGCGTACTCGTGTTTGCCGAGATCGACGTTAGGTTCATTGCTGGAATGGAGCGCAGTGTGCTCATACCGGACCGCTAAGCCCCCAATAACGTCGACAATCTCAGGTTAATATTCAGGAATATCACTATCAAGGCCCCATTCGTCAAGTTCCTACTTGTCAATGTCCCAGTTGTCGATACCGTGACCGTTCAAGGTTTAGCAGCGACTCCACTAGCAGCGACTCCACTAGCAGCGACTCCACTGGCAGCGACTCCACTGGCAGCGACTCCACTGGCAGCGACTCCACCCAGCTAAATCGGTGCAAGTCCCCACGTCACTGGTCCCCTACCAACCCCACGCCAGCTACTAACTTCAACCTCATGTCCGCCGACCACGATAATTGCTGCCGCAGGCTCCGCACCCTATGCGCGATTATTGGCATCCAGAAATCAATAGCTGCCACGGTAATTCGGACTTTGGACCGGGACTTGAAATCACTTCGAATGGGCATATCGAATAACCAGAACATCAACGACCAGGTCGCCGGGGCGGTCAGCAGTGGAGAGCACACAGATACCTTGAGGACTGCCCTTTTGGCACGGAAGTATCACAAACCAAGGTCCGATTTAGGAGGCCCCTGCAGTATCATTTGGAAAAAGACGCGGCACGCCACGCCAACCATCAAAATTTTTGGAAAGAGATGGACGTATGGACCCTCGCATCGTCATGGGCTGTTCTCCAGTTGATTTTGGTCCGATGTACGGCTGACCAGCGTCATTATCATGCACCAATCTTTCTTCCCTTCTAAGTTTTCTTCTTCGCAGTTTGCCGCCTGGAGGCGCACCTTGTTGACTGCCGTATGACTCTCACGGGGAAATATTCGAGGGCCAGGATGGCTCACAGAGATATCATGCACTAATACAGAGTATTTACCTTGCAAAGCTGGTGTTGTGTGTCCTGGATGGCGGACCACCTTATACCGAGGCACCCCCCGCCCAGGCTCCCTCTGTGCGCTGTCAGGATGGTGAGGACCGCAGGCCAGACTGGGCAACACTGCACACCACCTCCTGCTGATTTTCACCACCTGCCGATAGGTATTCAGCAAAATTTCGTTCGTCGGTTGGTCATTGCGCAGGCCAACTGCCGATCCCACATCCTGCTGAAGTCATCTCCTGCCCACTTTTCACCACGTACCGGCAGCAAAGAGCGGGAATTCTCCCCCGACGCAAACGTATGCATGCACCCGACTTACCTAATGAGCTTCACAATGCGACGGACCTTGGCCGAATCTTCTCCCGCTCTCCGCTTGCCTCCACTCCAGCCAACATGCGGTGTCCAAAGTGCGGGACGCTTGGTGATTTTCGTGGGTAGAGTGCGCAGTGCGAATCCTGGAACCTCTGGGCTTCGTGGAGATGTGGACAGCAGCCTTGGCATCGTCATTCGTCTGAGCAGACTCGATGCGTACGTATCGAGCCACAGCAGTGCACCAAAAGTGGCGGCCCTTGTGTTCGATTCTGCCGTGCATCGCTTGCAGCTTTGCAGTTGTGTAACTAATGGTCTGGGGCGTGCATCTAGACAAATGAAACACCGACGGAATCGCTCAATTGAGGGCGGTTCACTGATTTCTTCCTCATTATGTTGTTGGGCACTTGATATCTGATGTGAAGTCTTCTTGGTGGTCTGGTGAAAGTTTCGTTTTCTCTGCAGACGAGGCGCGCCAGCGACTTGGCCAATTAATCCAGACCTTTCGATCCTAATTGTGGGGCTTGTGAATGCTGAGTGCTTCTGGGGGAATGCGCCCACCAAAGTGCCCCCCGACGTGGCTACCTTATCCAGAAACAACGTCACTCTGCGCTCAATCCATTGCCGCAGACGCATCAGGCCTGAGTGCCTGCAGTTGTCCACCGACACGTGTTAATTGCATGTCAAACCTCGATTGCTGAAGTGATGGTAACAGAGCTGATTGCCTTGGACACAGGTAGCCGCCAGGAGAGTCTCCATTGATAGATGTGTGCCATGGGCACATGTGGTGGGGTATCAGACACGAACGCTGCAGAAAGGCAAATCAAGCCTTCTGCTACGACTGGCGCGTCGGTATCAACGGCATCGCGTCCAGAGGCGTGCAGACGAGGCAGATAAAAAATCACCCAAACGTTTCAGTGGCTTCTCTGCTGCAGCCGCGGCCATATAAAGTGGGTGGGTTCGCGCGGCGATTCGTCATCAGCACTACTACCAGCAACCAGGGTTTCCACAAAATCTGGAATCCCACGGAAAGTTGGCGAGAGATGGGCTTGCAGTCATGTGCATTTGCGGCGCTTGCCAACTTGATCCCCGGAATGCTTCCAGACGTCGTCGCTAGAACCCTGGCGAGTCCCTACCATGGAGTGGAGTCAGTGTCGCTGCCATGTACATAGTAGTGGAGTCGCTGCCTTGTAGTGGAGTCGCTGCCATGTGGAGTCGCTGCCATGCAGTGCACCGGAGTCGCTGCTACATAGTGGGGTCGCTGCCATCCGTCGATGCCATCGGTGCCGTCGCTCAGGGTCTCTGCCGAGTGGAGTCGCTGCCATTCTGAGCTTCTCTATTAGGAACGTATCTTTCAGCGAGGACCCGGGCATCCACATTTCCTACAATTCAATTCCCACCATAGCACTGAAGCGAATATCAGTGTTGCGTTTACAAGTAATTATCTATTCAGGGTTTGATTTGCGAGGGTTTCCAGCGGCATCGGTCGGGGACCCATCTCGGTAATCATCCCTGGCTTTCTTATCTATGTTTTGAGCCATCTCCGATGACGTCAAATGCTGTTCTTGAACTTTGACAGCATCTTTGAACTCGTCAATCGCAGCGCCTGGATTGAATAGGGATCCTGTCAGCTTTGTCCCCGGAGTGGCTGCAGTGGCAAGCGCACCAATTTAGACGGGGCATCGTGCGATGGGGAAGTCGTGCGCTGTCTGGAAAGCCACACCTCAGGTGTTCTGCCCATTCCAGAGGTTTGCGCAGACATCCACCTATGCTTCATCCCGCCTTGCCTTGTCGAGGGACGGCATTCATAGTATGAAGCTATTTTCTCGTCGCATTGAGTCACGTCACGATACTGCATGTCCATCCATCACTTCCATAGTCTACGCTCCAGCCTAGATTGTGTTAATCCTCCGTCGGGAATTGCATGGGGCCCGGGTCATTCGGGGGACGAACCACCAGCTGTTTCGCGCGCACTGCGACACCAGTTGTTACCACATCAGCAGCAGGCGCCGCAGATTTTCCGAGCAGGCACGGGCAGTAGCAGATTCCATCAAGGTGTTAGAGAATGGAAATGAGCAGGCGAGAGCCGGTAGAAGGTGATGAACTTGGCAGGCGGTGGTGACTTTGGCAGGTGGTGAAATCAGCAGGAGGTGGGAAAAGCGGCAGGATGTGACCCAGGTGGAGCTGAACTCAGCAGGAGGAGACCCACTACCACCACAAAGCAGCAAGCTTACCTAACAAAGCAATTGAAAACCCTTGACACAGACAACAAGGTTATTGCTGTGGAGAAGCTCCAACGGCGAGTTGAAATTCTGGTGAACACATGTGTTCTGCGGGGAATGAATGATGCACGAGAAGGATGATTGGGGACTGTTGAACGTCGACGTTGAAATTAAGTTCGCCGCAGTGCGCCGTCGCATGTGTCTTGCAGGCCTCTGGGCAGGATTTCTGCCCTCCATGTATTAGGAAGGGGGCGCCCTGGGCAAGGTGAGCAAGGTGTGGCACCGCACCTCAGCTGCAGGCAGGTGCAGCTCAGGGGTGCATGCCGGGGTTTAGCGTGGGTGAATTGAGCCCAAGTCAACCCAGACAGATGGAGCAACATCCATCTTCTAACTTTTCCACTTTTCAACACACCTGAATTCGCTGCCTACTTTGATTCCCCTCCCGTTTTGCGCCCCTCCAGTTCGGGCCGCCACTCCGACATCATGCATGCCTTGCAGCTTGGTGCGTGTCAACACTGCCGCCGCCGCCAACTGCCATCGCCCCGCACTCGACTGATCCCGACTAGCAGTCTTCACCTCAGGTTGCCTCGAGCCCTTTCCCTGGACGCAAAGGCACGCTCTGTGGCCCAGTGGCTGGTACACACCCTTCAAAGCTCGATGAGGCAAGCACGAACAGTCTCTGGACACACTGAACTCCGAGTCTTGACGTCCCGCATCGTCCCTAACCACAACAGCGCCAAAACAACCGAATCGGATTCTAGCGTCCTCGTCGCCAAGCGTCACTTGATCCACGTGAGCCGTCCAAGGTGTGAGACGCTTCTTCCAAACAGTCACGCTGCATTCCTGCACCGAGTCGCTGTCTTCATCCCCAAGACACCATCAAAGGGTGGAATCTCTGTCTTGCGGCTCTCAGAATGTCTTTCCGACCAAATCATCTGCAGCTGCATCGGCTTTCCGTTGCGAGATGCCACCTCGTGGCTGACATTCCTCTGCCTCGCCAGTCAGGCTTTCCGTTACACGACTCTGCCGCTCGCGGATATCTCCCTGTCCTGCGCCTCTTCTCAACCTTGTCCGGGTATCGTCAGTCTTACGTCGAACTTCTGCATCCCTGCCCAAACCTACCGGCACCGTGAAATGTGGATGCGCGGCGGAGTATCTCTGGGTGCAGGTACGGCGAGTGCTATGCATCTGCAAGTCCTCTAGCCCTCGCCCTCGCCATCGCCCTCATCCACGGCCACGAGCCTGCCGCACACTGCCTCCTTATGCCAGGGGCACACTGGGTCGACGGAAATGACGACGACGATATCATCAACAAGAGAAGCAGCGGTCACAATGCAAACAAATCCTAATTGGTAGCTTTGATGGTAGCGGGAGCGACGGAGCACACCGACGCCTCATCCTGTCGACACGCCACTTACCAGTAGGCTCGTCATCATGATCGCTAGAGGCATGCGCGAGTTGCTTTGGCTCCGAAAATCAACGCATCTACACCCAGCTGCCTTGATTGATTTTTCTCTTTGCGGCCCCTTTCTCGAAACCACCTCATCACTGCTGATTCCTTGATCAACAGCAATTTCCGAACGTAGACGGTCGATCGAATGCGTATGCTACAGCGGCGGATATAAGGAGCCTGGCGAATCTCGTGATGGACGATATGCAGGTTTTGAGGGGCGTGGGAGGTCGCAGGCACCATCGAAGACCCAGACTTCCAACATCGGCCACGATGCTATTGGCTTTGGTCCACTGCACTTCGTCATCTACATCGACAACAACAATGATCCTGGTATACTGAGCAAGGCGGAATGGAGTGAAGGGAGCCCGAGAAGCAAGAGCTTCGTCCAAGCCGCTGGAAACCACTTGGGACCTATGACGCGCTGACGTCAACCCCCTTGCCAAGTTGCAACACCAAGACTTCGGTCAGGAGCAAGGACGCAGCGCCCTCTTGCCGCTGGAGGATGCTTACGAACGGGGCAGACTACAATACGTCTCGACATTCAGAAAGGAGATTGCGCAGAGCAGCTGATGCAGGCGGATGTTGAACGGCACGTAACGCTCCGTTTCGCTTTCGGAACGCGGGTTTTGCTTGTCCGAGTGTGCCTAATTGACCATGGGCGTGCTTCACTCTTGAGCTACGGCACGGATCGCGGCGGTCGGCTCTCTGAGCGCGGAAAAGTACAACCTGAGCACATTAAGTTTTGCGGAGTCCTTTCTCCCGGGCTGGACATTTCCTTTCAAGAAGGCCAATCAGGAAACGGGGGACAGACGATGGATGTCCCTGCTGACCTGGACTGCGAGCCAGCCCATCATTGTTTCACAACTGCGTTTTCGGCCCTTCCGAAATTCATCCAAACTCTCAATCCCGCTCATCATTTGACCTTTGTTCTTTTATTTCATTCGTGCTATGCTAAGCAAGAAGCTGGCGCTCCAACTCGCCAGCAACATGCATCAAGGCGACCACAGAAACCAACAAGCAAGGTAAGAACACCCAGAACTATCGACGAGGTCGGGCGAAATTCCATCCATTTTTCCATCCACCGTATCGCAAGCACATGTCCACTACCAAGTTATTAGCCCAGCTGACAGGAACCTAGAATATTATTTTGCGGGAACCGTAGCGACCATCCGTGACAGCACGACATCTGCTCTTTTGCCTTCTCTCGGGGCCGAATGAGGCAGCGACCGGCCCCCCGGAGCAGAGCCGACAAAACTGCTCTCCATTCTCTTCTCGTGTCCGAACATGTACGCAGCCGCAACAAATAGCCCGACGCAGTCGCCATTTGCCTAAATTTGAACCCTGGCCACTGCCGACGTTGAGTAAAATACCACCACCACCACCGCCGCCAACTACACAACTGACGACCGAAGCAGGTTCGAGAACTAAATCTTCTTCACCGACACCTCGGCTTCCTGACCGAAAGCCGTCCGTCGCCTGCGGCGCCTGCGGTCGTCGCGAGCACTGCACCTTCAAGCCTGCCGTTATTCTGAGCAGCTGCGGAATAACAATGCGGTCTGACCCAAGTTTCGACTCCGGTGGACACCATGGAGTTCCCTTCGCCGTGGAAGGCACGGGTACAAGCATTGATTTGGCCAGCGAAAGAGAGATAGCGACAGCCACGACAGCTGTGGAGAAGAAAGAGGCAAAGAATAGCGATGAGAAAAGTCTGAGAGAGGCGGCAAGACGGCATCACATGTAAATCATCTAAAGACTTGGACACCAACAGTACCTATCTAATTTGACCAGTCTTCTCCATCCGAGAAGAACGGACGTCTCGCCTCCATTTGCCGATTATTCCAAGACATTGCATCAAGTATCCAGTCAAATCATTGCCTGATCAATACTTGTGTGGTGTTTGGTTTCTCTGAGAATCAGAAATGCTTTCTTTAGGAGCCTCGCCAAGTTCCTCTGTGTGATCTGCTGCCAGCCGACGCAACCCCTTTTCCTGCACATGGCAGGAACGTCAAAACCTCACCGGCACCAGCTTCGCTGGCCCCCACAAAAGTCATCCCTTCGCCATTGCTTTGCTTTCTTCAGGGATTTAAACCTCACTGAATTTTCTTGGGCTGTGCTCACGCTGACATTTTCCAGTTGTCAAAACCACATTCGACGCCCTCAATATCTGCGTCTTCAATCAAAAAATACCGTCGCTTCCGAATTCTCCAAGGATGTCCACGATTCTTCTCCCATATTGCAAGCCCGTAGCCTTGGCCGTGCTTTTCCCTCACGTCATTGTCATACTAGCCATTCACTTGATCCAGAGCAATCCAGGCGGTTCACATCAGAGTACGTTTGTGGTCTTATCAGAAACCTGCCACCACATTAAGTTGCTACACCACCTGTTGGTTGAAGAATTATTTGCTATAGAAAGTGCATGCCTAATCTCGCCAATGATGATGGATTATTCCCACGAAGTACGAATAGCTGGGCTGCATACCCGTCGAGCTGATATGCTAATTGAATGCTCATTTTTCACTCAGAACCATGGCCAGCGGGAGAGTCTCCTGTCAGTGTGTGAGGATGCGCCAATTGTCACCTCATTCTGCTGCCCTCGGGGCGCACGAAGACTCATCAGCGCATACAGGGTGGTCTTTTTCAGCTTATCTCAGCACCTTCCTCAGCAGAGTTCATCATAATTTTACTCCGTCGAAACTTGGAGGCATATTTCGATTGATGTCAACAGGAACCAACGTTGATATCTTGCTCTTTCTCGCAGGGAGTCTAGATGTAGCAATTACTTCCCGTCGCCACTTTTATGACTTTGCTAGTGATCTGTGTCAACTTCCTGAACCACAATGAGGTCGTTGCTAGCGTTTCGATTCGTGAGTACAACGTTAGGGTCTTCCCATTCACAAACCCTCGAAATCTGGAAAGAGACGAGCAGTCCCAAACAATGAAGTCTCATGCGACGTCCATAATGCGTCTCTGGTGCCGGCACTTGAAGCAGCAAACGCTTGTATCACACAAGCGGGTATTTCGCTCTCTATCTCTTCAGTAACTGAGAGATGCTGAATAGTGGCTTGACGTGAAGCTTGCTGATTATGGTCACTGGAACGGACTTCTCACCCATCGAGTAGAGTTTGCAGCGAAAGGTGATGGCCTTCCTCCTGGCGTTCTGCATCTGGGGACGAGTTCGATGATTCTGAGGACCACAATACCATCCATGACTGGACAGCATCATCGTTAACAAAGTCGGGTGGTCCATTTGAGACAGTGATGTATGAGAGACATAGAAGTTTTGCATTTAAGCAGGCCCTGTCCTCTCTCCTTGGCACCCTCGATAACCACTAAGGATAGACCACTGCGCATCGTGATCGTCATTTAAGCTGGCGCCGAGCTATACGGAAACACACACACTTAAACGCATTAGGAGACATTCGGGTTGGGGAAAAGAACCACGAAATGGTCGGCGGAGAAGCATGGGACGTCCATGAGATCAGTCACTGGATAACGCTTCAACACGTTCCGGTGCCCTTGCGCAAGGAGGGGTAATCTCCCGGAGCGGACCCCTATCGGATTTGCGTATCGGGCCGGCTCCCCGTTCTCCAGAATGATCCCGAACTCAGTGCCATGCCTATCTCTCCCACCTCAAAGCCCATACAAGTACAACTGCTGTTCAAGCTCATGCAAAGCAGTAGAAACCCGGGTGGCGGATCTACGATGCTCTCTGCCATGCGGGACATTGCCTATGATTTTCAACGTCGTAGGCGCGGATTGCCTTCTGAAACGCGAGATCACTGCAATGAACAAGATATCTGAATCTGCCGTCTGCTGCTTGCAGACATGTCATGCCACGGGACACCAGAGAGATCATCCGTACTGTCAGCTCAGCTGAGCAAATGGCATGACCTTCGCCGGAAAGCGTGAGGCTGGTGCAAGGCGACCGAAGAGGCGAGCCAAAAGGATATGTATTGTGACCATGTTGATGCGTACCCTCTCCTCTGTCTCCTTCTCGGTGGCCCGAAGTTGACAATGCTACCCCAAGTAACTTATCAACACATCGAATGGGAGCTGTCTTCAGGTTCAGGCGGACATCGAGCAGCCTCCTCACGTGTGCTCAGCGGTTCATAACTTTCCGGGACGTCGACTTCCGAGAGGTCATCAGCACGGCTGGGTACACGAGCAATTGCTAACGACGCGACTTGGTCCCTGAAGCCCGAACGTTAGTTCTGGTGAGTGCCCTGTTTCGCCTGCAACGCGGAGCGTTGCTTCCAGCGCAATACCCAACACCGAAGCTGTCCAGATAGTGGGGTCTCGCTCAAGGGGGAGAATTTGCACTTCAAGAATAGCCGCCACAGCGTGATGCCACGATGAGACAAATTCACACGGAGTGCTTCTGGTGTTTTGCTATGATCATTCTACATGGTTCATATTCTACCCACGTTTGACGGCAATAACCCACTTCGCAGGCAAAAGGACCGGTCGGGTTGACAAGGATCTTGCCCCCGCTGATGGCATACTGGGCTATGGTAAGCCCCGATGCGGAAAGACTCAGGACGGAAGTCAGCTCGTTGCGCGCAAGTTTGTTGGTTGAAGTGGCGAGGGTGCTGCAAGGCACGCCTGACCCTCAATTCATCGTCGTGTGACGTATGCATATACTAAAACTTCGCGCCGGTGGCGCGCTTCGAGGGACACATGAGGCCATGATTAACATGCTGGCGCTCCTGGGCGTCTTGATGAGTGCTTAACTTGAAGAGCAATCGATCTAATGGCTGGCTCACTGTATCGCCTCTTTCTGGTAATGAGCTTGTCTCTTGTCTCTTACTTGCTCGTTGGTGGTCAAGACAGTACGCGTTCCATCCCTCTGACGACAGATGACAACTGCTGGGTATGACTGATCCTTGGAGTCACTATTGAACCCCTGAAGTCTAGACTCTCTTCAGGGCCAATGTCAGGCAGCCATGCCGCATAGAACAGAACTCTCCCCGCCAAATATGGGCTGGCTCACTGCTGGAGGCCGATAAGCTAAATCACTGTCTACTTTGTGTGATTCGATTGGTAAGATAGCTATCGCTGACGCTGAGACGCGTTTAACCCGCCAGAAAGACTTCCACACGCACCAGGCAGACGGTATGCTGGCATCCGGTGCCAGTATGTGGCCAACTCCTGAGCATAACAGCTCTTGGGGAAAACCATCATCCAGCTTCACCCGCTTCTCCCGAGAAGGGGGCGCTGAAGATGGAGTATCAATCCCGTTACGCGCCGCAGCTGGCTGATGCCAAGAAGCAGGCGGTATTATCATGACCTCTAGCAGCGCTGCAGAAGAGAAAGGGCTCCACATCACCAAGCCGGCGGGACGCCTCATACCGCCTGAGTTCGTTTAGAAGAAACAAGAAAATAGTTATTTGTTTGGGTTCTCTAGCCGGCATCTGGGACAGACAAAAAGGGGCGGCGGGTACGGGATGTCGGTAGAAAGGCATGCCAGGGTGCGAGGTGGGATCGTTTCAGGGGTTGGAGATTTGTTGAGGCATTGCAATGTCTTTGGGCGCTGAAGATCAAAGGAAGGCTACTATTTGCTATCATAGCGTCAGTGACATCAATCAGAAGTAGCAGCGCTTGGCTCTCACATATTTCTCCTAACTAATTTTATCCGCCGTTTTGGGGTTCCGCAAAGTGAGATGCTATTCCGTACATGGTATTTTACGAGCAATCAAGGAGCAAATGAAGGAAGTCTCCACTCTGGCCCGTTCCCAATGGCTAGGAACTTCCCCGAAATGGGTTAAAAGACGTCACGAAAGCGGAGAACAGCGCAGGCGAGTTCAAGAAAGAGAGGGGAATGAGAGAGGTAAGTGTGGTATGCGTGATTGCTTGTCTGTTAGAGGAGTTGAAGCCTTTCCTTGGGCATAAAGAGATCAATCAGATGGGCTTACGCGGCATCCTGATTGCCATTACTCATCAATACAGCGCGGGACCTTCCTACTGTGACAGATTAGTGATGATCGGGCAATCAGTACGACGGTCCGAAAACTCAAGAAACTCCTCAGTAATGACATCAGTACACCGTAGTCAATACACAATAGTTGTCGTCCATTCACCTAGCCCGGCCGAACCCCGGAAATTTCACGACATTCCGTCCAAGACATTGCCAGAGTTCCCACGCCGAGAATGGCCTTCTCAGAGTGAGGCCTGTCAAGGTCGATTTAATATGGGTGATGACAGCTGGTTTCAGCAGACATCCTCGTTTATGAATAGGAGTCGGATAGATAACTCGAGATACATAATATACAGAGCCATGCCGCATTCTACAGACCTTTGTCTTGATTTCCTGATCCCACAGCCAAACGCGCTACGACACAGGCAGCAAATCCCACCTAGGTAACCGCGCTATTGATTTCTGTCAGACGCCGCCGCTAGCCAGCGATGATGGATCTATGGCCACCACCGTGACCACCGTGACCACAGGCACGATCATAGCCCCCAATGCGACTGCGAATGGTGACGCGGGATGTTCTGGGTGACAAAAGGAAGCTTTTATTTTCACCCCATTCGAAAGAGTTACACCCTCGGCTATGCTGCCTTCCTGTCAGCAAATTTGCATTATGTTTCGTTACCATCTCGGATCTGATATCTCTTGTAAGTCTCGGCGGTGATGGCGAGTTTTAGCTGCCGCCTAATCTGGTGCCGCTGACTGATTTAACTCAGCGACACGGGGCTGGTGCTGTCTTCCGGTGTCCAGCAGGGTTCGAAGATGATGCAAAAGCTGCTTCTTCAATTCAAGAATTATGTGATGCGAGTGAAAAGGACTGGAGGGGCTCGAAAGGAGGGGTTGGAATGCCCAAGCGCTGGTCAAGACTAAACCTGTATGCGGACTTTTGGATGACGACATTACCGGTAGCCTCCTGTGGCTACAGCTCGGAGGAAGACCACAAAAGAGAGAAAACAGAGCGCGCCTCATTGGCAACCTTAGACGCATCGCCACCAGATTCATTTAGTTGGATGCAGATACAAACAAAGAAGTGGACCACATCGAGTGCAACCAATTGCAAACGAACGGGGACGTGTGAAGACGACGAGTGATAACAAGACTCATGAACGCATATCACGGGGCCAAGCGAGGGGTGTAAGGTGTATGACAGGAGATTTGGTGATCCCAGTCGTCTACGATGAGCATGACTGGTCGTTACAGGGGCAGAGGGGCTTGAATAGCCGGGGCGTGCTTGCGCAGGCCGTCAGACGACTGGGGTTCGAGTTGAGCGAAGATGCAAATGGATGACTCAGAGGCAGATTGCAAAGCAGGAAGTAAATGCAGAATTAAATAGTTGAAATATGAAGGCTGAGCGTTGCCCTGGGAAGGTAGATAAGAATGTAGGGAGCATAGCGCAAGTGGAGGCTGGACAATCCAGCTTCGACGTGGGGTGAAATCGTTAGTCTTGCTCTGACTCCAGAAGTGCCATGCTAAAGCAAGAAGACGATGTACAGCATCAGCGAGAGCTTTTGAGTGAAACTTTTCAGTAAGTCGGGGTTTCCTTCAGTGAGATAGATAAGTTGGGGCGATTCCCCGCGTGAGCCTTTCCAGGAGTTGAGTTCAAGTTTTGAAAGGCATACATGCCACTATTGAGTGATGGCCCAGAGCAAATCTGTCAACTGGGCGTCAGTAGGAAAGGGAGAAACAACCACAGGTCCGGCACACCAAGGCTTTAGCCCAGGCCTGTACATCACGTTTCAAATATCAGATTCATCGCCCTAATGTGCCCAAGACCCCGAAATCCCCAGCTATAAAGGCCTAGCCTGAGCGAAGGTCTCTCATACCCCCCTTTTCCTTGCAGTTTTAGCTCAAGTTATGTCTATGGCTGAAACCTTTATTGCTTTCTCGATTTGTTTGGGATGTTGCTCACTCGTCTTTTATTTCACGCTGTCTTCCGTTTCTCTTATCCAATGCTTTCTTCTATCGGATCCCGAGCCATTCCTGCACCACCGCTTACCCTTTATCACATTTCAAACCTCAGACCGCTCCATTCTGAAACAGGCCTGAAACATTCACAGACCACAAACCTTGTCAAATAATTGATGGCAGCAGATTATGTCTACGATCCTGTCCAAACGCTCGATTCCGTTACTCTTGCGTCACTTTGTCTCCAATTCAAAGACTTACATCTTCGCTCGCTCACTTAAGCTTGGATCTCACACCTTCTCTATCCCAGCAGATAAGTATCCAAGGGTCTTAATGACAAACGCCTCAAACTAAGTAATCCCTCAGTAACCCACACTTTATCATTCATAACTAGCCAAACCTTCAAGCAAGTATGACTCTCAATACACAACACAAAATGCATCTTGCTGTAACTTTCACTCTGGTCCTATTCCTCGCCGTCATGTTATGGCACCAGCTCAACCACAAATTATCACTAAGACCTATAACTATAATTCATCGATCGACCTTCACTCATGCTCTTCCGCTATTGCAAACAGATCGAAAGGAAAATTACATGTGATACGTCCACGCTCTGCTTATTGGACCTATCCTCCTTTTCTATTCTAGCCTTTCCCTTATACTTTCGTGTCGCAGTTCGCCACATTCTGAGAGCACATCTTTCTGCCAGATCTCCCCACCAAGCAGCGAATAATGCGGACAAATGAAAGAGACACCGGTAGTAGAGGAAAAAATACGACGGATGTGGCTCTCGCGCTCAGGCTTGCGCTTAGCCTTGGTTTGCACGCGCGAAGAGGGGGGGCTACTACATATTGTCGCTGACAAACTGCTCTCGTCACACTCAGCCGACGTCTGCGGTGCCAATTCTATATCTATTCTGATGGCATATCACCTTTTGTTTGAGACGGACAGGTGCGGCAGATGGGTTCTATAAATGGAGGCTGTTTACGTAAGACGCGAGACGTCCAGGCGGTCATCTCGGCAGGAAATCATTGATGCTTGGATGGCACGCATGTTATGATCTTCGTAAGTATGATGAGTAATGTGCCAGGCATGACAGCCTTGGTTATTTCTTTGTTCTTTTCTTTGTCTTATCACTTTGCGGTTTGTTTCTTTCCTATGGTGGGATAATTTTGATTTGTATTATTCCTGCTTTTATCACGTCGTTTGATTTGAAACAGATAGAAGCCAGAGAGTCTTTCCCTTGGTTCTAAAGCACCACAAATGCCGAATATGTACAAAGACACATACGCAAACACGCACGCGAGATCACTATCCTTTTTAGGCAGGAGACTGTGTTTTACTGAAGCAACCTGTGGTTAATGTGATGGGTTCAGTTGTTTCTGAACATATGGAGGTATTTTTATTTCTGTCTGCTTGACGAGATAGTTCTTGATCGAAAGCTGTTGGCGTCTCGAATACCTTCATCTCCACCAAGACAGAAACGCTGAAAGATAACCTTACCTACTGCAGCGAGGTCTCAGAAACCTCATTGACGACCATTCCTGCCCCTGCCAAAGTCTGAGGTCCTGGGAAGCAATACATCTGGGGCGTTGCCCTCGAGAACATGACGAGACCTACAACGGTCTTTTGGCATCTCATCGAATTCTCCCTCGTCCTAGTTGAGACAGTGACTGACCTCTCTTTGGAAAGTACTCAGATCACCAAGCCATCTAACCTCTCCGCACGCCCCTGCGTCACCGTCACATACCCGCCGGCTACGTCCATGCTGAAGTTCTCTCTACTGACTACCTAGCCAACCTAGAGTTCCTGCAGCTTGGTATAACCCACTGAAAAGGAGGCCTGGCAGCCCAACCAGGATAATAAACCGCAAAGCCTGCAGACTGACCTGGGGATGGCCGGATCAAGTTACCAACGGCCTTCGCCACTTTCCGCTCACGTTCACGTTGATGTTGATGACTTGGGTATTGACTCCAAGTTTGGGAAGAGAAGACTGAAAAGAACAGGGTTAAACGTGTCAACGTATACGGGGAGACACAAGACAAGGGCCCTGTTGAGAGCCCCGTCGAAGAACCTATTCAACCTGCCCAGGCTGCTCTGTGCCTTCAACCCGTTCAACTTATGAGATCCGTTCCAACCGATTTGATTCGTTCCCACTGACATACTCCAAGCAATCTCCGAAACAGACCCCGCCGTTTTTACCCGGTGTCTAGACTTCTACGCTGGTTTGGGGGACCGTAATACACGTAATACGCCCAATGACTACGCCGCCACTGGGTTATAAGACTGCATGTTCGGAGGTTGCCGAACACAGCACTTTGCAGCGAGTGGAAGATACTAGAACAACATGAAGGCACTCCTCAACGCGTTTTCTCACCTTTCCACTATTAGACGGAAGCCGGGGGAAGACCATCGCTATCAGAGGAGTAATCTCCATTCGATACCCGGAGGGAGGAGATCATCATGGTGCAACAGAGGCAGACTCTGGCCTCTTGCGACCGGGAGGAAAGGCAATAGTACCATGCACTGTTCTCGAGCAGCGAGTGGTGTCATGTCATTACTTACGAACGTATGATAGCAGACTCAACTTTGCTTCTGTATGGGCGCACTTAACACCCCAGGAGGCACGATTCGTGCCGCGGCAACGGCGCTATCTACATCCAGACCAGTGTGGCATTTGTGTGAGCCCCGGGGCGTGAGCGGGGGATGCCAACTCGGAGATTTAGGGGTGAATTCGTCCTCGCAGATGCAGGGTGGATGAGGACTGAAGACGTCAGAATTCGCGGACTCAAGGCCCTAGACAATCAGATGGGCCATGTCAGCGTTGAGAAGGAAGAAGTCTTCGGGCGGCTTTGGAGCGGTGACGATAGGTAGGACATCCAGCTTGCTCTTTGAGTATTAAGGGATCTGACTGTGTCCGGCACCTCAGCGGTTCATAGAAATGCTGAAGTTGCTTCAAGAGACGTCTACAATTCAATGCGCAACCGCGATGCGACCTTCTCCAGAAGCCGCAAGAACCGGATATCTGCTGATTCCGAAGACGAGTTGTGATTGGATGATTGGGCTGGTGACAGTTAAAGCCAGCCGGACGACGGTAACGACGTTGTTGGCAGCGACGGTGGCGCCGCCATGCGGCTCTTTTCGATGGACATGCTACCGTCGGGACCCATGCTGGGCCAGGATTGGAAGAAGAAACGTCGGCTGGTGTGGAAACCGGAGCAGCTTAGCGGGGGGAAGGCCGCTGGCGATGAAATCCGCGGTGAAAGGGTCGATAAGGTGTCTGCAGTCATTGCAGAAGCCACTCACCGCAAATCTGAAATATGGCATCAGCTACAGTCTGTCATAGTCCCAGGGGAATTGGGCCTAAAGCGGGACACACATACTTTTACAGCGTTGGCCAGCCGGTGAACAGCGTTTGATCATAACGGAGGAGGCCAGCGAGAAAGACCAAAAGGAACATAATTTAGCTGAGGTCGCAGACAACGTTTAACTGAAGGTCCTGATTAGGATCCAGCGATTAAGTGGAGGTTGAGTGATTGGGAGTCGAGGGACCTGGAAAGGCCATCGAATGAGGAGCTGGTACTGAGGCGCGTAGTGGACGATAGATGGTCGGGCTTTTCGTGGGAGAGCTCCTATTCTTCTTGTGTCTGCGCGGCTACATTTCCTGCGTACTTAATCGCTCCTATTCAGACGATAGGAGTGGCCACGACGACGATAACGACGATAGAAACGACGACGATAATAGAAGTGATGACGACCGTAGAAGCGACGATGACGATTGAAGCACGACGATAAAATAGAATAGCCACAGGAAAAGTAGTCGACATAGGACAGGAAAAATAGGCGGTCTCTTTCGTGGGCGTGCAGCCGCAGAACGACGGCGGTAGAGTGATACCAGTGAGTCAAGACATTCTCCTCAGCGTAGGAAAGGCGTAGTTCTTTCTTCCAGCAAGAGGCGACATTAGGTAATTAATGCGTTGAACTTGAGCCTGACAAATGTGTCAGAACCAGGGCCAAGTGGAGGAATGAGATGGCAAAGGGGCCGCCGGACAAAGCGCAAGAATTGGTAGGCGAGGTTCAGGTTCAAGACACTACAGGTTGTTAGTGAGAGACTCGGAAGATGCCAAATTCCGCGATAGGGATGCTGTAGACGATCGTTCTAGATCTGCATTGGTCTATTCATAGCAAGGGATGTTGAACTGCGGGCACCGGGAGGGGGTTTCTTCTCACGTTAATATTTGTTCGTGTGACACATGGCGGCGGGTGAGCTCCGATGGGCGAAGTAATTGGTGAAAATGCGCAAAGCGGTAGAGAAGTAGAAATTAAATAGATGGACAGCCTTGGGAGTGCTTGGAGAGAATGAACATAGTCCACCAGGGGTTGATAGAAAGCGCGGTGCTGCTTGCGAAGACACAAAAGCACCGCCATTTCTGAATCTTGATGCGATGAAGTTGATTTAAGTGAAGGTTAAGGCGCCCATCCACCTTCAGGGCCTACCGTCGGAGACCGTGACCTCAACAACCCCCAGAGGAGCGCGGCAACAAAGTCACTCTGAAGTAGACCAGCCACTTCACCCCAACACAGTCACGTCAGTATGCTGACATCCCAGGGGCGCGCTTGTTTTAAGGGACCGTCTACCACTTGAGGTTTTGCTCTTGCTAATGAGCAACGTGAAGAGGCTCCGAATTACCGCTACATTGGGCGCTTACCGAAAGTACCTTACGGAGGTCCAAGTAGGTGGGACCGGATATTCCACGCCCCACATTCACCCGTGAGCCGTCCTTGGCGCCACCCCGCCCGGCCCGGGCCTCCGAGCATGAGCCCCGCATCAGGCGCGGCTCGCTGAAACCGGAATCCCTACGCTGCTTTCGCTCAACCAACAAGGTTGAAAAATTCCAGCCAGAGCACTGCGTGAACAGATTTCTGTATTGGAAAATACAACGATTCAAATGCTTCAAGCGACGAAATCATACCTCATTCAATGTGAGTATCGACCCAACATCGACATGGCAGCAATGCCTATTCAGCACCACCGGACATTTTCGCTCTGTCAAAGTATGCATATAATCCCATTCTGGGTAAATGACCTTAGTGCGAGGGGCCGTATTTGCGAAATGATCAGACTGTAAGAGGGACAGGGAAGCTGGCTGAAAACCTGAGAAGCTGAGACAACATGAAAGACAAAGGACGAGAGACAGAGCTATCATTCGCATCACAGCACCTGCAGACTCAGGTCATCAATAGCTTCCAGTACAAGAAATTAGGACAGACATGTTGATTTGTGAGGAAAATTCAAGCCATACCCAAATCCCAACCTCGCGTCGTTGCCAGTGAAGGCCTATCTCCCGTCACACCGAACCCTGCCGTTTTCTTTCCCTCGCTTCGTCTTCTGCAGTATATTCTCTTGCCCTTCTCCGACTCCATCCTATCCAATAGATTTAATCATAGAATCTCAGAACTGGCGACTGATTTTGCGCTGATCATACTAGGGTGCCACAATAAATGGTCTCGTATATGTTGTCAAGACACCGCCGACGCTCAATGAGAACCAAAATCGAACTTAATCCCGCCTTCTGGGCCGTTATCATGTCTGTGTCTGTGTTTGTGTATCTAGCACAGTTTGAACTGTTTTCCGATCGAGCTTGGAACCAGTCGCACCGTTGGGATGAGCTTGCACGAGTTCTCGAGTGCACATCAAGTCTTTGGCACAATGGGCAATCAAGATCTGGAACCAGCCAACGCGTGATGATTGACGGTCGGTGTCTTTGAATGGAATTCGAGAAAGCCTCAGTCGTGAGATTTGTACAGAATGTCTTTCAGTAGCTACTGATGCTTCTATATGTCACGAACGTGGTGGAAGTGACGATTATCTTGCCTTGGAGAGTGTGGACCACCGGCAGGATGGCAACGCGTAGACATCTCCTACCAACGCCAGAAGCTGGCCCTTTTTACGTCCCCGACGTCTGTGCCTCGACATCCCGCGTTTCCGACGCCAACTCCGGTGCCACAGCCCCCAACATCTCCTGCGTCCGTAAACTGCAAAGTCTCTTGACTGGGCACTGACCTTGGTACTTTTGATGCTTTCCCCCCTCCTGAGAAACCCATACCTCATCAACACACCCCCAAATATAGCGTTCGCGCCGTCAATGTCGGTAACGTGGCCCTCCGGCTGCTCCAGCGGGGTCTCGATTCGGCGCCCTAATTAAGGCTGCATGGCCGCGAAGAGAGACTTGTTGGACGCCTACGCGTCTTGGAAAGGTGCGTTGAGGTGGGATTGCTGCGGTGCCAGGTGCGGTGCGAAGAGGGCTGTCATCATGTCCACGGGCAGGAGGTTCGCGGCCTTGGGCGGGGTTAGTGGCATGGAAGAGTCGATCGAGCGTGTCAGCGTCGGGCTGTTCATCAGATCTCTCGCAGGAGGAATAGGATACTCCTCTTCAAACTCGAACTAGTCGAGGTCCGCTTCGGAAGCAGTGGTGTGGACCACCAGTATTAAGGGCAGGCCTAACGATATCTTCAATCGCAGGTTACCATCTGCTGCTAACCCAAAACCCACAGCAGCCGGAGCTCGCAATTCAGAACGGATCTCAACGTGGCGCAACTTAGTAAGCGGATGCGATGCGCTCAAAGAAGCTCGTTACAAGAGTACGGCAGTAATCCTAAAAAGCGAACCAATAAGAGATAGCCGTCTATCAGGTACTTATGTTCGTCCAGCAGTTTAACTAATAGCAATAGCGTGTGACTACTAGATCAACGATCGCCAGCTACTACGTTAACAGAGGGTAGCTAGCTCGCAGGGCACGAGGGGACGCATGCCACGGTATAGAAAGTAGGTCATACACCTCTCAGCCTTTGAAGGAAAGGTGGAATGGCATATCTTCAATTAGATATAGTCAAGTCTGGGGCCCTAGTGGGAAGCAGTCAGCAGGAGAAGCATTGGGGTGCAAAATTGAACAGAGATAACCCACCCGTTCCCACCCATATCCTTGCGAACGTGCCGCGAGAGCATGCTGAAACTTTTGTCTAGCATGCCTCGAGCCAGCAGTGTCGTTGCGATGGTACGGAATCAGGATAGCAATGAATGTGCGGAGGCGACGTTGGGAGAGCAAGGTGGGCTCCAGCGAAGGAGAGGCAGAGATTTGAGGTTGTTCCAGAGTGAGTGGGGATTGGCAGACACAATGTTTGGCTGGCCTTGCCGTATGACCATCGGCGCTTGCCCTGACCATTCCGTGTTGTATATCAGGCAAGTGAGGACGCTTATCGGTTCGCTTATCTCACGCGTCACGCGTCGCGCTCCTCCGCAGAGCTGCGTCATGGTAAGTGCCCGGGCGGGGTGCTGAGGTTTTCTGACCAATGAGAGAGGTTGTGTGACACACAACCTACGGATTGCTTATCTCATCCTTATCCTGTTCCCCCACAAGGTACTTCCCCGAGAAGGTGCTCACAAACGAGCCCTTTCCTGCTGAGATTGAAGCTTACCTTACTGGCAACTGATGCCTTGGCTGGGCGGCTGGCATATGGGAAGAGGGAGCCGGTCCATGATAGGTCGACCTGGTAATGAAAGTGCCGCCAATGCTCCTTGCCTTCACAGAGACCACCGAAACTGTGCCTGCCTCCCAATACCTTGTGAGCAACCATCTTATCAGCCGGACCACCGATTATCATCCATTTGCCCGTGCTACCGTAGGCTCCTTCCATTCATCAAGGTCACAGGTATGTGCTCACCTTGACAGCCAATCTTCGCGTCTCTGCCGATCCGTTTCAAGCACCTCGACACCTCAAGCTCACTCGGACTAGCACTGTGAGGCTGATTCAGCGTACCAGACTGGACGAAAAAGAGTCGCCAAATAATTCTGGCATGGAACATCATCACCATCGTCTCCAAACCCTTGCCGAGGACCGCCTGCGTTCTCCAAGACTCGGGTTCGCTGCCGCCGGCCGCCGTAATCGCTCCGCCCCATCATGTTCATCAGGAAGCTCGCTGCAACCATTCACTAGCCGACATTGCTTCCCGCAACCTTGATGTTCATCTCTCGTATCAAGCTAGCCTGCTGCTTCGGTCCCGTCGGTCACCATTCCACACACGAGCACTGACGGGCCTCCCAACCCCTGAGCGAGACGCCACCACCTCCAATCCCACCATCATAGACCAGGCCACCAGATCATCCCGCGCCGGCACAACAAGAAAGGTCATGCGAGTGCTGATGGATATGACCAAAGTAATGAACAACCAATCGATTCAAAAGGCGGTGCACTGGCTGCCGTCTCCATCGCACGATTCATAGGCCCCCTCTGGCTTTGCCTTGCCAAGCTCAATCCGGTCCACGATGGCCCGCCAATGATCCCACCGCCTCCATTCAAAATCTACTCGAACGCCTGCACCTGTAATGACGACAATGGTTGAATCGAGCTCGCTCGTCAATTTCACGCGGCCCTGTCGGACGGGGAAATGTCTTTCTCGCCGCTATCGCCCACCTCGCGCCTCCACCGACGATGCAGACCATCCATGTCCTCCCGATCTCGCTGCCGCTGTACCACGCCCGGCAGAACAAGTGGGGAGAGCTCGACTCAATCGCCGATAACTACCTCGCCGTCGTCCTGCCGCTGTCTGCATTGAACAAGCCTCTCAATTGGAGCGGTCCCGACTGATTGCTGGACCGCTTTGCGCATGACCTGGAAAGGGGGCGATGGGTGCGACCTGCATCGACGTCTCGACGCTCCCTCGCCATCCCCCATATTTGCCTCGTCTGCCAACTTTCTTAGGGTATCTTTGCCACCATCGTCGTGCTTCTTCGATGGTTATCGGGTGATTGGGACATCGGAATGCTCAAGGTCTGTCTAGGATGCTTTTATGCGAATTGACATCGGCTGATGTGGTGCGACAGGACGAGATAGCCGCTGTGGAAGGAGTTGCTGGAAATGCGCTCTGGGATATTTCGAGTCGACTGATTGATGAAAGCAGAGCCTCCATCAATCTCAATCTGTCCCTACCGAGTCGCCGGTTCCTTTCCGCGATGCGAAGCCCAGCGAAATACCGCAGCATTAAAGTTGTTGCAGTTTCGTTGCCCGCGCACAGCAGTCCTGTCAAGCACATTGCCACCTTCATTCTTGTTCCTGCAAGACACCAGGTTTCAAAGCCCACGATAAGCGCCTCGGTCTGCCTCGTTATCCATTCGTGCCTCTTGTATCTCGCGCCTTGGGACATTTTTTGCCACACGATCGGGACTACTCGTAGGTAGCTTTGGGGAATGAACTACGCGAGAGCACCATACCATCAGCAGAGGTTGGGCTCTGGGAACTGGTCTGGAAATCTTACGGAGAAGCTATTGGACGCGGTGTTTTTGCATGGCACCTTTATCCAAGCCAACTTTCTGAATGAGGCTGATGGGACTGGGCGCTGGAATTTATGTGCTGTTAGCAAATAATTTGAGCTTGCTGAAGTCGGAATAGCACCCCATCTGCTGGTGCTGAATCTCTACTAACGCTTGAGCAGCAATGGGGTGCCTTCAGCCAGAACTTAGACTCCATCGACTTCCAAAGTATCACCAATCTGAAGATTCCATCTATCGATCAGGCCAATAAAGCCAATGAAGACGGTGCTGAAAGCGGAACATTCAAGGTGTGACACGCCAGAAGGGTTCGGAGACAGAAGCCGCAACTCAGAAGGAGCCTCTCTCCAGGCAGCTTCAATGCCCCTATCCATTGGCAAAGAACATGGTCTTTGCCCAGAGACAACTGCTACAGCTCGTTCAGGTCAATCACCGCGAACAGGGGTAGAAGTATTGTCGCCACCGTTGAGCTCATGATGAAGCGGTGAGCCACACATACTTTCCATACTTCTGAAGAACAGATCTTGTTCTGTGCGTCCCTCTGAAATGTCGAATTGATGTTATTAAGAAGCCACGAAGCGTAAAGTTCGATCGGCTACAACGGAACGCCGGGCATATTGTCCAACGGATGCTGAATAGAAACTTCATGTAGGCACATTCAGATCATAGAGGGCGCTGAACATGACATCCCATGCGATTTATCTTTGATAATTAGGTGATGGAACTGCCGGATGCCTGATACGGAGATTTTTTGTTCACATTGGTGAACATTCCCGCTCCTTGAATAGCTACAGCAGCAATGAACCTTTTTGCACGATCATGGGGCTGTTGATACCTTGAGGAGTGATGCGGGGCAGCGTGAAGAGGGAGATGCCTGCCCCCAAGCGATTCGCGCTCTCTTCATATACCCCCATAGGTGGCTATAGAGGTTTCTCTGTGAAGCCTAGGCTATCCTGGCCCTCAAATATTTCCCCGTGAGAGTTATACGGCAGTTGATAAGGTGCGCCTCTAGGCGGCAAACTGCGAAAAAAAAGTTAGAAGGGAAGAAAGAGAGAGTGATACAGACGTCAAGTGAAGCAAGCACGAGAGACAACTGGGGTCTCGATACTCACCATTAATCGACGTTTTCAAAGTCTCAGTGATTGAATCTACTTCCAAACTTCCATCGAATTCTCGCCAGGTTCCACTAAGTCCCCGTGGAGTAGGCAGGCGGGCATGCCGAGCAGTGGCAGCAGGATGTTCATCACCAAGGTATCTCCGCACCGATTTCAGAGAGGCCAGCCTGATCAGCAACGGGTAATCGACTAATGTCGGGAGGAACAAGTGGGGTTATCTGTGCACCTGTGCAGGTTTTTGTACATATACGGCGTCGCACTTGTGCAGACTTATTTCTACATTACGGATTCATGCGTACTGGTACAAAACCTGCACATTGGCGACCTTGCTCGGAGGCTTTGGCCTGGGACAGCCTTTGAATGATGCTTCGGTCGCAGGCTTGCGATGAGACGCACACATAGAATGATTGCCAACATATTCGTCCAGCTCGACTGGCGTGGCCCTGAGATTGACCGCTTTCGGCTCAGAGCACGGCGAGATCAAAGACTCAGCATACCTTCTTCTCAGTTCGAAAGTGCCGCTCATCGCAAGCAGACGTCTGGCCTTCGTCTCTCATGCCTGGGGTTGACTGAAACCAAGGTAAAATGCGGCGACCATCGTGACTAGTTTCGAAGGAGTTTACTGATTGCGAGAGAGACAGAGGGTTGGGTTGGTTGTGGTGAAGAGTGCGGTAGGTAGTAGGTCTGTTGCTATGATATATGGCTTGCACATGGAAGTATGTTCCTGGCGAACTTGAATTTCCTGAAGATTAGGAAATTTTCGCAGCGATTCAGCAGCATCTGGGCCGGAGAGGTGCGCATAAGAGCAGGTGTGTCAGCACTTGTGCAAGTGTCTCGGCACCTTTGCTCAAGTGCAGAACTGTTCGGACACAGGCAGGCGTACAAGTGCCCACAACAACTCCCAATGGCTGTTCTTGATGAACCATGGTATGAACCATTGGCCTGGCCATACTGAACTGTAGAGTGTTTCCAAGAGCGGGCCAATGTACCTCTACACTCAGAGTCACAAGTGGTGTTGGTAGAACGGCACACCCTTGAGGACCGAACGCATTGGCCTGAACCCCGCAAGGGATCGGTCACACCACTTTGTCCAGGCGCGCCTTGGGAAAGCTGCCTGACTGACCTTGACCGTCAGCTTCAATGCACCTTGGTAGACCTACCTTGGCGGCTTACACGAATAATCTCAACCTTTTCAACCGTCGTACAGTGCATCCATTCACACAAACATGTTGCACGTAAGGGGACTTCGAACATGCATGTCTAGCCAGCAAGGTAGTATGCGGCAATCTTGACAGAGCCTGCAAATTCACTTGGATATCTTGAGGTAGCCGATGGAAAATCATCGCATTCGGCCACCGGTGCCAGCACCATTCGGGCTCGTCCTCTCTTGGTGCCGAGGCAAGCCAATAATCAAGTGGATCGAAACACGGGCTACCGAGTATTATGTGATAACTGTAGGCAACAAAGAATTGAATGCCTGAAAGTATTCCATTCTGATCGCTGTCAAGGCGGCTGGCATTAATTGAGAAGCCGTTAGAAGAGAGGAACGACTTTCAACATCGTCCTAGAACGACCTCTCATGACCACGATGAGACATATGTACTTTCTTCTGCGATAATTGGTCCTGAGGTTGGTGTTACCCTGTCTAACAACACTCCCTCAATTGGAGACTTCATGGCATGCTCCTGAGGGTCCGGCCTCTTGGGTGATTAAGAAAGATTCGGCGACATCTGAGGCGCTCACAAGCCGAAGTTTGAGAATCCGTATTACCCCGCGAACTTTAGCACTCCGACATAAGCCTCCATATAGAACTATACACGGATCGTGATACACATCCGACCATAACTGGGCATATCTTAGGAACCATACTTCAGTCGCGACTTGTCATATGCACGAACACATACCGAGAGAAGAGAGCATCCTATTTACCTGCTGAGGCCAAGATATCTGAGGCCAGGGGTAATTTCTTCGGCTTACGTTGTGCATGACCCGAGAAGCAAGAGCAGGTGCTGGGGCACACGACGGCCAGGTCCGCAGCTGCAGCTGGAGCTCACTGATTTGGAAGATAATGTGCTTGACGGTACATAGAACTCGATGTTGGTATCGATGGGCTTGGACCTCGGAGCAATAGAAACGAAGATGAAAATGACAGGGGACCGCTTCCCCTCGGGAGGAGACTTGAAGCGCCAGTTGGGGCCCCTTGGTGAGGTTCAGTGGTCGGCTCTTGGCGTTGAAGCGAGCGATCGACTTGATGAAGGACACGAAGGCGGCGTAGGGGGCGAAGAGCAGACTGGGGATAGTGGCAACGACCATGGGCGGATCGGGGGAGTGGGAGTGGGAGGGGGGGGGCACTTGCGCAGACCGGATCAACGACAGCACGAAGACAATGAGGACGAGCTGTGGATTATCTTTTCAAATGGCACCACGACTCCTGTGATCCATCACGTTGATCGTAACATTCCATGCGAAGGTATTGAGGTTATTGTTGACGCTGCTGGATGTTTGTTTTGGCCTCCTCTATTGCTAGCAAGTCGTCCGCGAATCTCCTCAACTGGCAATTCTGGCATTGTCCCGCCGAAAAGATGCAGTTGTTCGTGGGGAGGAGAGTATTAAGACCGGAGGCTGGAACCACCGGAATGCGAGCGAGTGGCCATTGGTGGCCGAAAGTTCTTCTGTTTGCCACGCCGTCGTGAAAGATCGGGTGCAAAGGCATGATAAGAGCTGAACGGATCTGAGTGGTAATGGGTAAATGATTTCGGGTACTGAGACCATTGAGGCTTAAAAGGCCATCAGAGGGCCAAGAAAATGACGAAAAAGAGCACTTGAACAGGGAACCGGCTGAAGAATGACCTGGCAGGTCCAACTTGGCAGCTAAGGGTGCCATCAAGACATCACGACGCTCGACACAAATCTTAACAGTCTGATATCATGGTGGTCATCAAGTGTTGGGAGAAGTTTCAAGCAGCTGCAGTCGCACGGCTCGGCCAAGATCATGATGCCGTATGGTTCGTCCGCTGAGTGCAGGCTCCATTGTTCTGCAATTTGTTCCGTCTCCGAATCACGACTGGCCAACCCAAGCAAACGCTGCATGGTGTACTGGCGTTGATCGATGGTCCCGCAAACCCGTAGTAGTCATCTTCACAGCCCACATGTCAAGCGTTCGTTCGTCAAAGGACTAATTTCCAGCATTCTATCAAAAAGCTTGGTATTAACACCAGCGGTCGCCTTCTTACACTTCCCTCCTTCACACCTTTTTACTACAACCTGCTATTAGCAAGCTATAACGCACTATACTAGAACTTTAACGTATATAAAATATATTATTAATACCTTTAATTACTTATTATAATAGCTTTATAGCTATATATAAGTACTATAAATACTTAACCTAAGTTTAAATTATTAGTTTAGAACCTTTCTCCTCTCTTTATTTCTATTAAGTTATTATATCTACGCCCTTAGGTATTTACTATAGTAGAATTATTACTTCTTAATAGCTCTAAAAAGATAGAGTATATAATAATTACTACTAAAGTATAAAAGCTATTCTATTTATTTAATACTTATTAGTAAACTTATTAAATAATTATAGTATATTTAGACTAGTTAGTAAAAATTTATAGGGGATAACTATAGAAAACATTTAGTAGTATTATATAGAAATTTATTACTTATATTTAGTAAATAGTTATTTTTAAGCTTTTTTAAAGTAATATAGCTATAAAAACCTCTTTTTAAAGCTAAAATAATACTATATCTCCCTCTAAAATATTTCTTATTAAATAGAATATAGTAATTAGTTTAGCTTAATTATATAATATTTAGAAGCTTTATATTTTACTAAAGCTTATTATAGATTATTATTTATTTTTATAAGTTTTTAAAATCTTAGTATAAGTTTATAAAACTTTATTATATACTTTTTAGAATAGAATTACTAAAACCTTAAATATCTTATTAATAGATATTATTTATATCTTATATATTACTTTAAACTATATTATTATTTTATACTTTACTTTTATAAAAAAAGCTTTTCTTAAGTAAGTAAAAAAGATTTATAAAACTATAAGTATTTAATTTTTTAACTTTTTCTAGAAATAATATAAATACTTTATTAACTATATACTTATAGAAATCCCTAAATATTTAGATAACTTTATTATTATAATTACTAAAGAAATAGTTAAAACTAATATTTATAAATATATAAAGCTATACTTAGTATAAACTTACTTAATATAAAAAGGTATAAACTTTACTATTTAAACTTAGTTTTAGATTATTATACTATTTTAACTTTATAAAAGTACTAAATAGTACTTTTTCTATAAATCTATTTATACTTACTTCTTATTAGAGAAGAAATAGGTATTTATACTTTACTCTAAAAAGTACTAAAAGTATTATATTAGTTATTTCTATACTAAATCTTATTATTATAGCTAGTATAGCTAAACTAATTATATTAGTATTAATATAGTTTTAATTTACTTAAATAACCTTAAATACTTAAACTATTATAGCGCTTTCTCTATAAACTATAGTAACTATACTACTTATTTTATCTTAAAAGATAGTATTTAGGTTATACTCTTAAAGTACTAACTATAGAAAATTTAATAAGTTATTTATAATATATTATCTATATTTAAGCTTAATAGCTCTTTTTATAACTTACTTTTAAGTACCTCTATAATATATATTATATTAGTAACGTAGTTATAATAATATATATATTAAGAAGGTTAACTATATTTAAGGCCTTAGGTGTGTTAAATACCTTAAAAGCCTTAAAGGCCTTTACTATATTTAATATGCTAACTACGTTAATTATATTAAGTGTAGTTAGGGCGCCTATTATACTAAAAGTAGTAAACGCCTTTACTATATTATATATTAATTACTATAAATAAAAAGAAAGAATATTATCTATAATAATAGGTATAATTTCTATTTATGCTTTATTATAGCTAATATAATTATATATAACTTAAACCCTACTTCTATACGCTCTATCCTATAATCCTACTTTTATTAATATAGCTTATAGTTAACTCTCTATTTACTTATTTAAATATATATATCTTAAAAAAGGTATTCTTAGTATTAAATACTATTTAGATAGTACTATACTTATTAAAAGTAAGAATATTTAATACCTCCTCTTCTTTATTATTATCCTTAATAGTAATAATATTATAGGGAAGGTTAGTAATACTAACGTTATAAGTATTAGCTAGTTTATAATTATTAGTGAATACTTTAAAGTAAGTAGCCTTAATATTAATAGTAACTTTAAAGAAATATTTAATTATAGAGTCCTTAATTATTATAATAGAGGTAGTAAGGTTAATAACCTTAGTATAGAATATATTTAAGTTTATACTCTTATAGTACTATATAAGTAGTATAGTTTTAGCCTTATTACTATTAATATTAATAATACTATAAGCTACCTTTAAGTTAATATCTAATACTTTAACTATATCTATAGTTAAATACTTAGTAGTATAGATAGCTAAGAACTTAACTTTTAATATAACCTTTATTATAAACTAAGGGTTAATAGAGCTAAATATAATATTAGTCTTAATATAATTCTTAATAAATACCTTAAGTACCTTAATAAATATATAAAGGCTAAATATAATATAGGTATTATAAAAAAGTATATATATCTTATTAATAGTATAGAGAATAAAGTTATTAATAGTAATAATAGTGATATTATATTAGTATTTATAAAATACCTCTTAGTTATTAATAGTAGTATTAAGCGCTTTAGCTAATTAATAGTAACTATTAGCCTTAAATATAGTGTTAAGGTTTAAGATAATAGTGTTTATAAATATATTAGATATTTAGTTTATTCTAAGTATAATAAGTATTTAGATATTATTAATATTTATAGTAGTAGTAACTTTTTTAGAAGGTATAGTAATAAAGAGGTTATTAAGGTTAGTAGTAGATATAGTGTACTTATACTTAAGGAAGGTATTAAGGCTTATATAACTAGGTATTAGGTTAACTATAAGCTTAAGTATAGATACCTTTATTACTTTATTCTTAGTGTTAATAGTATTAATAAACTTAGTAATATTTATATTAACTTAGTTAAAGTTATTAGTATTATTAGATATTATTAAGGTGTGAAGCTTATTATAAGCCTTATAAAAGCTTTTAAGTAAGGTAGTAATAATATTAATATATTTATTATATACTTCTAAGGTTTTAGCTATAGATATAAGAGGTATAGTATTAGCTATCTTAACTTTACTAGCGTTCTTTATAGTAATAGTAAGCTTTATAGTACTAGTAACTTTAGTATTAGTAAGTCTAACTATATTAGTATTAATAGGGATATTAATAAACTTAATATTAGTATTACTATTATTATCTAACTTATTACTTTTAATATTAGAGAAGTTACTACTAGTAATATTACTATAGTTTTTAATATTAATAGGTTCTATAGAAGAAGGATAGTATTAAGAGTTTTAAAAAGTAGGGTTAATAGTATATTACTTATAAGGGGAGATAGCTAAAAAGAATCTTTAGTAGAACTTACTTAGCTTAATAAGTTTAAGGTAATTAATATTTACTATATTAGTACTTATATAGATAATAAATAAGTATTATAAGATATTCTTATTATAACTATAGTAGTCCTACTTAAAGTTAATAGTATATTAGAAGGTAGTAAAGTTATAAATATAATAAATAAGCTTAATATAATCTTTCTCTTTAATATTAAGTATATAGTAATATATAAGATTAAAAGTATAAAGAAGGTGAGGCTTATTATTTTTTATATAATAACTATTTAGCTAATACTAAACCTTAAGTATAAATACGTTTTAATAATAATATACTCTAAATAAGATAGAAATATTAGCTATATAGTTAGTATTAAAAGTATTAAAAAGTACTAATAGTAATAATTATAATAAATAGAATAAAAATAATAATAATATTAATAGCTAAAAACTATATAATATAAGTATAGAATATAAAGGTATTATATATAGGAGAGAAAGGTATTAATATTATATTAAGAAGGATAATAGTAATAAGCGTAGTAGTTACTTAGTAATATATTTATTTTTTTATATAAGTAACTAGTTACTCTGATTTTTACTATTAACTAATAGTTTAAAGTAGGGAATAACTTTTAGGTAAAGATAGTAGTTAAAATTATAAAAGTTCTTACTTATACTTATTATAGTAAAAGTAAATATATTAGGTTATATATAGCTTTAAAGTAAGTATAAATAACTTATTATTAACTAATAATAGATATCTTATATTATATCTTATAGTTATAAAGACTAAATAATACGCTTTAAATAATAAACGCCTTATTTTAAATTAATACTTTATTAACTAAGTTTTTAATTTAGATTCTTTCTTAGTTTTCTTCTCTTATATACTAGTTATTTAGGTTTTTCTCTAAGTTTAAGGGATTATTCTTTTAGATTAGTAATTAGTCTTTAAACTTAAACTTATTAGTATAGTAGTTCTATTTTATATTTATATTCTTTAAAAGTAGAAATAAGTTTATCTATATTTATTATATTTTTATCTATCTATATAGTATAAATAAGTAGATATCCCTTCTATTTAATTAAATATTAAACTTTTCTTTAAGTAGTTATTTACTTTTTAAGGATACTTTTAACCTTAAAATGTTTATATAATTTAAGCTAATATATATCTTTATCTTCTTATATATTAATAAAGCTATAGTAATTATCTTATTAATTAAAGGGGTTAATATTAAGTATTAATACTATTATATTTAAGTTATTAATATTACTAAATATATATTTATATTTAGTAGAATATCTAGATAATAAACTAATTTGCTAACTTAGTTAATAACCTTAAAAAGGATATATTAGTAGCTATATTTTAATATTAGGTGTCCTAATAGAAAATATCTTAATTCTATCTTAAAGTATATTTAATCTCTTAGTTTAAATATAATAGAATAATATTTTTTATTATAGTATTCTTTTATATAAAGCTAAGCTATAATAATTAAGATTTTTACTTTCTCTTAGAATATTTTATAGTTAAGTTTTAGATTTAAGTTTCTTAAGATATTTAAAGCGTTATTTATACTTATACTATAAAGAATCTAATTTAGTAAATAGCTAATTACTTAGGAATAGGTGTTATTTAGATTATACTAAAGATTAAGAAGTAGTTTACCTTAATTACTATCTATAATATTTAAAAAATACCTAATAGCTAGTTTAATAGTTTAGTTTTTTCTTTTTAATATTCTATTAGTTTATAGATAATATATAATTAAAAACTTCAGCTTAATATTAAGTTTAGTTTAAAGTAATATCTAAAATTTTAATAAGAATTTATAATTATAGTTTAAAATAATTACTTTAAGAATTCCCTAATTTCTATATTAGAGTTCTTAAAGAAGTAAATATCCCTAGATTTCAGTAATATATATTAAATATCTTAGGATAAATAATATTACTTTTAAGAATTTATTATTAACTATAAAAATAGTATTAAGTAATAAGAAGTTTTCTTATTTATAACTAAAGTATCTTAATAGTATTTTAAGAAAACTAATAATAAAATCTATTATAATAATATAAAATAGAATAAGTAGTATTAAGATTAGTTATATAGTTCTTAATAGTAGTTAATAATTAATACTAAGTATTCTATAATAAGGATAGTTTTAAATATATATTTTTACTTAGCGATATAACCTTTAAATATAAAAGTTATTATTTAGTGCTTTTTATATTTATTACTCTCTAAAATAATAATAATTATTATAAGCTTTTTTAATTAATAGTATTATTATTTCTTTTAGTATATAAAATTATTACTTAAGGTTATAGCGATTAATATAATAAAGGAGGCTATTATATATAATAAAGTTAAGCTTAATATTATCTTACTAGTTATTTAATATATTATATATTTTCTTCTATAATTTTAATTTTTTATATATTTAGATAAGTTTAGTTTTAAAATTATTATCTAATAAAGCTTTAGTTATAAAATTAACTCCTATTAGTATATTATCCTATATTTTATTAAGTTTACTAATATCTTCTATTAGTATTTTAGTAATTAGTAAATATAATAAAGCGTCTACTATAATATTAAATATTCTTAAGATATAGTAGTATACTAATAAGAATTAGCTGAGGTATTTAGATAATAGAGTAAGATATAGGTTTAACTTTATTTTATTTTTAGTTTATAATAATATTTACTTAACTATATTATAAGTTACTAAATAGTTAGTAAGAATAATTATAAGTTTATTATAAGATAATTATATTAATAATTTAGTTTTCTTAACTACTTATACTAAATAAGCTACTTTAAGTTTAATAAGCTAATACTTTTATTTAGCTATATTAAGCGCTTTATTTATATAAGTAATAAGTAATATATCTATTCGTTTAATAGTATTATAAAGTTTCTAAATAATACTATCTTTAAGTTAGAAAATTAAAGCTAAATATCTATATTCTTTTAAGGAATTAAGCTAGATAAATAACTATTTATTAGGATTATAGTAAAATACTATATTATTATCTATTAAGGTATTCTTAATATTATTAAAGCTTATAATTTCTTCTTTAGTTAGAATAAAATAAGTATTTTAGTAGAATATTTTTCTAGCTACACTTTTATCTTTACCTTACGTATAAGCGTATACTAGTAATAAGGTTTTTCGTTCTTATAGTAGTTATATATAATTATTATATTATAATATAATATATTAAAGAAATCCTATAACTTTAATCTAATATTTAAGTTAATAAAAGTTATATAAGTATTTTATCTTTATAATAGCGTTAATATAGTCCTATATATTAGATAAACTAAAAGTATTAATAGTAAATCTTAATAATTTAATAGATAGATATCTAATAAATAACTTTTAAGTAGATAGTAATAGATTAATATCTAAAAATAGTTTAAAGATAGTATTAAGATATTTTAAGTAGCTTTTAAAGTTAGTTAATACTATTATAATATTATTAATAAAAGTATATATAAACTCTTTATAAAGCTATAAAAGCTTATCTATAATATATTAAGTATGGGCTGCTGGCTTTGTATTGTGAAATTTGACTGGTATTGACTGTGAAAGCTAGATTGGTCCTCTCGCCCTCTGCTAATAACCTTTAGGTTATATAACTATAGGTAGTTTAGACTTAGATATTATCTTCGCCTCTACGCTCCTCTGTTAGACTTTAACTATTATAACGAGCCTTAACTATCTTCCTCTAGCTGCCTCTATCTCTACGCTATATTTAATTTGCGCCTATCTTCCTCTCTTCTGCTGTTTGGACGTCTGCGCTATGAGCTCTACTAGGTGTAGGGGCTCTAAAGCCTCTATGCTGTTACGCTGTTTAGATAATATTTTCTACTTTATTGCGTAGTCTTAATATAGGAAGAACTCTGCTACTATTAGCTATACTCTTAATATATTTACCCTTCTTAACTTACTAACGTTTAAACGCTTAGGCTGCCTTAGCTATCTTAAGGAAGCTTATGAGGTATTTATAGGCGTTAGGATTATTATTAGTAGCCTTAGCTATATCTATATTAATTTTAAGACTATATAACTTTAATATATTGCACTTATTAGCTATCTTAAGTAAGTACTTCTAGGTAAATTTAAGTAAAGTTTTTTTATTAGTATATAGAAGGTTACTATACTTAGAGCCCTTAATTTCATTTATTTTAGTCTTATAGATTAAGTTATTTAGAGTAGCTTTATTTAGCCTACGCGTAGGTATAATGAGGGGGAAAGATATTATAGTTATCATATATATAGGAGGATATGAGGAATAGGCTTAAAGCTTTATTTGAAGTAGTAGTTAAGTTTTTATACTATAGCTATAAGAACCTTTTTAGCTATATAAAGAGTTATATTATTAAGTTTGTACCCTTAAGTATAAGTTTAAGCTATCGCTAAGCTCTAGCTATAAGTACTATTAGCGTTCTGCGTTATGGAATGACGCCTTTATAATGTTATAAATAACGCGCTTATAAACGATAGTATCGCGAATAACGCTCTTACTAGTATGTTTTGCTGCTCTACTACTTACTTGCTTGCCCTCTTCTATATAGCTAGGGATAAGTTAAGCTAAGCGTTAATAACTAGTTATATTAAGATTTATTTATTTGCTTTATTAAGATCAGGCATAGGTTAAAGTGCTGCTATTAGGTTTTAGTACTGTGAAAAAAAGTATAGAGTAAACTATAATACCTACTTATATAGGTTAACTAGACTGCTAATATAATATATTAAGTATATACTAAAGAGTTATAAAAACCTATAAGTATAACTTTTAACTACTCTTAGTTTTAATAACTAATAATTATGAAGTATTCTCTATATTCCTTCTTAATAAGAAACTAATAAAAAAATAATTAAGCGTTAATAACTATAATCTAAGCTTTTCCCTTTAAGTGTTTAATAATATCTTATTAGAGAGGTATTAGATATATATCTAAAACTATAGCTTTATTTAAAGTATATAAATTAATAACTATTTAGCCTTTATATTTACTATTAATAATATGCTATATTATAAATATAAGAGCTTTAAATAGAGTAGGTTTAGATTTCCCTTATTTTATTTAGTCTTAAGCGTATAGCTTATTAAGAATAGTGTTTATTAGTTTCTTATTTTTTTTACTTATTAAGTATAGATATTATTCTATATTTATCTTTTACTAACTATTAATAAGTTTAATGTATAAGTATTAGTCTTCTAGAAGATTAATTAGACCTTAATTAATTTAAACTTTAGGATAATATAAGATTACTTCTTTAAAGTATTATATAGCTTCTTTACTATAATTATAAATATAAACACCTTTATTAATAATAATAATAAGTAGGCTTTTTAGCTTAATAATACTTATTTTATTATTTATATTAATAGTTCCCTTATAAATATCTCCCTATTTTAGCGTAAGATTATCTTTAGTATTATTTTAAACTATAAAAGATTTACTTAAGTTAGAGGCTAAGAGTTAGCTCTATTTAGTAGCTAACTACTTAGGTAATTAAACTAAGGTAGTTAGTTTTTAATCTATAAAGTAAAAAGCAGAATAATATATTAAATATTTATTTAGTAATATTAATATAGTAGCTTATAAATAATTATAAGTTTATAGTTTAATAAAACTATTAGATTTAAATAGTAATAATATTCTAAGTTTTATTCTATATTTAATCTTTAAAGGATAAGGAGTGTTATTAATAATAGGAATAAATAGTAAAGCGTTTATATATATAAATATATATTTTTCTTGCTTTAAGCTAAATAAAAGGGATTCTATTTTAATCCTATTAGTATAATAATTTAAAGGGTTACTTAATTATATAGTAGTATTATTATATTAGTAGTAATATATATAATAAAGGTTTTTATTAAGATTTTAGAATAAATCTATAAAGATATATAAAGATTACTATAGGATAGAATATAAATATAAGATTTAGAGTTTAGAATATTAATACTATTTAGAATATTAAAGTCTTACTTTATAAATAAATTAATATTAAGGTATAATATTAGCTAGGCGCTTATTTATAGTTTAGTAGTTATTATATATCTACTTAATAACTAACTATAAATAAGTATTAAGAAAGTAACCTATATAATAGTCTTTATATTTCCTACTCCTTATAACTTAAACACCTTAGGTTACTTAGTAATAATATAAAATTAATAGAGATAAACCTTACTAATTATAAACCTATTTACGCTAATATCTATATAAATTATAATTAGTAGTTTATCTTAAAAACCTTAAATAATAATCTTAATATAAATATACTTATAAAATTAAGTATTATTATAATATTAAGGCTTAATAGGACTAATAATAGTAGTATTTAGCTATAGTAATAAAAGAGTTTAATATAAGAAAATGCTATTAAAATCTAGGTATAGCTTTATATTATATAAATAAGTATTATATATATAGATTTTAAGGTTAGTTAATATAGAATTTAAAAATAAAGTAGTATTAAAGATAAGGTATTTATTATTATAATAAGAAAGATATCTTAATATCTTTAGAGTGTAATCTTTATTTATTTAGAATAAAATATTAGCTTAATTTATACTTTTAGCGTTATAATTATTTTCGTCTTTATTATTTATGCTAATAACTAAGTCCTTATTATAAACTTCTAAAGTATTAATAACCTTATAATATTAGATATAATTATAATTATTATTATTAAATAGGTTATTATTATTAGTATTATTAATCTACTACTTAAGTTTAGAAGCAGTATATATAGATAGATATCTTAGCGCTTTTAGATATTAATTATATTAATTATAATAGTTAAGTTAATATCTGCATTTAAATTATACTTAAAACTTCTTAAGTTAAGCTAACTTATTATAAGTTAATAGTAGTTTAATTAAGATATTTATAGTAGTTCTTATATTCTTTATTAATATTAAGCTAGAGACTTTTAGCTCTTTTAGTTTTAAATAGTAAGGATAATAATTTAAAGAGGATTAAGGTATTATTCCTAATATTAAATATAAAGATATTATCCTTATATACTTACTTCTAGTAGTTAATAGTAAAAGGTTATACTATAATCTTTTAGTAACTATTCTATACTAGCTTAAAACTATACTTTATAAACTAGTTATAAATTTATTATAGTTAGTTAATCTATTAGGCCTTAGAATACTTATAATAAGCTTAGCGTCTATCTTATTATATATTATAAATAATATCTTTACTTTAGACTCTTCTATATTATAATAAAGTTAAACTACTTTAGTTATCTAGTAATAGATATTATAATAATTATAAATATCTCTTAAGGTATATTATTCCTTAGATAACTATGCTTTAGTAAGTTTATATAAAAAGTGAAATCTATTAAGTAATAGTTCCTTCTATTATATAATTCTAACCTAAGGGTCTCTTAAAGCTAACTTTTCTTTAATTATTAAATTAGTATAATATTAATCTAATATATAGCGAAGTAATATCTAGTAGAGGTTTAAAGCTACTATAGCTATATTACTATTATTAGATTTAATATAACTATTAATAGTATTAATAAAGTGATATATATTTTAGTAAACTATCTTAAAACTTCTATTAATATAAATATTATTTACTTTATTATTATATAGGGGTAGATTAAATAAGCTAATTATATCTATCTTAAAATATAGAAGTAAACGTTTTATATTATCTATAGGAGAACTAAATAGTATATAGATAATATAGTTTCTATTTAAGGTAATAAGTATAAATAGAAAGTTATAATTAATAAATATTCTATTATTAGACTATCCTAGCTTAATAAGCCTCTATTAGGCTTTAGAAGGGTAGTAGTTTAGTTAGTTTCTATTATTTCCTCTTTTATTATAATCCTTATTCTTATAGTTCTTTTTATTATTAGGATTACTTTTATTATTATTATTACTTAGATCTCTTTATAGAGTAGAGACTTATTTTATATCCTCAGTTTACTTTTAGATATTATTATTAAATATAAGCTCTTTTTTTTTTAGTATAGTTAATAAAGTAGGCTAAGGTTTAAGATAGATAGGCTGAAACTATCCTTAATTATAATAACTTTATATATTACTAAATTCTAATATACTACTTTAGCTTTAACTAAAAGGAAATTTAGTTATATAATAAATAAGGTCTATTATTATAATAGTTAATTATTCTAATAATATAATTAAAGTCTTAGTAGTTAAATTAGGTGTTAATAGTTAATTACTTAGTATTTCTAACTTTAGAAGTAGGGATCTTAAAGTATTTAAGAATTTTTATCTAAAGTTAATATATTCCTCTAAAGTTAATAAAACTACTATTAATTCTTAATCTTAAGATAGAATATTAACTAAATATTAAGGTTCTAAGCTTTTTAGTTTCTCTATATAGCTAGCGTTTAGGGTTTTATAACCCCCTATCTTTCTATTATTACTAAAAAGTAAAGTGAGGTTAAGTTTTTATCTTAAGGTGTTTTTAATCTTAATATATTTTATATAATATAGTGCGTTAAGATAATATTATTATTTAACTAAGTTAGTGAATATATTAGGATTATCTCTCTAAGTCTTTAATATTTAGCTTTTAAGTCTTATAGTATTAATATAAGCTTCTCTTTTTAGATCTATAGTTTAGATTTATCTATAGTAGTTTATTATATAGCGTTTAAATCCCTTATAAGTTATAGCTAAAATTATAGCTTATATATTAAAGTTAAGTAGTAAATATTTAGTTAGAGTAAGTATTCTATAAAACTTCTCTAAGTAATTTTTATAAGTAGTTTAGAAGTTAGTAATTATTATATAGCTAATAAGCTTAAGTAATTTAGCTTTAAGGTCTTCTACTACTTTAAGATTAATTAATATTATTTAAGGTATAATAGTGAGGTTTTATATCTCTTTAGGATATTTTTAGTTAGAGGAAGAGTTTAATATAATATTATTATTATTTAAGCTTTATAGGATTAACTACGTATTAGAACTTAATTATTAAACTTAATAGGGTTAACTATTAATATAAGGTTAGCTATTTTCTTTAATTTAAAAGAGGTAGGTAATTATTAAGGTTATACTACTAATTAATATATATTATATTAGTAATATAGTTATAGTAATATATATATTAAGAAGGTTAACTATATTTAAGGCTTTAGGCGTATTAAATACCTTAAAAGCTTTAAGGGCTTTTACTATGTTTAATGTGCTAACTACGTTAATTATATTAAGTGTAGTTAGGGCGCCTATTGCGCTAAAGGTAGTAAACGCCTTCACTATATTATATATCACTCTACTTCTCTAGCTTAGTTTAAAATAGCTTAATTAATAATTATTATTAGTAGTATAGTATTATCTAACTATAAAATAGCTAATACTACTTAAATTATTATAGAGAATAACCTCTTTATTTTAGACTTATTTTTAGAAGATTTTAAGCTTAAAGATACTAAAATTAAGATATTAAATATACTTCTTACTCCTTAATCCTACTAGAAATAAGCTTATATTATTAAGTTTAATAGTACTATTTATATTATAACTTATTAAAAAGATATAAAGTAAGAGGTTTTTAGAGAAAGCTTAAAAAATAGTAGTTTACTATAGCTTAACTTCTTTAAACTTTAGAAACTTATTATTTTATAAGTTTTTACTTCTTACCCCTCTTATAACTCTATTTATAGTATTACTTTATACTCTAAAGAACTAAGTTATTATAATAATATATAGTAAATCCCCCCTTTTAAAAATAATACTTCACTTTAAATAAATTTAAAGATATTATACTAGAGGTTTATATATTATATAATATAATATTAAGTATAGAAACCTTATAAATTATATATTACTATAAAACTATACTAAGAAATATATTAATATAGTCTTAATATAAGAACCTTATACTAATAAAAAAAAGGAAAGCTATTCCTTATAAATTACCCTTTTTATAAAGTATTCTACTTTATTAATACTTAGGAATATTATAACTTAAATACTATCCCTTAAGTAATTATATATATTAAGAAAAGCTTAAGAACTATTTAGATTTAGCTTTATAAAACCTATAACTTTATTTAAATATAGATTTAGAATATAACTATTCTAAATATATATAAACTTAGTATAGTAAATAATAATATTACTACTTATATCTTTTAGTATTTTATCCCCCTTTATTTCTTTATTAGTAGTAATTAGAATATTATAAACCCTTTTTAAACTTCTAATATAAAAATTACTAATAGTAGTTTAAAAATTAAAACTTAAGTAAATTAAAATAGTTTTTTCCCTTTTAAATAAGCTTAAAGTACTAATATATAATATTAGCTATACTATAGATCTATCTTAGTTTAATATTCTACTTACTTTAGTAGAAATAAATCCTACTTTTTACTCTAAAGTAGATTATAAAGCTATTCTAGCTTATATTCCTATCCTTTTAGTTTTAGAATTAAGCTTTCTAGCTTAAATATAAGTATTAAATAGTAAACTTAAGCGATTTACTACCCTCTATAAATAAAACCCTCTTTTTATTATTACTTTAGATATAATATTAATATAATATAATATTACTACTAAATCTATCCTTTACTACTTCTTATAAGTAATAACTACTATAACTTATTTACTTTAGTATATTTTAAGTTTAGCTATCTTAGCTTAGTAGTTACCTAAATATTAGAATACTAAATAAAAATTATATAAAGCTTAGTATACTTAATCTTTAAGCTATAAGCTATATTTATACCTCTTTTACTCTCTCTATAAAAGGGAAAAGCTTATTAATATAGAACTTTAATAAGCTATTTATACTTATAAGATAGCTTAACGCTATAATAAAATTAACTATATAGTAAATATCTTTAATCTTTACTATATAATAAAATAATGCTAAGTAAAGCTTAACTTCTACTTACTACTCCTAAAAATTAGAGATAGAGTAATTAAGTTCCCTATTATAAAAGTATAAGCTTTTAGAAAGACCTTACTTAAGTACTTTTTAGCTATAAATAATATTTAGGATTTATATAGTATTTAAATCCCCTCTTATTTTAATATTTTATAAGATATTTTTATCTTTCTTACTTAAGTAATTATTATAACGTTTACTATAAGTATTATACCTAAAGTTAATAGTATTACTATTTAGATACTTTAAGCTATTTAGCTAGCTATAGCTAAGTCTATTTAAGCTCTCTTTTAAGCTTACTTAACTTCTAAATACTACTTAAAGATTTTTAAAAAAGCTAAAGTAGTTTTTATATTTAAGGGAGGGAAACTTCTAACTAAAGTTATTTTATATTATCCTATATCTTTACTCTTCTATTTTAGAAAAAGCTTTAAGTATTTATTTACTTAGTATACTACTTATATAATACTACTAGTTTAAATTATTAGTATTTAATATTTTAGAACCCTCTTTAAGTATAATATAGTTAACTTTACTACCTATATAACCTATAAAATTAAAACTACTTTTAAAGCTAGTTTAGTTACTTTCTTTATTATACTTAATACTAAAAGTATCTTTAACGCTATCCTTTATAACTACTTTCTTATTAAGCTATATAAATAAGAATAGTTAGAACTTTTTATCTATTATATTAAGTTATTTATAACTAGATATTAAGCTTAAATTTATATTAAGGGTATTATCTTAGAACTTTTCCCTTTTTATTATAAGTTTCTTTAAAGCTTCTCTACTTCTCTTATTTTATATTTACTCTATTTTATAAAGCTTTTATTATAAAACCTTAACTTCTATTTTAGTTATATTAATAATATCTTAATATAAACTAAATCCCCTTCTATAGAGGAAAACGCTAAGTTATTTATAATTAATATTATTTATATTCTATATTAAAGTACTAAAAATAAGGTTTTCTTTAAGCTAAAAAAGAGTAAAGTTATCTATATTTCATAAAAATATAAGCTAATAAACCCCCTAATTAAAGCTAATAGCTTAATAATAACGCCTAAAGATATTATAAAGTAGCTTAAGGTTACTTTTAATTATAAGCTTATTTTTATACTATATATCTAGATCTAAATAGATATTACTCTAAAGTATACTAAATTCTTCTATAACTTAAAGGTAGTTTATAGGAGTTTCCCTCTTATTTTTATATATAAAGCTATTACTTTAATTATTATTCTTATTATTATTTATAATATAGAAGCTTAATTTCTTAGACTTTAGAAACTTAATTATATCCTTACTTAGTAATACCTTAATATTACTTTAATAAAACCTTTCTACTTAATAAACTAAAAAGGGTATCTTTAGCTTATTAATAGAGCGATTTATATTAATATTTAGAGAGTTTTACTTATATAGTATATTACTCTTATTATTATTTTATATTATAAATCTAAAATCCCTCTTATAGATATTATACTTAAAGCTTATTAACTTTATTTTATTATAAAACTTAGCTATTTTAACTCTTATTACTTACTAGTTTAATACTTATATATTTACCCCTCTAACCTTTACTATAAACTTATATAGCTATAACATACTACTATAATACTTCCCTATTACGTTTACTTTATTTTAATACTCCTATAACCTCTAAACCCCTTTTATCCCCTAAAAAAGATAGCTACTACTAAATTTAAAACCTAGTTTAAAGATATTCCTAAAAATAATATTATTATATATACTAATAGATTTAAACTTAAATTTAAAAATATTAGTTATAGCTATATTATATTCTTAAGTAAAAAAAAGAGAAGAAAAAAGCTAAAATACTTCTTATATAAAGCTTTTAGTACTTAAGCTTTACTAAAGTTTTTAATATTAAAACTAAAACTATAAACTTTAGATTTTATATAGTAATATAGCTATAAAACTTAATAAGTATAATTTATATCTATATTAATAACCTTAATATTATTAATATTTTAGAAGGATATAATAATATACCTTTATTTTTATAAATAACTATTCTTTAAACTAAGAAATATATTACTTTAGTAACCTCCCCTATTTTTATTTACTAAGTTCCTAATTATAAAGATATTCCTAGAAATAAGTTAATAAATATACTTATAAAATAAGAAGCTTTAATAGCTCTTTTTAATTTAATCTTATTAGCTATAATAGCTACTATAAAGTATTTAGTATAAAAAAAAATTATAAAATATTATTAAAAGTAGTAATATATAAATAAAAAACCTTAATATTATACTTATAATAACTTTTAGTTAGTATTTTAATACTCTTTAAAGCTAAAGCTCCTATAAAAACTCTTATACTACTTAATTACTACTTATTTAAAATATAGTAATTTTAAGATATATTATAAGCGTTTTATTTAAAAATAATAGGATATTTAGAGATATAAATATAAAAAATAGAAATCCTTTATATATATAATATTCTATTATTTAACTTATTTAAAGAAATTTTAGTAGCTTTAGCTATTAATTAATAATAAATTAGGTTTATTTTTATTTAAAAACCTTAAGTATTACTAAAAATCTATAATTAGTAATCTAAAGTAGTCTAAGAAGTTTAAAGAGATTATAAGTTTCTTTAGTAGTTAAAACTACTAAATAATTTATTTATATAAACTTTTTAGTTAATAACTTTTTTAAACTCTACTATACTTTATTTTATTTTAATTTTTTAGCTTAAATAATTTAAATTACTATAGGAAAATATAAAAATTAATTTATTAATTTTTCTAAAAAAATCTTAGTTTTCCTAATAAAATATAGTAAACTATAAGTAATTTTACTTCTTTAGAGGTTTATAAGTAGCTTAAGTTTTAGCTTTAGCTACTAACTAAAAGGTTCTTACTTAGATTTTATAATAACGTTAGTTTTAATATAGTAAAGCTTAAACCTCTATAATACTAGCTTTAGCTAAATAATATAAACTAAAAATAGGGGATATTTATACTATTCTTAGTTTAGAGTAGCCTCTAAGCTTAGAAATACTATATATAGGAAGTAATTAACTAGAAGATACTTAATTTGAGGAGTAGGAATAGTATATAGTAGATTTATAGATATATAGGCTTACTTTATATAACATATACCTTAGGGAGCGATCTAAGCCTAGCTCTAACGTCGAAAAATAGAACAACAACAACAACAACAAAGTTGCCTTCTTGCTAGATCGGAAGCTGAAACGCCTGCTGATTCCACCACCTGCATCGGCTTTTCGTCTGTCAGGAGCGCGGGTACAAGCACTCGCTCCCACATGCAGATTCCACCCAGCAAGTTGGGTGAAGAATGTGCAGAACCCTATGTCCTTGGTGGGAATGCCCTTGTTCATTACATAGCGAACACTTGCTTAGGTTGATGGCCCCTCGGCAAGACGGAAAGAGAAGATATGTCATCGGGCGTACACCCTCAAGTGTGCTCGTGTTGAAAACCCAGACACCAAATAGCATTCGGTACTGATCCGGCAGAAGCCACTGGCCTTCGCTGCCGGCAACTGGCACGGGTGTGGATGGTTTGGTAGGACATGCTGTGGGGGGCAAAGTGAGCAGGTATCGGGCCGACTTGTCAATCACAACTGGGTCATATTGCAGCGGAAACGCAAGTAGAAGGGACATTGATATGGTAAGTAGGTCCAGAATGTAGCTACAATCGTATCGGAGCCCGCGTTTCGCAGGTGTGGGCAAATCGATTGTGCTTTGAAGGACGCCAGCCGAGGTGTCGCTAACGGATGCTCCCTCGGGCCAAGGGACAGTTGTGATACTGAACCGTCTGTTCCGGCCTTGAAGCCGCGTGCTATGCATCGGGGAATGCAGGTACGCGAATGGGCTTCAAGCTCTTGACAGAGGTGCTGGGCAGCCTGTGTTTCGTTGTCACTGAACGGTGTCGCTCTTTGCTGCAGAGGACACATGACTGCGCGACCAACTGGGCCAAAGGTAGACAGCAGAGGCTAGAAGCATGCTCGGTTTGGAGGCGAGCCAAGCACACGCGAACCCCGGGAGGACACTTGTCTCCAGACCTCGAGAAGCACCCGTCACTCGTATCAATCGAGATCATCTCCACCAATGCTTCTCGTTGGCCCGTGACCGAACACGAATGGCTGGTGTATCTGGGCGGTAGGAATCTTGAGCGCACTCGTCGTCCCTACTGGCAATTGGCTGGCGTTCCTGTGGATGCGTCGTTGCAGACGGTCAGGCTTCACGTAGAGGCTCGCGCGCCGTGGCTCGTCTGGGAAGCGAGGATTGGATTGACATTCTGGTGTCTGCGCGTGCTCTTTCGAGTCGGGAGATTTGGTGGCGTCGAGTTTGAAGGGAACTGCTGGAAGGAAACGTGGGGGGTCTTGGAGCTGTTCCAGAATTTCTTAGCATCTTCCTTCGAGGGAGGTTTGGAGTGGAATTCGGGACAACTGGAGTTACTTCGCAATCCTCACTCGTCAAGAGTGCCCAATGGGGGAAAAGTATTGGTGGATGGCGTGCAGAGTAGCACGATGGAGGTAGGATGACGCAGGAGGTGGCATGCGGGTAACTTGTGGTTGCGGGCCGTCGGGCTTTTGACTGCCTACTGATTCTGACTAACTGCCCATTTTGACCGCCTGCTAAGTTTCGGCAACTGCCGATTTTCTGGGCAGGCACCTTGTGCCATTCTGGGAGAGCACTCTGCGGCGCCTGCAGCTCTAGGAACACTCGATAACGGTATCCTAAGGGTGGACCGTCTCTCTGATTGGCCTGCCCTTACGATACCAGCGGTATCCTAAGGCTGGCCAGTCACATCACTGGTATCAGTGAACCAGACCACCAAGGTACCACAAAATTTTGCACGGGCATGCTGTGTCTGACCAATCCTGTCGCCCAGCCTGATGGCCCATGCACAATCTCGATAAGCTATGATACGAGCTTCGATAAGAGCTTCCGCACTGATTTTCGTGGCTGCGACAATGTTTGAGAACTTTTGCCTGGCTTAAGTAATGCGATTGGCTGAGCCATTCTTTTTCCCATTCCAACTTTCCATTTTTACTTTCGTATGGCAGATGCATGAAGTGATTCGAATGATCTGGCTCGAGTGCCAAGTGGTATGGCTGATCCCTCGCGTCAGAACGGCGTGTTATCCGCTGGGTGAGCAGTATTGACCAATCATGTTGTGGTGATGACACATGAAGAAAGTGGGGCGGTGTCAGCCCCCAAGTCCAGTGTCCCGTTCAATCGAACTGCGCACCCAAGTATGAACAGAGTGACATCCAATGCCTTGTACCTGACCAGCGACGGACATGCACTTCATGAGCGTGGGAAGAAATCCTCTGGAGTGATTGGTTTCCAAAGCAATTTTTAACCTGAAATGTTCGCCGCACCGCTTATTGTGCCCAAACCTGAGTGCACGGCAACAAGAGGGCAGACAAGCACCCGGGCATCCGTTCTCATCGCGCAGAGAGAAAGCCACTGGCATTTCTCGGGAACCGGATTATTCGACCGCGGGGGGAGAGGGGGGAGGGGGGGGGGAGATGCGCCCGTTGATATTGAAGATCTTAAGAGGTTGGTCCTCAAATCGGCCACTGCGAGTATACGTAGCAACGGAAATTATTGGAGCAATGCGGGTGACGATGCAGAGATGTTCGACAGAAACTCCAGCATGCTCAGCACGAAGTTCCATGGCCAAAGGTTCCTACGGAAATTAGCTTCTTTATTCTTGGGGATGCCGCAAATTACCAACAGTGGCTTCTGTGAACACGAAAGTGAAGCCAATTGACAATGCGGCCGGCAAGCAGTCTGCAACGCAGGTCATCCATGGAACTGGTGCACTGTTGCGAAGGGGCACCAGCGTCGGCTGGGCTTTGCATTTCTAAGCCAGCTATCTTCTCCCCCAAGGCACACCCGAAGGGCATATTAGTTGCTACTCGGGGAAGCTCGAGCGCAGCCAGGCCATGCACATTCGCTGAAAACATTCCCAAACGGCGGTTTCGGTGAAGCAGCTCTATTTAGATGTGTTCGTGGCTCTGAAGGAATGAGCCCTTCTTTTGAAGTCCATCCGGGGGTGCCGCAGACAGTTCCAGCCGAGTCACGCTCAAGGCAATGGACCACGGGCGCTTGGCGGCCACAACTGTCACAACTGTCTTGTTCATATGCCAGTTTCCTAAGAAAACAAGTCATTCATCGTGTGAGGTTCGGGTGTTCCGGATGTGGGCTGAGGCTCAAATTCTGAAAGAGATTAGTCAATTTAGGCACCCTATCATCTGAAGGGGTGAACATCTGAGGAGTCGACAAATCAGAAGAGACCAGAACCAAGGTTTCGACCACCAGACTGGGCGTCTGCGAATCAACAGTAATGCTCCATGTCGGACGACTCCGGCGTACAAATGCTTTCATTTCTCTCAAGTTCACATCCAAGCCAACTTTTACCCAACCCGAGTTCCTTCTCCATAGCCTGGGGATCGTTGGTGCTCTGAAGTCGTCTATCCTGATCCTCTCCTTGCGGTCGTACTCCGTCTCGAGCAGTCTGGCGCCACTTTAGCTGCTTGGACCCTTTCTCGGTGTCTGCTACGGAGTTCAAATTATCTTGGAACGCGTGCAGCTGAGATGACAGTCTTTGGATATGTTTGCTTCTCGAATGTAACTAGAACCTCCCCATTTTCATGGCGGATATTAATCACCTCTACAGAGCTGACTGCGCTGGTTGCAAGATGCTCGTCGAGACTAGTGAGAAACATGGAGCTTGCGATAATTTCTCTAGATGCTTGTTGGTTGCGATAGTTACGTTTGAGCCTACTAAGCTGGCTACATCGGTCCATGACCACCTGCTTGATCAGTCACGAGGGCGGCCCCTGCAGTGGGGAAGTGCTCGCGTTTCCAGACTTGTCAACAAGGCCGTGGGACGAATACCTGTCTGGCCATGCTGCGTTGTTGCGCTTTGTGAGACTCATCGCCATTTAGCTGGCCGTCGACGGTTCGTGGACGTCACGCGCCACATGAGCAAATCCACGCGCTGTTGATTGATGCATGCACTTCGCAGCAATAGGGTTTTGGCACGAGGTCAGAGAGGCGTTGCCTTTTGTGCATGACTCTGTTGGCTGGGCTATTGCGAGTTTCCGTAGAGGCCGAATCCTTGAATGAGCAGATGCGTAAATTATAGTGGAATGGATACTCAAGGACGCAGACCGTCTAAAGCAAGAGTGACGGGGGGTCCCAAGGTTCGAGGAGTGCAGGCAGAGGCGAAGTCTGTGATATGAATAGGTTCAAGGGAGATTGACGTTGGCTAAGAGGAACATATGTCGACGAGACATTGAAGCGATGGCAAGAGTTTCTCTCATTCCCAGAACGTCCTCTTCGTGCTTTTCAACGACCACTCTCATGCCATCTCTGGCAAAACGGGAAGCTGGAGACACCGTCTTGGGTCTCAACAATAGAAACGGCTATGAGAGGTCGGAAAACTAGCAAATACAGAAGTAGATGCAGTTTAAGGGATGTCTTTCTCTTTTCAGACGATAATCTCGTTCGGAATGCTGCCGATGCGATGCCGCTATGGGCGTCGTGACCAGTAGGATAGCTATAACTCCTGCAGCGGAAGTCAGTTCCGCCATTCTGAAGTATCAGGACGCGGCATTGTGCAGCTGCCAGCCTAGCAATGGATTCCCGCACGCTTCAGTGCGGGGTGTTTGGACCGGGGACCACGCAAACACCAAGGAACGCGGGCATAAGCAGTATCAAATCAACAGGAATTCCCTCAAATTTCACTGGGTCGGGAAAGACATGGATACTTGTCCATCTGCCTGCTTTTATGCCTCTCTGCGTAGAGGTTCAGTGATGTCTACGTTTGACTTTGTCTGACCCTTGGGAACGGCCTTTGCGTCTCTCTGACATGGGCGTATGGCCGTTTTCTGAGTTGTACCTGCAGTAACTCACCTCTACTTGCAGCCTGCATATAATCTTCCAATGCCAATGATTCGAAGTTTCCAGACACCGGTCATCTGCTTCGCTATTTGACTGATCAAGACGACCGCCTAAATGCCGCTGCATTTGTCGTCTGGTCCATTGACATGCTTCGTGATCAGCTTGGCAGGCTTGGTTGTTCAATTTCGGCCGGGCTACTTACATCTTCTAGACGTCTCCCTATACGATTGTCGTACCGAAGATAACCACGCGATGGAATGGGTTGGAGATGACAACGGTCGTGACACTCACGGTACCTGTTCTAACCGACAACTCGGCAAACCTATGAGAACGATGCAGGTTTTTCAACCCTACTTGTCTCTAGCTCATCACTGAACACCATTTCCTCACCCAATATACATAGCTTGGGCAAATGATCCGGTGTTCTCGTCTCTCATGACTGGGCTGTTGGACAAGTCGTCCTTTATCTTGGTGTCAAGGCCGGGCAGATGCTTGCTGAATAGCCAAACCTGATGCCATCAAGGGCATGCATATCGCACTTGAGCCACCAGCTTGCGAGTTGCTGGTCGGCGAGAGAGTGTTCTCTAGTGAATTCAGTAGCAAAAGGTTCACATTATAAGCTGGTGGCGAGGGGTGAAAGAAAAGAATGCAAGTGAAGGCGTCTATAGTTTCCCGCCAGATGCCACCATGATATTTCATAGCCAAAGAATCGCCAAATGGGCAGAGATACCAAGAGCTTCTTCGTGATCATGCAACGGAAGGCAATGGACCGGCGGAAAATGCTGCCAATGCTGGTATGTAGGTTCCAGACGGAGAACGAGCTGAGTTATTGTGTGCTGTTCGTGCGAAGACGGCGGGTGTATAGATACCGAGGAACAAACACAAAATCACTGTTGCAGAGGTTTGACTGAGCATCATCAGCATGAGGCTTTGGAAATTGGCTGAGCGTCAGAGGATGAACGGGTGGTGCCAATTGCAGTTCGAAGCTCTGCTGCCATGGCAAGCTGTGGCATAGGCGGTGGAATTCAAGGGTACAGCATGGATTGACCATAGTAAATGTACGGCTGGTGACGGTCGGTGACGATGGATGTCCTGGCTGAGCTGGCTGTCATGTCGAAGAACCCTTTTCTAGAAATTGGGGAGGTTTGAGAACTGTACCTTTCCAACGTCAGAGATTGCCTACTCTGATGGTGATTTCTCATGGTGGAGCTATTCTGGAAATGGCTAAAATGAGACGCGACTAGGATGCATCCTTTTCAAACCTATCATATTGTTCACTAAGATTCATTCGCGCGGGGGAGTTTCCTCCCCTATAATGAGAATGATGTCTCGGTCCATAATCATCGAAGGCTACCCGGCCAAGTTGTGTGAATGAGTCGAACGCTCAACGGAAAACTGCTCCTGTTACGACGGGCATGGGGCTTCAGCGGTGGAGAAGTTCTGGTGAAACCCCTTGCGATCGAGGTCCAAGAGATCAGCATGTTCTATTTCCACCCAAGTTTGGGACGTTGACCTAAAGTCTGGTCGGGCTCTCTGTGCTATTGGCAGGCATGGACTGGACTGTGACATGCTTGCAATGGGCTACTGGTCAATTATTTCAGACACCCTTTAATAAAACAACAGGGACAGGATCGAGAGTCTCGAATTTTCCATAATCTTCATGTTGAGCAGACAAACACGTCGACCTGGCCGTTTGCCTCGCGTCGTCCGTTTTCAAGCTCCTTGTCAACAACGCGCCTCTTTCTCCTTACCGAAGCTACATCTACAATAGTACCAAGAGCGATGTTGAAGTTATGTCGCCGTCTACCGTGAACCGGAGGAACGTGCCGGGGTCATGGACCTGCCGAAAGAGATGGATCTTCCCACAGGCCGGCGCCTGTGCGGCACTTTGGTTTGGTTTGATTGGCTGTGTTTCCTCCGTCTCTCGCATTTCCTTGGCTTCCTGGGTTGCTTGGGTTGGTAGGACTTCCCGGTTTTCTCTGGTCTTGCACGGGCGTGTCCCGGTTGGAGAGGTGTGTGCTATAGTTGGGTAGGTATCACTGCATAATTTATGGTAGATATCTGTCTCTTCATCGAGACTTCGGAGCTATCATGCTGTCAAGTTAAAACGGATATACTCCGTAGGACTCCTGCCGAGGAATTTAATATACTCCGGAATCTATGTTCTAGTGAATGAAAGCGATCTTCAAGGATTTGACGCCTCGCGCCGGGACGTCTAAACAATACATACTGGCAGTCATCGCGTGAAATAAAATATAGGATGAATACCGCCCCGAAATCTCCACCACCGAAGATACAGATAGAGTCCATCACTTTCTACAAATCTCCAAACAGACGCTCGCCATTCTGGCGATAGGTTCGTACCACCAGACTACCCGCCATCTTCCCATCTATCTCGTCCGCCTCGTCCTCAATATGCCAGTCAGCCCTGTTGACCACAGCAAGAACTTTGACAGTGACTGAGGATTTCTCTGCCAATTGGACCATCATTTTTAGTAAAGACCGCCCGCCCTTACGGTTCGTCTTCCTGCTCTGCCCTGGCATCACATGGCACCTATCTACGCGATCAAGAATGATCCAGACTGTCTTTCCGGCATCAAACATATTCAGAGCCGCGAGAGCTATTCGTTCCAGCCTTTCAGTCACATCCGTTGGTTTCGCTTTTGCGGAGTCGGCTCTCAAGTCGGCGTAGGATCTCAAATCGACCCAGAGCTGACGGCATTGCTCCTCGTTCCGCAAGGCCCTCTTGTTCAACTCTAGAAGTTTGTAAGTCAAGAAGGAAATGACGTGGTCCCAGGTGTCGTCTTCGTCACGCAGTCCGAGCAGATAAAACACGAATAAGCTCGAGTGTGCTCGGGGTTTGTCGCTCTTGAATCTGGCAACCATGTTGAGTGCCATTGGAGATACCCAGCAGTGGCGAGCGTTGAGGTTGTAATTTACACCGGACATGACGAAGACGCGTGACTGGGAACAGACGAGCCACTCCTGGTAAAATGAGTCATTCTCAACTGCTTGCATTCTCTCCTCAACAGTCGCGCCCGAGTAGTCATTCTTCCAACTAAATTCAGCGGCAACATTGCCTTGATGTCTGCTGAGATTGGCATGTCGGTTGTCGTCCGGGAGCGGAAGAACTCCAAGCAGCTTGCTGATCTTCTCAAGATTGATTTTGTCAGTGTTTTCTTGAAGGTCTACAATATGATGGTACGATTGTTAGCTATTTTGTTGGGACCTTGTTTGCTGTCATGAGAGTTGGAGGACATGTTGAATTGGTTTACAAACGAACCTGATAGTTGCCGTTCGAGAGCTCGATGTTGCATCAAGTCAGCGACAGACCTTTAGGAGATGAGCAGGCGGTAACCTAAGACGGATACTAACATATGTTTATTTCCTTGACTTCTCTAACGGTGTCCACGTTCTTGTTGAGGAGGTCTTCGCAAAGAAGCCTGACATCGACGATTGATTTCTGCACCAAAGCGCTCTGCTCGTCAATGTATGTGTTGCTTTGCAATGATTGGAACCATCGACCTTGTTTTACGAGTTAGTAGCCATACAGATGAGTGGTTCTAAGGAGCTTACGGAGACCGCCCCGAGTATAGAACTCGAAAGCTTCCATGCAAAAACTAATAAAGCTGTTGTAGGCTTCTACAATCTTGGTCTGTAGCTCTCTGTCGAGCTCATGGTCATCGGCATATATACGCTGATACACTTTGATCCCTGGAAGTCGATCCTTGATGTTCGAAAATGTGGTGGTTATCTGCTCTTCCATTCTTACTCGGCTTTTGGCTACCTACTCGGTGTTATTGACTATCAATGTAAATCTTAAGCGGGGTTCAGACACGAACTTACCACGAACACGAAACAAATTGTCCCAATCGCCATGCCGCCATACGGCGCCCCGAAGTTCCTGACAAGATCCAGGATGGGGCTGACATCCTGCAAGATGTCGTTTGCCGATGCCGCCAGGCTGGTCATGCCTTTAACCACCCGTCCTATCCCGATCTCGCGTTTTGCATCGTATTGGGCTCTGGCCCCTTGGGTGGTCTTCCAGAAGCTCTCGAAATCTTCGTGACTTTGGACATCCAAGGCGTTCTTCTCTCTGATGAACTTGCGTTCATTGACGATTTTGTCCCGGAATCGCCCCTGTCTGGAGTCGCAATCCTTGAGTCTCTCCCTTTTTGACTTTGTTAAATAAGCCTTGATCAGCCTGCGGTCATTCAATATCTTACAAATTCTTGTTGTCGAATCGTTTGCCTTTGTTAAGAGTGATTGGGTGGGTTTGTGAAGACATGGTGACAGGATTGACTGTATGACTTCTCAAGCTTGATGCGGGGGAAAGGTTGTGCTGGAACAGGAAATAAAGAGGCGACCTCTTGAGGAGCCAAAGATGGGTATGTTGCCTTGGGGGTAGGTGGGCGGGCGCTGGCACAGTCGATACATTAAGGGTGCTCCAGCTGACTTGGCAGAAATCAACGCGAACAGGCCCTCACGCTTATCGGCAATTGACCGATCGTGGATATGGGTGGTAAGCCGTCTTTCTATTGGACTGAGCGCATATGAGGGACATGAAATCAAAATTAGTGTCACGACGCTAGCTTGAGGAATGACCAGGCTGCGTCAATATATGCAGCTGCGCTTCCTCATGAAGGTCCAAGTGACACACAAACGGATGACGCCATCAGGAACATGATAAGAAGCCTTCGTATTAATAAGATCAACCCTTGATCCTACCATTATCAGTGCTGACTGCATTCCGACCGTTGCAACCTGCAGCAGGCTGCCGTACAAGGGTTCGGGTACCGCACCATGGAGTGCAAGTTTCCTCCGATTCATCGGGCGAGAGCCTTCGTTCAATACACATACTGCTACTGTAAAGACTCGAATCTACCCTTGAAGATAGAAGGTCTTTCTGAGTCCGCCCTCGCAAACTTTCGTATGCCACTGTGTTTGGCAGTTGATTCTTCCTCAACAATTCATTGGGCCGGTTACATTGTATCCGAAGATGGCGGACACAACGGAGACTCCTATGGTCACGGTACGAACTTTGATTCCATGTACCAATTTCAAGCTGATGATCCTTTAGTCACTGGAGGCCAAGATCGCTGCTCTTGAGAAAAGACTCATTGAGCTGGAAGTCAGAAACAAGGCCACCCCACTCACTGAGGCCGCCCTCGCCTTGAATGAAGTGGCAGAGAAAACGAAGGCGGACGAAGCCACCGGAGATGACTCGAAAGAAGTGCAGGTTAGTGCTCATTCAAATTTTGTTGCACGCGACGATGATTAATTATGGTGCTACAGAAAGAAGAACAGGAGCCCCTGTCCAGAGTGAAAGTCGTCATCACCAGAAGAGATCCCGACACTAGTGAGCCAATTGAAGAGGAGAAAAAGTTCGAGAAATCCAAGGACGAAGAGTTTGATCGTGAGAAGTTCGCGTTCATCTTGCGCAAGAATATTTACGAAAACAAATTTTCGCCGTACCAGACACCAAACAGGTCTGAAATCGATATTGTCCGCAAGAACCTGTGGAACCTTCTGAAGAAGTACCTAGGCCACTTTCCTTACCATATTTTCCGCGAAGATCCTGTTACGCTCTCTTCACCCTACGACGCCATTATTTATGAATATGATGACTTGCTCGCTGAGGCTGAGAAGGCTGAGGAGGATGAAGAGAACATGCAGGCCCGCAAGGATCTGAAGCTTCTGCTCGACACTATCCGAACCTCATCAGGCGATGAGAAGTTGGACAAGTATTTCAAGATGAGGCCAAACTACAAGAAGGCGACTCCAAACACAATTCAGTTGAGGACTTGTGGACAGTGTTCCCGCCTGGCATGCTTGTCTACGGAAAACCATTCCAGGGAGAGGATCAGGTCTTTGTCGTAAAGGACAACCAGATGTTTTGGCCTTGGCGAGACCCGAGCATGCGTGAGCCGCTTCCTTGGAAGTTAGATGCGTGGTCTTACGACTGGAAAGACGGCACCTTCAGTCGTACTTTGTTCACTCTTGAGTTCGAGCAGTTCGACGGACACCTTCCGCTCACCTCCCTCCCATTCTATCCTTTCGACTTGTGTGAGGAGCAGGAAAAGATTCGAGAGAAGCTCATCAAGCGCGGCCAAACTTTTCGAAAGATCTGCAATGCCAGGAACGACTCCAGGCTTTTTGACTACGTAGGACTCTCGATTCTAGAGACCAAAGGGTTTTCGGGCATGAAGCAGGACCAAGAGGCAGGAATCTCCTAGAAACCAATTGGATGAAGTAAGAGCTGACGGAAGATGCCCACAGATGGATGAATTTGACCTACGCTCGGCCAGTTCGTTTCACATCGCTGACATGGCCAGAATGTATGGCTTCCCGCAGAGACAGCTCAACGAATCCACCAGACCAGCCGCCAAATCTGTCAACGTAAGCGCTTCCACGGTTTACTTTCACGATCTTGCTGACATGCGACTTAGATCAACAGCAGAGTGATGGTGGACTATGACGCGTTCTCTCAGTACGGAGGGGCGGACGGAAGGAACGGCGGGCTCAAACCAAGTCTGGGAGGCACCGGATGCGGTTGTTCAGACTGTCAGGGGAATGATCGGCTGTCGCAGCGATATCGCACCAAGTTTGACGATCGCAAATTCGTGAGAACAAACTCAATTTGGGATGATGAGCAGTATCTCATATGCCCACCTCGTGTGCTGGGCTATATTCTCCAACAGAAGCAGTGGGCCCAACTTCAAGTAACACAACTTCGATTTCTGGGAGCAGAGGACGAAGGGAACGCCTGGGAGTCCCGGCTTAAGTTGGCCGACGACATAGACAACAATCAGATCAAGGGAGGAAAGAAGGATGAGATTAAAAGGGGCAAGAAAGGTAAGATCCTTTGGGCTTGAAATTGAGCATGGCTTAGCTAACTCTCCTTGAATTATAAAAGGAACCACTACGAAAGACTTCCTTTTAGATCTGGTCGGGTCTCATGCGTCTAAAACGGCGCGCAAAAACCACGTTGATGAAGACGACCATAAACTTGAGGTCAACGACATTATCACAGGCAAGGGGAAGGGTCTCGTCATCCTTCTGTATGGTAAGAGGCAACTTATGCGTGTATTTCTTGTCGTGAAGTTTGCGCATTTCTCATAAGATTAACGGTTGCAGGCCCCCCAGGTGTTGGTAAAACGTCCACAACCGAGACAATCGCCATCGCCACCCGAAAACCATTGTTCTCTATCAGCGTCGCTGATGTAGGGACAAAGGCCAAGCACGTCGAAGCTAATCTCCAGAGAGTCTTCGATCTGGCAACGAAGTGGCAAGCAATTCTGCTCATGTCAGCGCTCCTGTTTTGACTGGTTTGCAAACTTGGCTGATCATTCTGCAGTGACGAAGCTGATGTATTCCTCGAGAGCCGCGGTCGAGGCAATGCTATTCGGTCGACAGATAAGAACGCTTTGGTTTCTGGTGAGTACAATGCGTCGAAAGAAGTTCCGCAACAGCAAATTGACTCAGGTCTTAGTGTTCCTGCGTGTGCTTGAGTATTATCAAGGGATAATGTTTCTAACGACTAACCAAGTCGCCGACTTCGATATTGCTATTCCCTCTCGAATTCATATAGCAATTCGCTATGAGACCCTTAAGGCGGAGCAGATGGAGGCTATCTTCACTGGCTTCCTAGACGAGCTGGACAAAAAAGGTCTTGTACATGAGTACGACGAAATTAAGGACTGGCTCGACGAGGATGTTTACAAGGAGGACCTCGACGGAAGACAGATTCGCAACATTGTTACCACCGCTCTTGGTCTGGCGCGGGCCGGGAGTGGCCGTGGACAGAGCAACAAGCTGCAAAAGGCACACATGAAGACGGCCTTTTCTAACGTCAGCGCATTCAAGCGAGACTTCAACACTCAGATGGAGCGGTACAAAGAGGGTCAACAGAAGATGATCAAGTAATATTAAGGAGGCAGATTTGGTTTGCGAGACGGCATTCTCGTCATCAAAACGCTAGGTCTTGTACTTACTGCCAGGCTGTCCCATCACATTCGTTACAGTTCTTTCACCTCGAGTGACCTGACTTACTTAAATAGAAGTATAAGCAAGGTTAGCAAGGTTATTTTCATGTAAGGGGCTTAGGGGATTGTACACTCATTATATAGATATGGGGTTTCTTCCCCTAGCCAGTCGTTCATCATACTCATCAGTATACACATAATGACCCCTGCCCTTTGACTGCTGCTCGATACTCCTTTTAGTCAGTATCAGAGTACACTGATCTCACCTCAGCCTACGATGATGCTGCCACTGCCACTCAGCCGTGATGACAGCTAGCTCAAAAGCAATACTCAGTGACAGAAACAGGTCATGCTCGGGTTCATGATAAGGAAAAGATCTGCATTTGCCACCTACTTCTCCCTGTTTGCCCCGTGACTCCTGTGCGGGCTGTTCGCATCGAGCACATTACTGCCAAATGCCAAAGCACTATCAACACTGGCATCATTGGTTCTAATCGATAAACATACAACGCCCTAACAAAACAGTCCTCAATCGTTCATCTATATGCAACGTTGATGAGCGCATCTAATTTTCATTCAACTGTCATGACCACCTATGGGCCAAGATAGGCGGGAACATGAAGACGGAAAATCAGAGCCTGTGGCTTGGGTACTTTGGGAGCGTTCGCTGGTGATGGAGTTCAGCCCTTTTGGAAATTGTCTTGGCCTCGTATTTCGTGCCTATGCGGTTTCAGTTGCTGCTGGTATTGCGGTTCTTCTCACAGACTCGATTCGGCCCAGCGAAAGCAGACCTAAGAAGCAATTTCCAGCCAGAATCCGTAGCCAGCATCAGAAATATGTCGTCTATGAACAGCTTGGAGCGCATAGTGAGGTGTATTGTGGGGTAATTAGGGTCTTCGCAGTTGATGTTTGAGAGACTTCAGCTGTGTTGTGGACATGATGACCATCGTCTGCCAGCGTAGGCCCTTATCGTCGGAAGACTTCAGCTTTCCCTTACTAATTGTATGCTCGAAAGGGTCCGACCATTCGAAATCACGGGGGCACGTAGAGGAATAGAAGAAGGCTTGGACTCTAAGAGAGTCAGTTTCCGAGAGACTGGTATCTATGTTCGAGACAGAATGCGCCAGACAGCGCCCACCCCAAGGCAATCAATCAAGTTTGAGCCTCGTAATTGACTTGATTGCCTCGCGATAGCTTCATAATTGATTGATTGATTGATTGATTGATTGAACTTGACAAGTTTACTTGCCTTGGGGTGGGCGCTAGCGCCAGATTTCGGATCGTGTCGAGAAGTGGCCACCCAAGTCTTACCCGAGACGGCAGCGGATGGCGTTGCCCAGCTTGCTCTGCTCTGGAGGCTGGAAAGTGGCTTGGTCTGGTGGAGGACATCTGAGGCTCAGACGAGGATCGGGCTCAGCGGTGGGCATCGATGAAGGCTAGTTGTCCGTCCTATTTGCGTAGATAGCACGGGTCTTCAGCATCCGGTCGTCAAGCAATTCATCATGGAGAGTGGTCACGAGGTTTTCCTTCAATTCCGTACCGTTTGCCCATTACACAAGGGGACCAAGCACGTAATCTAGGGCACAAACAGCGCTGGTTTCATCGGGTATGCCTTGAGCATGACACGGCACTTTCTGCTACAGCCTGAAATTCATAAGTAAAACAAGGTTGAGAACTTTCTCGGCAAAATTTGTCCTATCCAAAACCTACCCTCGTCCCAAACTACCGTCCCCAAAAGTCGGCAAAAGAATGAGGAGAGGTTCGGCAGCTTCGTGCTCCTGACCAGCCAGTATAAACGGCTTAAGCCCATCGGAAGACCGCTTAAATCCGCCCGCCGGGCTGCTCAGCTGATATCACAAAAGAGATGACGGCCTTGAACCTGCTGAGCGATCCGCCCAATCTCGATTTACTCCAAGCCCTGGAAATCAATGTGGGCGAAATATCGGATGACTTCATCTCCTTCTGGGAGTATGGGCCGTTCGGTTCAGGTGACTGCAATCAAATGCAATACTTTGCGTAAATCATAGTTTCTGTCGCTGTGCACCAAATCATGATCATTCTAGGGCTGGCCATGATCGAGTCCCTGCTCGAACCATAGACGAGGTGATGTCGTGAATAAGCTCAGTAAAATTGCTCATGTGTGTTGACTGTGTTTGATGGTGTGAATGTGGGCAATACACCTTCAAAAACCACGGGGTTGGGCACGGCATGGAGTAGCATACATGGCATTGGAAAGGTCAGCCATTTGCCGACTCATCCATCATAATCAATTTGGCTTCTCGGGTTCGATTTGCATGATCGGAAGTTACCCAGTAATCCTGATTCCTCTACGACATCCATTGCATTGATGTGCAAGCGTACTCTGGTCCAGAGATACTGCAGCGAAATTGGATTCTGGACTGCCCGACTGATTGACAAACGCACATGGTGCCGCCGCCAACCGTCGTGAAGAGGCGGTGCACATATATGAATCAGCATACGTGCAGGCTGTCTCTCTCCATCTGTTGAGAGGCCACCCTGCCAATCTAGCCTGAGAAAATGCTTCTGACGATGCTAGTAATGGCCTTGCATGGGCTTGCTGATGCTGAATTGGTACCCTGCCCCGAATCCTTGACGACCGCCGGCCCCATATCCCCGGGGCACCATGGGTCGACCTTCGCAGCCCCGCTTTTCGAACGGAAACCTGACGCGGAAGGACGGCACCGCGACCCGGCCTTCGGGCCAACAAGAACTAGCATGGGCGAGCTCTGACGTGTATAAACAGAACGGCGACAATAACAGCTTTGCTAAAGTGATGTTCACGGCCACCTTGGTGCATGCACTTATATCTCGATGGATGTGCGGAGATGTGGAATGCTTGATGGGGGCATTGGTTTGGCGGCGCAGTCTGTTGCCTTAGACCAAGACGGAGATAGCTGTGCGGACATTGCGCATCTTTGGAGGTGGCCATGACCGAGGACACGCGAAAGCTCTGGGCAGCTCCTCTTAGTGATCCTCGCCATCACCATGATGCAAGTCTGGTTCAAGTCCGCCATAATTAGGTCTTTTCGGAACGATCATCCACAGCACACGCTGTTCCCTAGTTTCATTTAAAATAAGATCAATACCGAAAACCACAGCACTATTCATGTATCAAGAATCTCAGACTTGAAAATTGGCCAATACGAGTTCTCTACCCAACGTGCAAGGTGCTATGGCGCAACAGGCGTGGTAATAATACCAAACCCGGTTGACGTCTTCCCGAGCTCGACCTCGCTGTAGAGGACGGATCTTCCATCTTTGATGGCGCTCGCAACAAAAGACCAACCGTGGCCATTGATGAGGACACCAGGCAGAAACGGTATGGCCGGCAAGTCGTTTGGGCATTTTGCCAGACCCCGCCACTGCGACGAGTGCCATGTTCCCAATATGCACCGTCGCCTTCTCGTGGTCGGCCCCGGAACCCTTAGTCTCGAACGACACGACGATGGGGCTCTTGCACAGGACATCATGATCCGTGTGGTTGATGGTGACTTCAGGCCGCATCTTGCAAACCTCATCAATGCAGTCGGCCTCAGGACTCCTAAGAGGAGGGCGGATAATCATGCAAAAGTCGACCATATTCGATGGTGATTCCTTGGCATTGTATGCCTTGGCCTCCTGGGCGCCGATGCAATATGTGTTGTCGACAAGACCATAATAATCGTTTGGCCGTAGCGCCCAATCCATCATCAGTAAATGAAGCTCAGTGTTCCAGCCCGATTCGCCGAGAGTATTTAGTTTGCAGTCTTCGCCTTGGTCGAGCAGTCCCGCAACGAGGCCTCGAGGTGGGAATCGGAATTCGGATATTCCAGGTTCCCTCTCTTCGGGAAAGGCGTAATCTGGTATATCGAAGCCGGCGTACTGGCGTTCGAGAAGTGAAGAGGCAGCACCTGGTCTACCTAGTCGACAACGAGCAGCCCCAGCAGAAGGGCATGGGACGGGCGGCTGCAGGGCGAAGAGAAGATTGCACCTCAGAGCGTATGTCTTGTGGTATCAAGTGGAAGGCCCGGCCCGATTAATGTCCTGTAGCTCTTTGACGAGCCTTGCGAGCGAAGGCGGTAAGTCGTCACGGCTCCTTGGGAACTCGCGATGTACGAGGCCGTCAGCCTCGAGGACCAGTCTCCTTGACTGTTTGGTTGGAGAGGATGTCTGCGATGTTACGCTAAACACTGGTGAGAGGATAGGGGCCTGCCGGTCGTTGAGATGCGACGCTCGTCGCGTGACGTTGATGTCGAGGGTATTGAGGGGAGTGTCCGCGCCTTGCTCTTCGTCGCTGTCGCCGTTGTCGATGGCCTGGCAGCGGTCATTGTGCTTCCGTTTTCGTCCTGCTTGATACGCGAAGTCCGTAAGACAGTGTGCAGAGGGTGTCGATTGCGACACAGGCGGCGATTAGGGGTGAGTTGCGTGCCGTCCTTCGAGTGTTGTGGTGGACTGGGTCTGGTTCGCTGGGAGAAACCCAATCGGAGGCCCTGATACTAGTGATGTGACTGGCCAGCCTTAGGATACCGCTGGTATCATAAGAGCAGGCCAATCACCTTAGGATACCGTCGGTATCGTAAGGGCAGGCTAATTAGAGAGACGATTCACCCTTAGGATGCTGTCAGTATCATAAGGGCAGGCCAATCTGTGGCCCTCACTTCAGGCCGCAGTTTTGCCGATGTGCTGACTCAGCCGCCCTGAAGCCCCACTGCGCCAATCGAGCTGACGTCACACTTGCTGCGAGCTGAATAAGAGCATCACAACCTATGAACTTGCCTAAGAATTGTGAAAAATATTATTGCCCGTGTCAATCTCAGAGATATTTATAGAAAGTTCTCAAGTTCAAAATTCACTGTTCACCGCAATGGTCTGCACACTTTTCCGCGTCTTGCACATCTTACGTGAAAACTACCATAGCACGACGTCATCCTAGCAAAAAGACCCTCGGCCATTCGTGATGAGACTGATTGCTGCGGCTTTCTTCTCAAACCGAGAAATTCCGAATTTCGATACTGGGAGGTGTTAGAAAGGCAAAGCATGGGCCCATATCCCGCGCACAAGGCCGTTGCATTGCCCGCACTCTCATTTTTCGGCGGAGTGGAGGCTCTTGACTGCCGCACCGTGTCCGGCTCCGAGGTATCCACATGGGCAGTCGATGCCGAAGTGGAGTGCTGCACGGTCTCACAATCTTGCACCTGCCTATATAGCTGTGGCGACTGCCTTTTGTGAAAGAAGCAGGCGCTGCAGGACCGCATCTGTTTGCAACAAACGACTTCGGCGGAGAAGGAGCCAAACAAATCCAACGACGTGCCATCATCACCTCCACCCAGCTTTTCGCTGCCCACGTCGACGTCTACAACCATCGTCGCACAGAACGCATTCTGTCCAGCATCCCCGTCGCATCAATCATACCGCACTCGCAATGTCCAGCGCGCATTATTTGAGGCGGCGAGCGGCGCTGCCTGTCGCCCGGGCCAATTATCGGTTCCCAGCACCTTCTCGCAATCGCGATCACCACGCAAACGGCGACGCTTCGCAGACCACCTGGTTCGACGAGGACACGCACGGCGGGGCGATCCAGACGCATCTGCGACGCGAGATGCAGGTCAACATTCAGACCTACCTCCAGGATGCCGGGGTTGCGCCAACAACGGCAGCTATCATGTCGACCGACATCGTCCGGGACGTCTAGGTATCTTGTCGAATGCCCATAACTCTGTCCTGCTGGGTGATTAGAAGCTGACATTCTTTCTCCCAGAAGTCTGCCCGCCGTCATCGTCGATTCTCTGTTCGATACTCCGATCGTGCCCCACCGCCTCTGCTGGTTCGCGTCGCCCTCCCATTGCTCTCAATCCGGCCCCTCCTGATACTCACCTTGTTTGCAGCGCTTGTCGCTGCTTTGATTTGGGTTTGGAAGCTACATGGACTTGATGGGATGAGTCAAATGGCACTCGGCATCTTCGGACAATGACTGGAAATGCGATATTATCAGCCTATGGGAGGAGGGGTCTTTGACACAGACTTTTGGTAGTCGCGCCTAGAAAAGAAGGCTGCCTGACCATGAGCCACAGGAAGCATGACGGAAAACTTTGTAAGGTCCGAGGTGGAATACGCCAGGGCGATACTTGCTTCAATACAACCATTCTATTGCGCGTCGGGGAATTGTGCTATCAGTAGGGCCGCCTTTCAGCGAGCAGATCCCAGTTTGTTCAACATTGACCTTATCACACGACGCCTTGCTCTGTCTTTGGCTTCTAAACCCTCCTACCACTGTATCTCTTTTGGCGCAGCATCATTTCGCTACTTTGCTTCCGCATAATGACCGGTCGTTTCTCTGTTGCATGTTGGTTCATTTGGGATGTAATCACGTTCATTTAGGACGCTGTTCCAATGGCCAAAACACGAGAAAGGCACCGCATGGTTGTAATGTACTGCTTCCAAAATAAGTTATGGACAAGCACTGTTTCGTAGTGGAAATGAGAATCTTGATGCCGGGCCTGTTTGGTATGTAAGCCGTATTCGGATCAGCCGGCATGATTATGCTAATTGGAATTGTCGACTAGTACGTTGCCCCCGATGCTTCCACGTTTTGAGCCTCTGATTACTCATGCTCAGGAAGGCCCCTTATATTCCTTCGGCCTCTATTTTCATCACGCCGAAGACATCCAAGTTCAGGCCGTCAACCTCACTCCCCAATGACGTCTCAATGAAGCCCGATCTTCAACAAGCTCTCAATGCCTTTCCGATGAGGAGCAATTGCGAAGCCAAGCCTCCTGTGATGTGCCCGTATTTCGAACACCAAATCTGCCCTCCAATGCGTTCGGCTCACCCCAGATGCTCACCTCCAAGCCGGTTTGACACGCGTTCAAGAGGAGAGATAACTGTGATTAGAATGGCTGATCCCGGCTTTGGCCTACCAGGACTGACTGCAACTTTGCGAGTTGTATCACCAGCTTCAACATAATTGTTTGGCAATCAGGCTTGCGCATTCAGATGTCAACTTATTTGGTACACTCCACGATAGGTCTATGAGTAAGCTCAATACCTTTTGAACAGGAGGAAGAATACGGCGCAGGGTTACATCGAAGTCCCTGCATCATATGAGTGACTTCTTTTCAATCGATTACAGCCGCTAAGACGAGAAAACAGACTTCACTTAAGATTGGACCCCCCAGCACCCGTGAACAACTAACGATACATCAACACCGTTCATGAACTCTGAAGGATAAGTAGATGCGACATCCAGACGACTGAAGATGTGTCGATAGGCCTGCGATTTAAGGTCGATGCCTCGAAGGACGCAATATTTGATTCCGTCAACATAAACGCTAGTACAACGGGTAAGCTATTTGAGGAGAACCCGGGTACATAAGTCCTGCTCACTCTGCGCATAAAGTAAGAGCCCTGCTCGCCAGGCAGTGTCATTTGGCTATCCGGGCAGTGTTCACCACACGCATGTAATCCGTATATCTTACTGAGACCCCCTGCTTTCCCTATACTCAAGCGATTACGTTGAATACGTCCTCTCTTTCGGATGGCCGCCATCGTTGCTGCTGTTGTACTCATCTTTCGTCGGCTATCGTCGTCGTCTTCTATCGCTGTCGTTCTTGGTCATTCCACTATAATTAAAGCGCTACGCGCGACCGATCGAAGCTGTCGGGGGCACTGCCCGGTTTGCAAAACTCTGAAGTGAATGCCATAGAATGATCCACTCTGTCCAGTATTTGGCATCCCTGAAAAGCTTCTAGTAATGAGGCGTCCCCTCCGACTTGCGATGTCGTGCCTAAATAACACCTCAACCTCTGAAAGATCACGGAGTGTAGAAATAGACACCAAGAGCGGGTTTCGCTTGTTGGATTATGTGTAATTGCTGCAAGAACGTCGGCAAGGCAAAACGGCATCGACAAGTGCGGGAGTATTACCAGGCCCAAACAAGATTCATACGGCACGTTACCTTCAATATTGACGTGACCGATATGGCCCTCAGTACATTAAACTTATCTGGGGGCTTTGCATGATTGATTTGAGACGAAGGTGGCGAAACCAACGGATGATGAGATGCTGGGACCAGCCGATAGATTGACAAAATGCGACGCTTGGTTCCACAAGTGAGCTAGCCCTTAGGAACCTTTATTTCTATCGTCCGATGCCCGGTGTTGACGAAAGCCTGAACACACAAGAGCATCCACTGCCCAAGCCGAGCGGGCACCCGATTTCCAGACAAGGGCCCGAACATAAGTGAGAGTGGAGGTTGTATCAAGTTTGAATGATTTGAGCTGGCTAAGAAGGGGCATTTGATATTTGAGAACTGCATCACTTAAGACAATCACAAACAACCTCATTGTCAGTGTCTCCAGGTTTGTGTCTGTTATGTCTCCGTCCCTCAATTAAAATTCTGTCCTGTGTTCTGATGCAATGTGAGAGCGTTCTCAATCTGCATGATCGTCGAGATGGAGTCTCATTCACAATGAGCATCTGTATAGTCACGGCAAGCGATTGTCAATAACACTGATGTGTTCATATTTGCGATGACCTCGGAAAGATGTCTGCAGATGCATTGCAATGGATGTAACTCTGCCTCCGGCTCGCCCATTGACTCCTGAGTTGCCCGTTCTGCACGGGGACTGGGCTGAACTGTGGTAAATGCTCCAGACAACCAAAGCACTTCAACGACGATTAAACATCCATTCTGACTTCACTTCAGTCAGAATCTCTGACCAACCTGAGCCCGCCTTGAGACATGGGCTAGATGGTCGATGGCCATCGCCCTGGCGCCAAAGGCAACTTATTGATCTTGAGCAAGCAGCAGGAAAAACACCTGGGAGGAGTCAAAATTCAAAATAGGCCAGATATGGAACACGTGCCATGCCCCCTGGCTCCCGATCCTATCTGCTATCGACCACCTAGTGCCGCTCTCACGGTCGATTGCGGAAAGTTTTCTGTCCTTTATCTCAAATAGAGTGTAAATTTCATTTATAAGACGGGATACTAAGAGGTTCAAGTGCATGTGCGTGAAGTGGCTTGATTAATCTAGCTACGAGCGCCTGGCGCGCCTGACTACGAGTGGTGTGGCCGATCCCTTACGTAAAGACGGGATTCGGGCCGGGATTCGGGCTTCGGGCCCGGCCCGGCCGACTTTTGTCTCGCATCACGCGACTACAAGCTTCCGCCATGGCATCTCGCCGTTACCCACAGAACCTCCTAATCTTTGGTGGCAGCGCCTCATAATGCGTACCGTGAATCATCAACAACGACGACTGGAGTTGCGCCTGACGCCGTACTGCAGACATCTCCCAGGACCAGTTCACCACCAGGCTTAGCGTCCGCTTACACCGCATCAAAGAACAGGGCTGGTCTTCTGCGATTATTTCCTCCCTCTTCGACAGTATTCGAGTTAAGAATTCAAAGAAGAGACTGAGAAGCAACGCAATATGTGGTTTTTCTCCGCGAACGAGCAATCCCCAACCCTGGCGTCCAGCGATCCCCTTGACGCTTGCACCCACTGCAGAATTTCTCACTGACTGAAACACCTCGCTTTTCAAAAAAAGCTTTCACTCAACCAGCTCCTACCTTACCCAGAATTGACATTGCGAAGGCAGTATCAAGTCCCAGACAGAAGCATACCGGAGGACGCAGCTTTGGGCCTCTCCTTAATCATGTCGTTGCAGTGCGCAACTCGATTCCGCCGTGCATCAAATTGCATGTTAGTGGCGTTGGCGGCGATTGCGGCCGCTGCCATACATGTGAAAATGGAGACGCACCCGGCGAACTGCTGAGACAAGGAGGTGTAATAGGACACATGCTCGGTGCAAACCAGAGTGATCGTGTTTTGATAGGCTCTTATGGTCAATCTAGTCCCTGGCAGATCGATGCGACAGAAAGCAACCTCAAGCAACGTCCGCTTCGAAAGCAGCGACTGGAGGTGCGTATTTGGCCTTTTACCAGCGTTGTGGCTTGTAAAACAGGCGACCTTGCTCATATTCGTGGGCTGATACAATGGGAAATTTAAAACTTCCCCGAGTTCTGACATTTTCATGAGATCCTGAGCCAGACTGTTCGGCCCATTTATCAAATCAACCGGGCAAGCTGAGACGACGAGAAGCCAGGCAGCCAAGCGATATTTGTGGTACATTGCGATAGCTCATTACGCAAGGTTCGCAGCTCATCCCTGGCTACCCGACCTGGAATGTGCCAGCCCCTGAGGGCCAGTCATCTCACTCGGATGAGCTCAGCACTCCTCGGCAAGAGGACAATTGTCACCAGCAATCACGAGTCCCGCGGAGTTGTTGAGACTCCCTGAAAGAGCCGCAGCACATCTGGCCGAGGTCCTGTTGTCGTTTGCCTCCCTGGCCTGAATTCACATCTCGACAACGACGATGCTCAGCCCGACAAAATTCCGCGACATTGTGGTTGACCATGGACACCGTCATCGTCCCGCACAGCGTCAACGGGCGACATGGTCAGAAACCCGGGTCCCGAGGGAGACTTGCTGATCCGGCAAAGCGTGCCCACGAGGCTAAGGAACCGGAGCAACTTGCCCACAAGGCCGGCATGGGCGCCGTCGCTCATTGCGTCCTGTCCTGCCCTTCGTAGGGATCCTCGTAAAACGATAAAGTGTAGTTGCTCTCCAGCTCTGCACACATCCTAACGCATTTCTCGTCTTTAATTTCAAGTAGGGTCGCTGCGCCATACAACAGATATTTTCTAAAAGCAGTGCCATTTCGAACTCCCATGCGTGATTCTGAGCGCCATCATCGAGGTCCGGCAGATCAAGTACAACGTCCCCCCTTAACATGTCGAGCCTGTGGATTGAGTGATGGCTTCTTCAAGTAAACTATCATCCCTAGGCTGGCAACCATTCTTTATCCGAAATATCTTTTAATCTCAACCTCTCGTCGTTGTCGTGACGTCCGGCGGTTGGTGCGGAAGGACGACGAACGGCACTGATTTTCATGCAGCCTGTGGAGTTCTACTTTGTCAGAGATGAAAGAAAAGAACAAAGGTGTGGCTAAATTCTCTATTCCTGCCCCTGAGAAGATTTCATTTACCCTAAGGTGCTTTGATAGAGACATCGTCGCTCTCATCTGCCTTACCCAAGCGGAGCGAACCTACGTGAAGTCTGAAGGCTATGATTCATTTGCAGTAACCGATAAGTCATTCTCAACTTTAGTAACCAAAGCCTCCCAAGATATTCAACGCAAACAAGATCGTGCGATGTTTCTCCCTTATATTTGTTGATACACTGGGGGTTTGCCGAACATTTCTAACTTCTCGCGAGTGCTTTCGTCTTAATTAATTCAGAAATGGTAACGCGCCTAAGGCTAGCGACCGGGTTTCGCGCTGCTATAAGCCATCGCGGACATGGAAACATAGATAATCAGTCTCGTCTCGCCATATTCTCCGAGGCAGACACAACAGAAACCAGAAAGACACGATTCCAAGGACATTGACTCACACCCTTTACAAAATAAGGGCTGTTTTTGACGTCACAAGTATACACTCGTGAGCCAAGAAGCACGAAACTCAGGCGTGCGGCAACTTTAGAAACGCAGGTATACAAGGAAACTGTCATTAGGCCATGACAGCATCCGAGTTCCTTAGCACTCGCTGTGACGTGAGTAGAACACCCCATTTACGTACATCGAGATGCGGATCCTTCACTGAGATCGAAGCTGCTGCGCGACATGCGAACAGTTTCTCTACCCTAGGTTCTAGGATGAAGCTTCGAACAAAGATCGTGATTTGAAAGAAATAGTGTGTACCGGGGAAAATGTGTGGTTATCATGCCAGATCTTTTGAACTCTTGGAGGTTTGAGGGTTATGATGGTAATTCGATAGGTTCTCAAGCGTGCCAGTGCATCTCCCCTTCTGCTTGATCTATTATGTTCATTGCTTTCTGGTCATGATCCCATCACACTGCAGTCCGGATGGGACAACTAGACGCCGGCAGATTTGGCATTTGCAGTCTTTGATATGGCCTGGACGTTCCCCCCCACGCCCTTGGATCTTGAACTGAGCAGCCCACACACCAACTAGAGCAATACCATCACTCAGCAACACTCACTGCCCTACGATACAAGACAGTCCGGGCGTTTCGAAACGACTACGCCCGCCTCTTCCACATGCCCCTCGGTCAATCTTATATTAAGAGACCCACTCTGGGCAGCTGGCTTCCTACCACTGCAAACCAACTTTAAGCCACGGGTGAACCAGGCGAATCCATCGGGCTACTGCTTCATTTGTCATGCATTCGAACAGATTAGTAGTGATGTAGCCAAACCGTCTGGAGCTATGTTTTTCGTGCAAGTTTCCTGATGGAGGACCCTAAAGATAATGATAGCAGGCATTTGGTTTGTGGGCTGATTCGGACATCTGAAAGGTCAACGACGACTATTCCATGATTCTTGACTGGAAGGGGGAACCGCCTGGCGCCGAGACGTCGCGGCTTGGACAGTCCCGAACTTCCTCAGCATCACTAATCAGTACTTCCGCAAACTCGTATCGGTTCCAATGAACAAGGATGAAGTTATCGGTGTGTGAAACTCCCCAGACGAGGGCTTCGTGCGCCTGGTACGGAAGGCCATCGAAGCAACAACTTTCATTCTGCCGCTAACGACCACAATACCTTTGCCCAAAGAGCAATGACCGTAGGAACTCCGTCCTGTTGTACGACTGAGCCTTCTGGATTGTCATGTTTCGAAGGGTGACACAGCGGTTCCGTCACAGATGGTACACAAACATGACTACCTTATAATTATGAGGGATGGCAAATGCCAACCGCTGCCTATCTAGCCCGGTCGCATACATAGAAGTATGCATGATAGCCTGAGTGTTGCCCGAGTTGGCTTTCTTTGCTTCGCCATCTACAAAGCCAAGGTGGTCTTCGGCTACGGTTGCCATGTCGTCTTCTCATTCGCGCCATTCCTTTCCCTTCATTGCAAGTCTTTGCAATTCCCTGCATCCATTTTCTGTGACCACCGGTCAAGGCGCCTCTTTTGGACTGCGAACGGCTCCTTGAATGTTTCCATCTGGGTTACAGAAACCGCAAATAACGCTGATATGGGCCGTGAAGCCTATTCACGATGGATTTTCAGCGGCACGAGCTGGCACCCAATCTCGCAGTTGCACCTTGCCGAGTCCAAGGTCTCGTTCATCACGAAGGTCGTCCGCGACCTGCCGATATGGGAGGGCAACTGAGTTGAGCTGCACGAAGGCCACTCGCCGCCCGCAGATCACGGCTACAACTTCGGTACCCTCCCTAACTACACCCCAGACGAAGATGAGGGGATCCAGAACACTTGCTGAAGTGCTGCGGGACGGAGCGGCCACGTGGGAAGACCGCCCAGCTCGCCGTTGAAGCCTCTCAGAAGGTAGTCACCGTCCGAATCTACATTTTCGACGTGGATAAACTGCGCATGGGACGGCACCAATCGGACTTCCGTGGCCGGAAAGTCTGCCAGTTGGCAACTAGACAAATCTTGTAGCCGGCAAGTTCGCGCCGGGGCTGACTACGTCTCTAAAACACCACTGATGGCAGCTGTAGCGGCGAAAGAGGGTATCCGCAGCGGCCTCTTCGAGCTGTGCTATAACAAGCACGGCCGGTGCTAATCCCTTCCGGTGGATTGTTCCCCCAAATGTCCCATGTATCCGATCACCACGAGAGACGTTCATTGAGTTCATGGGTACTGAAGACAGCTAACCCGAGTTTGAGAAATGTATGGGTAAAACATCCTATGTTATGTCGGTTGTCATGGTTATGCGACACCATGATGCACTTCAAGCACTGCAGTTGACAAATTTGGCTGGTGTGTAGTTGCTATACACGTCTAGAGTGGTCCTTCTTGTGTCTGTTTCCTGTTCTTTGGAGGATCCAGATACATGAGACGGAATAAGATCTACATAACCAGTTCCGAGATGACCGATGCGCGTTTGCCTCCCCCATGACCTTCATCGGATCTATCCGAGAAGATTTGCCGAGAGGAAAATACTATAAATATTTTTCACGTTAAAATACGGAGGCTGGCACGTATTATCTGAAACGACAGTTTGTCATCTTCACTGACATCACGTACTCCGCCCAGGGACTTACTTTCGGACAAGCGAAAGGCTGACGAAGACACTTCAACCACACACAGTGTCCATGAAGCTAAGGGGTCACAAAGTCAACCACAGCGGAGAATCACTTCTCCTGGTCTGCATTTCTGTTCAACACGGCCCAGTAAGCTTCCATCTCTACGCACATGTCTCTTGGCTGACCATTACCCAGGTTTGTGGTCATGTCTACGTCGGGTTGATTACTGAAAAATGATTCTTGGCTAGAGATTTACTTATCGAACCATTTCAGACATCAGTAGCGTCATGTTAAGATTCTACATCGTATTCAACCTTTATTTTGATGGCACAGCCTGTCTTGAAGGGTGGATGCATGGAAGTCACTTCTACGTCACCAAACAACCTCAACCACGCAACGCAATTAGCGCAATCGAAATCCATACTCTGCTTTAATCGCTCTCTTGAGACTTTCCGGCTAGCACCTAAAGTTCTCTTTACTCTTTGGCCGGGTATGCGAAACAGATCAAACCACTGCTGGAACGGGGCAGTGGACCCAGTAAGTCCAAGTAGGCTGCCAAACGACGCATTCATAGACCCTGCAACGTGTGCCACTATTTTGACCATTCGGTAAGAACATTTTTGATCCAAAAAGCTATGCTAGCGCTCAAAAATCAAGTGGTCTGGATGGTTGAAGTCGACGACCAGTTCCATCTCCGTCAGCACAGGCCTGCTCTCCCAGACACACGTAGCCGCCAGAATGCCTTCGCGCCGCCGGGGCAGGCGCCCACTGAACAGGATTTATTCGCGCAATGGTCTCTGCTGGCAGCATGAGAAAAATGTCTCTCACAAGATGGGATAGTAGACGAGACGCGGCTTGTCTTCACTCAATGTCGACGCAAATCCATGTTTTTGAGCTGCATCATTGCTTTTCGGTACCAAGCCAAATAGAGTCGTTGTGATGGGGGCCACAAAGGCCATTTATGGACCTCATAGGCTCGATAACTCTCAATGGTGCCATTGGCCATTATGTCTCACAGAACAAGGACTGCAATCGCCGCAGGATCCAGTATTCGGCTGGATATCCTCCCAGTCCGCGTCTACAGATAGGTTTAGCTTGAACAAGGCGTCGACCGTATTCCATGTCTGTCGCATGTAGTAGTCGCCGCGAGCATATGTTTGCAAAGCTACGGCAGTTGATCTTGCCCAAATCAATGACAGACGTACGCTTTACGCTAGGGACAAATCAATAGGTTGGAAGGGTTTGCCTTGCGCCCAATTCAGTCAATTTCGTTCTGGGTTGGCAGTCGTCGGCGTCAGCAGAGCCGGTGAGCACAAGGGAAATGACAAGAAACACGGCATTAGAAAGGATTATGAGAATCTGAGTGGACTGGTGATGTGTTTGATTGAGATGCAATGCAGATGTACTGGAAATTTGGGGATTGAGTGATAATAGAATGGTGAAAGTGAAAGCTTTTGGAAACTGTATGTGCCCCTCAACCAGGAGCATCAAACTGCAGCAGGCTGAGACGTTTCAGGCCATGAAAGACCTCAGGCATTCGGGAAACGTACCTTTTTGAACGAGCTTGGCAATAATTTGACCTACATGGATGCCTTGCATTGTTCTTAATATCGTGTCTATGAACTATATACTCATACATGTGTAGACGGCAGGTAGAGATATTGACACCCCCTAGTGCTACGTAAATCTGACATTAACAGTAGCCAAGCTGAGATATGAGCATCCCCTCAAATATTTCTTACCTAATGAATTAATCTCATTTCATCACCTTCAACACAAGAAGTCTCTTACTATGCGAGGAGCTACCAAAGCTTTCAATCACACTGTGGGGGTATTATTATGACTTGATTAGTTGGACACGCACAGAGGAATGTACCTTGTCATTCGCAAGCCCACTTTCGCCAATAAAGGGGGACAAAACTATCATCACTTCGTCCTATTTTTTCTGAAGATTACAACCTCGATCATCGATCGTCAACTGAGGCATTGTCCGACTAGCAAAATCAGACGGTAGATTCTGTGGCTTCGTCTTTTCTTACTGCCTCGTACACCAGATTGGATGCTCGGCAGTTGTGTATTTACGGAAATCGCTTGCAGCCAGTCATGACCATAAATCGTCTTGTCTCCCTGGCGTTCCAAAAGTTTTCTATCTTCATCAGGTTCAGGTACTGGCTCAGACGTAAATTTAGGCTAGTGTGCAAAATGGGAAAGGAGGCTTTTCTGCCTGAAGCGTCCTATATATTGACTCTCTCAATATTCCAAAGCAACTGATGAATCTGTGTTCCAAGCTTGTGTATCTGGAATAGAAATTCTGCTATATGTGGGACGTGTGCCAAACTTACCCTACTACCACAACTGCAACTGTCCCCGGCGGCAACAAGCAAATCGATAGATTAAGATCCCTGATCACATATTCGACTATTATTTCAGCACCCCGCGCTCGTCAAGGTCTAGAAACAGTCAGCTCTAGTTACGCCCGTGTTCTCTACGGCTGGCGCTTGTTGTGTGGAAGAACTGGCACATGTGTGGGAACTGGCACATGTGCGGAAGAACCGGCAAATGTGTCCAGGGATGCAGTCCCCAGAACAACATATCGTCATGCGAGCCGATGGGCGCGGCTGTACAGAGACCTCGAGCCCAGCACCAGACTTAATTAAGTCGGGAACCTCGAGGCATCACATTCTCGCCTTCTCTAAAATCAAGTTCACCCGCGATGAGTTTCCCCTGACGAGGTGGGTCGAAGGTGGCAACAATATCCTCAGGCGCCCAATTGACAGATCCTTCACAACTGTGCAGCGGGGGGTAAGGCAGACGAGAACTGGCAAGCGACGCCACAGACCCCTGCGCCAGGAGTTGTAGCGGCTTATCCAGAGACATCAGGCAGCCCCCTACAACCACCTTATATTGGTCGACTCTCGTGACAGCGTCTAATTCTTTGGCTTCAGCGTTGTCATTCAAGCCAACAGCATTCCCGCCAGATTTGTTTCGTTCGACCATCTTACAGAACGGGTCAGAAACAGACTGATATTACTCAGACCCAGCGCCGGGCATCTCCTCCGAGCAGCTTCGGCTCGCTCCATTGGTGATCTGGGCTTTTAGCGGCAGGCTTTAGAACCGAACATTCCAGTCTTGCTTATCACTCCATAAATAGAAAATCCAACGCAGAACATTATCAATGGCATGGCGTGAGAGCTAATATTACGTGATACGAATGACTTCGATAATGTGAGCCTGGACGCACTTAGGGACGAAGTCAAAATTCCCGTGCACAGTCTTGGAAAGACTCCTCTCATCGTGATTCATATCAGACGCAGACACGCCATGAAGAGTTCTCCTGGTCACCAAGTCGCCCCTCGGCTCAAATGGGCAACGACGTATCCCATCGACTGCTGCATAACGTTAGCACATACGTGTGCGGGGTACCGCGAAATAAGTCTTATTCTAATCGATCGATACTTTTTTGAGCGAAGCAGAAAATTCACTGAGACCAGAATTAGATAAATTCTAGGTACTCAATGTACTGGCGTCATGTAGCAGTCGATGGGATAAGCTTGAGTGTGTCGGAAAGATTATCAAAAACGCAGGCGAATGCCCGGTGTTGTATGTCTTTTTGACCTTTTTGCCTCTGTCCTGGTTGTTGGTGGGTGACGATAGCTTCGTTTTGCCAGCAACGAAAAATTGAAAACCATCAGCTCTGCCTTCTCTATGAGTATATTGCGCTATCCCCATATCAGCCGAGCGCCCAAGCTCAAAAGAGACTGTCTAGCACGATCTCCACTAAGGCATTTCCCAATGTCTAGTACTAGCACGGAGAATCACTCACTTCGCAGGAGTCGCTAGTCGCTTGGTTTCAAAGCCGAGGAGCGCAAAGCTCTGTCCTTCCAGAAAGCTCCCATTCACTGGGTGCAATACCTGAAGCTGCATGCAGCCCTGGTCTCCAAACCTGAGGTCATGAAATCGTCTGACGGCAAGGTGTTGACGTGGAGATAGATGGGCGCCAGCGGACGGGAAGCTTACTGGATATAATATCTCAATTGTGAAGGAGTCGTTCCTTGGAGCGATAACCACTCGTGCAAAGGTGAGCGAATCTACATATCCTATCTGGACGGAGTGCATGACGAGTGCCACCAGTATTTCGAAAAGTTCTCGACTGCGGTGCCGCGGGTGACAGTGTCATTGACGATACCCAGGCCATCAAGGCAGCCACGAGCGACGGTAACAGGTATTTGTAATGGTACTTTCAATCCACAGCCAAAACAGCTATCGTCTACTTCCATCCAGCGATCTACTACGTCTTCACTTCACACACCACGCCCGTCATAAGTCAGCCGGTGACGCGAATGACAGTCATATCGCCATGGCTTCTGAGAGTTTTGTTGGACTAATCAAGCGTCTTCTTTGCGAAGAAACACACCAACAGCGACAATAGCATAGATTAGAGGGCTCAAGAATGGCATGGGGGCATGGTAAACTTCCATCATCAGGTCAGAAATGTTCAGATTGACATCACCCAGACCCGTTCCGACAAGGAGGTTGCTGATCTGAACTTTGAGGTTGCCCAAGCCACCAGCTTGCAGAACGTCAAATCAGTTGTTCTCCAGGCAACAGGGAGTTTGGGATCTTTGCCGAGAACGACAGCAGCCTTATGATATCCGATGTCACTTTCAGGGGCAGTGTTGTTGAGCTCTTGACTGTGCAGTGGTTGACTTTTGACGGCTGCAAGAACGGGGTCCAAATGGTATCAGACGGTGGCTGGGCGTGGAAGTCAATTGTCACTGATGGGCCCCATTGATGTCGGCTTCAAGCTTGTGAGGGAGCAAAGTTATGTGAAGTGTCCGTCCGATGTAGCCAGCAACAGCTTGTCCAAGAGTGATAGCCGTCAGACCACGTACAAAACAAAGGTTTCAAAACAGCATGTAACTTTCCACGGCTGGGGTCAAATTTTGATTTTGAGACACTGATCTGTCTTTTGGGCCCCGGTGCATTAGATGATAGACTATTTATTTTTGCAGAATCTAAGTTGATCGAAAAATCTGGTTTATCAAGGGCGATTGCCGATACCAGCAGCACTGTTCTTCCAGGGGGCTCGTTCGCCCAGGTGAGCCGCTGGACCCTTATCTCTGATGCTCTGACAATAGCCGTGAGTTATTCACGGAAGTCAAGATTAGGAGCTACTGCAAATACCATGCTCTTCTTGACATAAAGGGAAACTATTCTGAGGAGGCGAATCAAGCAGGCTGGGCAAAGTCTCAGTATGAGCATTATGAGGTGTCAGACTTCCCAGCTCCATGGACCATATGAAAGGTTTGGTGCCACTGGGTATGGGTCGATAGATAGTACGGCTGCATTTCAACTGTGTGTTCATCCAGGTTACGGCCTGCTGGCGTACCCTTTTGACTGTCCGATGTCTGACGGAGACATTATTTAGTGGACCTGGATAAGTCTCAGAAAAACCTCTTTGGGCACCTTTTGGGGGTTGTAATCCCTGACACGCCACAAGGGTTCGGGCATGCAGTGCAAAAGCCCGCAAATTACGAGATGATTGCCGTGTTTGGCTGCTACGCATGGATCAGCGCCATGGTAACCAACGATTTGAAAGTTTGGACCTTCATGCGCACAACCTAAAGAGACACCGAAGACTCTCAAGGTGACCGTGCCAACCAGGGTTCATCACTTGTTGGCTTTAGTTACTTGTAAATAAAATTTGACTCATGGCATCTCCGGTGGATGAGCTTTCGTGTACAAAAAGATTGTGTCTTCTGCTTCTCATACATTCTCGCTCCCCATCATAACCTCCCAAGATCTCTGCATTGTCCTCGAACAATAATTTCACAGTCACAGACGTCTCAATGTTCGAAATGGGTCGCACAGACAGAAACAAAACTTCCGACTCCTCGTCGAGTAAGACGCAAACACCCCAGAAGGACGAGCGAAGTCTCCCTACTGCGTCATCGCCAATTGAAAGTCCGCAAATGCCCGACAATAGTCCTACATTTCTTCCCCATGCCATCAAGAGATTTGTGAGCCCTGCTCACAAGTACAATCTTGAAACAGCGGAACTTAAGGTCAAGAAAACGAGGCAAGATTTTGATACAATCGTGAAGAAGAGAAACTTCTCGGAATTGTCAGCTGCAAGCATCACGAGCGAACATGACGACAAGCGTATTCGGGGAGAAGCTTCTGAAGAGGTGTTTGAAGCTTTCCTCAAAGCAAAAGAAGCCGAGCTTCAAGCTGCCAAAGAGCAGCGCGCAATTCTCGAAAAGATGTGGCAGGATGGGGACATTTCCGACCGCAACGAATTCCGCAACGCTTTGGACATCTGCCAGCAGCAAATCAACCACGACCTGATGAGACTCGCCACTCTACGATCTTCACGCCACCAATTGATTGGTCAGTTGACGGATGAAGCTTTGTTTCCCGAGCAAGTGGAGAGAGAAAGGAAGTTGGACTGGGCCTACATTGACGGTTTGTTGTGGAAGCATCATGCTCCTTATGGAGCTACCGCTACCATCAAGTCTGAGGTCACAGAAGATCAAAGAGCGAGGTTCAGGAAGGCAGTGATCACCGCGCAGGGATCCACGGCCGCTGATGGGTACCAGTTGCGGTGCCCGGTATCGAAACAATTTTGGCCGCCTTCATCTCTGAAAGCTTCCCACGTTGTTAAGGCTAACGTGGGAGAAGTCGCATCAGAAGCGATTTTCGACCGTCGGCCAGGTGGCCATATATGGAACGCAAGTAATGGCATAATGATGCTTGCCGAATACGAAGAAGCATTCGACAGCGCAAGAATTGCCATCGTGCCATCAAGAATAAATGCTGCCGACCTGGAAGTCATTGTCCTCGATGATGATTTGCGAAAAGAAGATCCTCGAGGAAAGATCATTTGGGGTGAATCCTTAGATGGAACCCAACTGAAATTCCTCAAAGGGAACGGACCATCACGACGGTACCTTTACTACAAATTTCTGATGTCCATCCTTCGACGTCAGCGCGGCAATGTTCCCGGCTCTTCTGGAGATCGATCTAGAATTCATGATGCAGCAAAAGCCCTCTGGGCTAGTCCCGGACGATATTTGAAGCAATCGACACTCTTTAAACTCTCAAGACAAGTTGGCTTTCTCACCGAGGAGGAGGCTAGAAAGTTTTGGGATTTGAAACATGATCCTGATCCCCTGTCTACCTTTGCGGAGGATTTGTCCACCACTATGGCATTTCGATTCGAAGCTGGGCTCATTTCCGACGACGAGGAGGGCGGTGCGGAGGATCACCTCGTCCAGAAAGCCGAGGGTAAAGGCAAGCAAAAGTAGGAGAGGAAATTGAGCATTCGTCAAGGCTGAAAGTAGTAGTTGTTCATTTATCATGGCTCGGTTAATTGCTCACAAGCACATCAATAGAGAGCTGAGACACACTGACTATAAATTTGAGTGAACTGTGACAGTTCCACCACTGGCTAGTTAAACACCTGGAGAGATTGGTCTTACGAGGCTAACCCTAAGGGCAAACGATCGCAACCGTGGAACGTATGATGATCCGCGCGAACCGAAGCGTAGGAACTGGAACTTGAAAAGAGGACTCAGACCCAAAAATCAATGGTCCTCTAACACTGAGAGTGGAGAAGGTTCGTTGCGATGGCAAAACCGGGAGTTCTGGTGCCCCAAGCATTGTGGACGTGTACAACACGTGCAGACATTCTTTCTTCCTAACTTGGACGAGGGGGTTTTCGTAGCAGGACCCTAGGTCACTTTCTATGCTCATAATTGAATCTTGGTGGATAGAATCAAATCGAGCTTGATGGATTTTCTTGGATAGTCGCAAGGGCGAGAGGGTCTCGACAGGGTGTTGGGTCGCTGGGCGATGAAGGGATCGTGGCGGACGAAATGGTGGCTTGCTGCTCCAGATAATAATGATATAATGAAGTAATTGTCTTCTGAGTATGGAGAGAGGACTAGTAAAATGCAGCGTAGAGGGTTTCAGCTGAAGATTTGTTCCCAGTCATGCTTCCCCCTGCGGAACGAAAGATGAGGCGAGATGCAAGGATAGAGTGTGTGGATGTCCTGTATGCCCTGACATCTGTCCGTCAAGACCGATGGTCGTAATGTCTGGCAAATTGAGAATTGTGGTAGAATAGTGTGCGAAAACGCAGTGCCAGCAGTTTCCACGATAGAGGAATGTCTTTCGAACCCTTTCCCAAGCCAGGTAATGGCGTTTACTTTGCACATGGGCAATAGCGCCGAATGATGTCTTCTGCGTCCTGGGTATTAGTCCCTTGAAGTATTGTCTCACTGTACCTGCCAACCCCATCAGTAGAGATCAAGTTTAAAGTAAGTGATTCACAGTGACGGAGAGATTCTGCATGCGTTTACGCAATAAATTGACGATTTGTGATTGGATTTGCGCCCGAAAGCGTCATTCACAGTCATCTCAACCATATTTGCCATGGAGCATATAATCATGCGCACACATAAATAAAACCTCTCTCGTAGCACAAAGTCAGACTTTACCTTCCTTCGTCCTGGATCCACTCCCGTCACACCTCACAGACCTCAGCTCAGATTTGCAAGCCTGGAGATGCCCAGACAGGCCTTCTCAACGTCATCGCACTACAACATATACTTCCGCCGAGCTCATGCTCATACATGACGCTGCATTACCGCTACTAACGGCCGTGCCGTTGGTTAGCTAGTGAAGCGGCAGAACATTAGGCAAGATCCGCGAAGGCCTCGACTGACAACTCTCCTCAAGCTGTATGCAAAGGGCATTCGGGGGTAGTTAATGCGGCGGTAGTGCTTGGGGGGTGTTAGATGGACGGCTGGGTCGGCATCAAACGCGACGCCAGAGCTGACAAGGGACCCGGAATCGAGCCCGAAGCTGTGTCCGAAGGTGGGTCCGTGTGAAGAGAAGCCGTCCCGGATGACCGGATCGGACAAGGGTGGGGCCGTGTTCTCGCCCTGAATCGGACCCAGAGTCGAAGCAAAAACATGTCCAGTTGCCACAGGATGGGTGAAATTTGAGCAGCTGAAAATCTAAGAGTAATAATGCGGCGAAATGGTAGAAAAGTGGAAGCCGGCAAGCATGTAAGCCCGTGAGAGAGAGGCGTCGGGTACAAGCTAAAGTAGGAGTGGAAAATCGAATGGCGGGAAGGAGACGGCACAAGGCGCGCATGTCTCGCAGGACAAGGAAAGCCGACTACATCTAATGAGACATACCGCAAGTGAAGGCTCTCAAACGTTATGCTCGGTCGCGTTTTGACGATGTTGTGAGTACCCCGGGATTGCTCAGATGGTTGTAAACGTTGCCGGCCTTGCTGCGAGGACTGCTGCTGGCGCCGTTGATGGTGGTGTTAGTCCGTCAGTTTTGTTGCCTTTATTTGATGACTTCACCATTGAAATTGCGCTTGAACCTAAAGAGAACTAATTCTTATGAAATTGATAAGGATATTGCCGTCGTTGCTCGCTGCGCCCTTAGCGCCGTTGCCGATCAGGTGTAGCTGATATGGCTTGCGTCTCGAGGAGGATAGTGGAGTCTAGGTCCCAGTGAGAGCGAGGGCGGCCTGATAAATACACAGCCAAAGAAATATCCAGCGAGACTGAGTCTGGGGCCCTTGCCGACCGCTTGACGAAAGTACCTCAAGAAGCCGCAACACCCTTGAGGGTATGTTGCGGTTTAGCATCAGCAACGGCTTTAAACAAGTCTTCCTAGCCTCCAGGACGCCGCACCGCAGGTTAGTGGGCTGTATAACGGCTTTCTATGGTCTAGGGAATGGGTGTGGGAATGAGGACCAGTGTGAACAGGGACGAGATGAAGATGAAGATAAATAAATTGTGAACATGAATATCAATGATGAACATGAAGCTGAGGGTGAAGGTGAGAATGAGAATGAGAGTGAGAGTGACAGTGAGAGTGAGAGCGAAGATGAAGGTGAAGATGAAGGTGGGCGGTCTCCACGTGTGGTCATGCCGGTTGTTGCACTGATGCTGGAGAATGAGACGAAGGCGAGGATAGCCACCACGAAATCATCCACTACACATCGCGACTTATCTTCCATAATCTCCCTCCACCTTGTCACAACAAAGGGCTGCCACACTCACCAAGCAGAAGACAAAGCCACCAACACCGATGAAGTGACTGACACGGCCGTGTAACATAAAATATCATCAGTCGGTGCACTCCTCGCTCGCCGTCCTCGACAGCGCCGCCTATGCCGGCGTAAACCCGCTTTGCTCATGCTCATCCTCGGGCATGCTTGAGGAACTCTCAAGTCCCACAGAAACGCGGCTAGAAACGCTGATACACCGACAAAATTAGCCTCTTGCTGGCTACATCAACTCTTGTGCCGTCTACCTGCACGCCTTTGCCGCCGACGTCAGCGGACGATGAGCGGGGCCAGAGGCGTTAGATGACAATGTCCTGGCCATCATCACGCCCCTCAGCCAGCTGTCCGCTAACCTCTCCTCAAGCTGAATCCAGGCGGTCTATCGACATAGACTGTATCCAGTCCGGTCCGGTAATCACACAGCGCGCGTCATGAGGCCTGGAGCTGCTGTCGAGTTGATCCATGGTGGGACTTCTCATCTGGCCGGAGCCGCACACGTGGCGGATTTCATCTGACACGCCGAGCTTGTTAATGCTGGTTACGACGTTCATTCCGGCGAGCATGCTGAAGGGGAAGCTGGCTATGTCTTGAGACTGGTCAGACTAGCGGTCTGTTCAGGCCATTTCTTTTCCTGCGTCAGTGAAATCAGGGACGGGGCGTTGAGAACTCTGAAGGCAGAGGGTTGCTTGAGAGATAGTTCTGATTGGAGGATGAAAAATGTGCAAGGCATGCATAGCCCATGTGGCGAGGCTTCCGCCTTTCCATTACTCATACTTATACTTTTATGTCTACCGCTGGCATTTTGCCCGTCCCATTCATCCTCATCCCATTTCGCCCCCGCTGGGGAAGGCCTCCAAACATTTCCACCAGGAATTCCAGCAATTCGTTGGCCGGCCCATTTCCCAGACCGTCAAAGATGTTGACGGCCGAAGATGATGGCAGCGGCGGCAGACCGATTGAGCCCAGTCCTGTCGTCAAGAAACCTGATATCGAGATACCGGCGGCTTTTCCAAAGCCATCAGCCGGCGAATGCAGACTGGCAAGATTGGTGATCATGAACCTCGCTCCACCCGCGACATCTTCCTCACTACTACAGTCGGGATACACAGGTCCAGGAGCTCATACCATTGGGCAGGACTTTTAGACTGAAAGCGAATTGCTGAGGAAGCGACTGGGCGTTGGCAACGGAGGCTTGGTTTCATCTCGGCGGACCCGGCTTCCACCACCACTGCGCCTGTGGCGACCATAGTCGTCGTGCTCGCGTTACCGTTATTTTCGAAGGATGCGGCCGCCTCTCATAAGTTCCGCAGAGAGCGGTTGTCTCTTTGGCGGCGGCTTCGCAACCGAATTGCAATTCAGAGCGCCCATTTGTTTGCCCTGCGTGCTACGGCATGCGTTTTCGCAAGCCTCAATGTCTGCCGAGATGCTTAGGTAGAGCACAGCTTCCAATACGTGGAAACGCCGCGCAACTTCGATCCTCAACCTTCTCTCATTGGCACACGACAGGAAATGGCGTCGGGCTGGGGGGACGCTGCGGACACCGTGATGATTGCCCGGCCGGCAAAGCCTGTCTGCTTGTCACAGGCGAAATGATGCTCTTATCCAAGTGGAGGCAAGATGGGCCAACAGTAAGGGCAGTAGTTTTGACGAGATAATGCGTCGAGGCGAAGACACTTGCTGCGTTCGATGAATGCCCTGAGACCAGGGAAAAGAGGAGAACCAGCAGCATCAACAGATGCGTCGTGGATTTTCAGAACGCCAGCCAGACAGAGCAGAACCATAGGCCAGGAGAAACGTCATGGGGGGCTGTCATCAGAAGCAAGTTGACTGATGTTGGCCGAACAAGCAGAATGTTCGGCTCAAGCCAGAGGAGAAGCAGAGCGGAGTGCAACTTTCTTTGCTGGCATCGGGATCGGCGTCGGCATCATTGACGCATCGGCAGCAGACAGTCACAAATGGACTGCGCTCGTCATCAAGCAATTCAGGCAGCGGGGGCATCATCGGCCCTAAGAAGCATACTCGAAGCATGCGGCTGCATCCGGGATATACGGCAAATCGGGGAATGGAAAGGAAGGATATGGAGAATCAGGACGCCGGTGGAACTGGGACATGGGCGTCAATCGACCAACTTCATGTGTCAGACGGAAGCCAGGCCGACTGAGAAGATCTTCGCCGATGTTAGCATGCTTACCAACGGATGGAGCCATGCTTCGGAAGCGCCAGGCAAGTTGCTGGCCGGATAGGCCGAGTCTGAGGTCGGGGCTGCGGTAAGGGTGGTGTTTTGGAATGGCGGGCTGGTAGGCGGGCTGGTGGCCGAGAATAGTGCAGTAGATTCACTTGTGAAAACGTCTCGCGGATGACGGGGTCGAGGTGGAACAGGATCTGGATGCGGTCGAGGGCATTGGCAAGGGGAGGGTACAAGAACAGACGGTGGTGCTGTAGGGAGATGACCCTGCAGTAGAGGTCGATAGATTGGGCGGTGTTGGAGAAGGCGATGGCGTATTGCGGCTGGGCGACGCGACAGTGTGATCAGATGCTCTCGACGGGTAGGTGACGTGAAGTGGTCGAGCATCATGCCGATGGCCTCGAGAAGCAGCAGCTTCAGCACGACAAAGGTACGCTCGTTCGCCGCCTCTTTTAGACTCCATGCAACGCCTGCTTGCGGGTCTGGTATGCAGGTTGACGACAATTGAGATTCGATCTCGTGGGTGTCGTTGGAGGGGTGCTGAAGCCTTGAGCGACAGAGGTACTGGGGGACGAGCTGCGAGCAGGAATAGGGACTCATGGCGACGCGCGGTATCAGCGGTCAGCGTTCAGGTCCGACTCGAGGGACTGGGCGAAGTCTGCTGGTGGAGAGCGAGGTGCACGAGATCATGGCGGTGCTCGTCGCCAGAATCGTCAACCTGGCCGTTATCTTCGCCATTGTCTTGTATTCGATTCGATGTCACCGTCTGAGGAGGTGGAGAGGAAATTACGCCAGCAAGAAGTAGTGAGAAGCAGATCGAGGTGGAAGAGAGGGTTCTTGCGGATGGGACGGGCTTGCTGGGGCTCTGGATCGGGTTCTTCGTTGACGCCGCTTGGTCTAGATGGAAGAGAAGAGTTAGCGATGGCAGGACTTGGCAGGTGATGCATTCAAACGCACAGCAGACCTGAGGCATTCGGTTTCGGGGTTGGGACGGGCGAGCGGGCGGAGAGAGGTTTGCGAGGTGGTTGTGATAGAACAGTAATTGAGGCTCAAAGGAGGTGAAGTATGGCTTGGGAGGCACCTACCTTAAAATTGCTGCGTCTGAGCCGCACAGCGTGGCTGCTTCTGTGCGGCAAAGGCAGGTGCTGCTACAAACGAGACAAGCACTTCACGCGTCCATGCCCACGCCTTCCGTTTGTAGGTTGCTGTATGTGTGACAACCTGAGGCAATCCCAGCGGGCGCCCACTCAAGGAGTCGGTCTGGGCTTTTCCTCATTCCAGGTAAGGGGGAAAGCAGGAGTAGGTCGGGGACAATGCCCTCGACTCCGGCCTGCGCCTCGAGATCGCTTGTCTTGGAGGCGAGCGCCAGTGTGAAAGACCAGGCGTGCGGGTCGAGCTCGAGGACTTCGGACGGGTCTTGAGGATCCTTGACCCTTTCAAGCCAGGCAACAACTGGATTCATCGCGAAGAGGACATTTAGCGGAGGCTGGAATGGTCTCTCTGTTTGCCAGGCTCACGAACATTAGCGCAACATCGTGCAGGCGAATCTGAGCAAAGCCGACATCTTGGATAACAGGCGCTGATTGTGGCTGCTTAGACCTCAGCGTGGCTTGGTGGACGGAGTGTGGGTTCTCGGTGTTGGTAGCTGACTTTCAGCTACCCACACGCTATAGGTAGCAGACTTTTAGCTACCTATAGCGCTATAAGAAGCAGACTTTTAGCTACCTACAGGCTTTAGGTAGCGGACTTTCAGCTGCTTACATCTGTAGGTAGCGGCTCTGAGTCGGCGGGGCGCAGCCGGACGCCGTCACAGCTGCACAGAACGCTGTAGCCTAGATCTTCTTCAACCTCAGAGAGTCGCAGTGTAAGTATGCTCAGGACATCATCCAATTTACAGTGCCACCAGGGCTGCAGGGTGTCTCGCGGAAGAGTCGGGGGAGACTGGTCACGCGGTCGGGCGGGTTTCCAAGGGACATCAGGGGAGGTCCTCGTCAGACTGTGGCCTTGTGCTCGTGGTGCATCGAACGGCGCCGCCGTTGTTGGTGTCCAAGATGCAGTCGACGGGTCGTGAAGCCGCAAGAAAAGGGCGGGTTTTGTGCTGTTGGCGGAATTGGGGTCAAGCGGGGTTCATAATGACTGCCCAGGCGGGGTGCACGGTGCTGTTGAGGTTTCTGGCGGAGCTGGTCGGACCAATGACAGAGCTTGTGTGTCACACAACCTCTCTCATTGGCCAGATAACCTCCGTCTGGCGGACGGAACGGCCCGGCAGGGCAGTGGGCTGCGCTAACGGTGGAATCGCATTCAACTGCGATGCCGATGAAAAGGTTGGAAGCATCTGACACCACTACGACCATGCTCAAGATAGGAAGATTTGCGCATTTCTGCTAGATCTTACGATGCAAATGCGACTTCTTTACGAAAAGAGACATCAAACTTTTCTCGTGGAAAATACCATCCCCTCACCCGCTGGCTTCACACTGCCGCCGGCGCTGGAGTCTCTTTGGCCTTCTCGGGCTTTCGACCAACAAAGATGTACCTAAACCTGTTAATTAAAAATCACTACATTAAACGGGTTTTCCACTTGAGACTTACTGAGGCCAGTATGCATGGATACTGTGGTCCTTGCCATCCTTACGGACATCAATCAGGAAGACCGCCACTTCCTCCGGGGTCCAGTTCAAGGCGCGGGTGAAAGGGGCAATAGACATTCCCTCAATACCCTGCATAAAGTTCTCGTGGTTCCACATACCAAGTTCCTTGAACTTCTTGTCCTTGGGCCATGTGTTCGTCGGCCACTTGTACGTGCTCATACTCACGCCCTCGAACCCAGCCTCAATCATGAGGTCCTTGAGCTTAGGGGGGTCAATCCACGCTGCGCCCAACTTGGTCGACGATTCCATGAGGAACTGGGCCCACTTGTAGAGAGCATGCTCCGGCTTCAGAGATCCGTCGTCGGATCGGGTGTAGATATCCGTCTCGTGAAGTTCAAGGGAACCGCCGGGCTCGAGGTTGCTGCTCAACAATTCAGCGGTCATCGTCACCACTTCATCTCATGTCCCCGAGGAGAAGTAGCCGATTCTCGAGTCAAGGGGGCAAGGGATCTTACTCGTAGCATTTCCGGAGAAACTTTGGCCAGTCGCTGATGCTGGACGTCATGTAGCGACTATGGATATACTCAAAAGGCCGTGAGAATGTCCACTCGTCTTCTATGTCGTCGACCTCAAACCGGACGTTAGGAGGCACACTTGCGAGTCATCGTCAGTGAATGGCATACCCGGAAAAAGTCGCGTCAGGTCAAGCTTACTGGCCAGGTTGAGTGGCGGAGAGATCGACACCCAGGACTTCGGCCTCCGGATGTTCGTCTCCGAAGTCAATAGCCCAGATACCTGTGCCCGTGCCAACATCAAGGACACGACCAACTGTTGCACCCTCCTGACACTGTGGAGCGAGACCAAGCCTGTCGTCCAGGGACATGAGACACATGTTATGGATCAAGTCTAGGGCCGTTGTCAGTAATCGTTTGTGTTTTGGATTAGAAACGTAAGGGAGCAATTACCAAGTCTGTCGAGCTCCTGCTCATCATTCGGCATGTTGTATTCTGGGGGGACTTTTCAGTGATTTATCCCAACAGGGTTCTTTGTCCGAACTTACTGCCTTCCTTGTACCGATGGTAGGTCCGGCCATTCTCGCGACGATGCTCTAACAGGGAGCTGAGAAGACTGGTGCTAGACGAGGCAATGCTCTGTGCCGCAAAAGGTCAGTAGCCACGGCTGTCAAGTGTCCAAAATTCGACTCACAGCTCCCATCTCAGAGCGAGTGTCATCTTGCTGCTGAGCCAAGTTAGAAATCAGCCATGATTAGAAGCGTTCAGGCACGTTGACATACAGCATCATCAACAGCAACCTCCTCTGCAAAATTCGCCGGTTGTCGACACATGCTGACTTTTGGTGTGGAGTTGCCGAACAAATTCAATATCTCCGCAGCATACAGGAAGAGAAGAGAAAACGAGAGCAGAAAGTGACAGAAAAACAACCGAGGGTCGACTGATGGATATACTGTGGGCGCTGCGAAAATGGTCCCTGCCACCGGGGGTCCCCTCTTTTCGGCGGATGCGGCGTTGCTATCCCGCACCAACGTGCATATCAACCCATGCTTTTCTTCGCTGTCTTTGTGGACACGGGCACTTCCGCGCGCGAATAAAACCCCGGCATGTTGGGGCTGGTACGAGGCCCGCATGCTAATCATTACTGTTGTTGGCCACGGTCTGTTGTGATGAGTGACATTTGCTCTGAGATTGGAATACGCAGCCTGGTACGGAGACGCGATCCTGGCCTGATTGACAGGTGCTGTCGCTTCCGTCCAGTGTCTGGATGGAGTCCCCCTCCCTGTTGGCTCTTGCGGCTGGAGGAGACGCCTGAAGAATGCGCCCAGCAAGGAGAAGCCCTAATATGGAGCCGGGGTAGTCGCGCAACAACACCTCATGTGATGGAATAAACCTGCCTTCCCACCGCAGGGGTGGAGACGGCGCGGGCGTGCTGCGGTTGTCCTTTGCTAGGTCCGGGCCGTGTTCGATTTGGCGCATTCTAAACAGATGAAGCAAAGACACCCGTGGATCGCACTCTGCTTTTATTTCAGTGGGAGGTTTTCTCAGTGAGTGTCCCAAAACCCCCACTGCAATGGGAGCTTGTGAGAAGGACTCAAGAAGTGGGTCTTGGGAAGGAGTCGGAGCTTTGGGAAGGCAGTTGTCTGCAGCCAAGGCAGTTGTCTGCCGCTGCAAAGGAAACTTCCCCGACCCGCGTCCCGGACGGGCCTTCTAGCGCCTAGATACCTAGGTACTCAGAAAGCTCCCACTGGCCCAGACAACCGGCCGCAGACAACTGGATGCAGACAACTGGAAGAACACGAGCCCCTCAGCAAAACTATGTGCATCCAGGATTCTCGCCATGTTGATGTTGGTTCAGACGAGAGAATTCAGGTGACATGCGCTTCGCAGCTGCAGACGCGAAGACACGAGTGTCATGGTGCGGTGCAGAGTGGATGCTCGGTGAGCCCGGTGGCTGTCGGCGAGCGATGGTGAGCCCGGTGAGCCCGGTGAGCCCGGTGAGGGCGGTGAGGTCATGCCAGCTGCTCCACCAAAGTGAGAAGCAGACAACTGCCTTCCAAAAGCTCCTACCCAAAGGCTCCACCTACTAGCAACTGCTACGTGCTTTCCAAAACCTCTCACACCAGTGGGAGTTTTCAGGCACCCACTGAAAGAAGCTCACAGCGCGCAGAAGCTACCGCGCCGCTGCAACCTTTTCACCTCATCCAAGTGGCTCCTAGCAATTGATTTACGATTTGATGCCCATTCAGGAGCGTCAATGCAAGTACCTTAGTCGCAAGGTTTACCGGGCCCATTTTATGGTGAGCTCTTCAAGTGCATCCGACGTGCTCTCACCTCTATCCGTCCGCGACGACGGTTGACGGCAGTTCCCTGATGCTATCCAATGGTTTCACTTCGTTGGCTGGAACGTGCCTGCTCATCAGCCTGCGTAGGAGGAAAAAAAAAAAAAAAAAAAGTTCTGTTGGGTTCGTAGACGGTGTAGCTCACCTCCCAGGTCCGTTCCGGCTCGGTCACGGCCATGCATGGGACCGGCTCCCGGCGAGTTGGTTGTCAGCCCAGGCATCGAGCTGCCCAATCAGCATGCAGCAGCCCTGCTTCAAAATCAGAAATTACCCAATGCCATTCTTGTTGGTCACATATATCCCTGGCTGCTGTTTGGTTCACGATGGTATGTGTGCCGGATGCGTTGATTCCAAGTATGGACAGGACACTTCCCGAAATGAGAAGGCTCCAACTCGTGGTGGCATCATGTGTGAATTCATGTATGACCACGGAAGCACGAGGGCCCTTCTTTCCTCCACACACAGTTAACATCGAAGCCATGGCTCGGCAAGACCGACTAATGCGCTACTGCGGTTGCCATGTGTTTGATTCGGTCGGGCAATCATCACCCGAGGCAATGACCAGCCAGGCAGTCCAAGACACATCCTCCATCCACTTGCTCGACGACCTGGAAACTTCTCCTCGTCCCAACCACCGTCCTCCATCGACGTTCAAGGCGCTATCGACAATCCGACCAACTCAATTTGAGCGCCGTCTGACCTTGGAAGTTTGCGTTCCCCGGAGCGACCCCGACACTGCCACAACTTTCGGCCATTACCAATTCGAAATCATGCCCGATAGCGAGACCGACATACCCGTCTCACCGACTTCCAGCACTGAGGCTGTCGACGGATCGTCAATCGATTCCCCCACTTCGATGGCCACCGCCATTGCGACGATGACGCTGAATTCGGGCCCACGACTCCTCATGCCGGGTGCCGGCATGGATCCAGCCCAAGCGCCAGCCCAAGCCCACGGTACGAGCGATGGCGACCAAAAGCCAGAGACAGTCGAAGCCAGTACCCTGGACAGTCAGACGATGCAGGCAAACTCCCACAAGTCCGCCTCTCCCGACAAAAAGAAAGGCCGTGCCATCGCACACCGTTCCATCAACAATCCCCACCAAGAGGACGTTGCTGAGGCCCCCGGCAAGCTGGCCGCTGATGAACAACCATGGACCGACGACCAATATCCCGTTGATAGTATTCTGGGCTACAGAAATACCGGGATGCAAGTGGACCTGCTTGTTCGCTGGGGAGGTCCCTGGCTGCACCATGAGCCGACTTGGGAGCCCGAAGAAGATGTCTGGGTGACCGCTCGTCATCTTGTGAACCGTTTTTGAACGCCGAACGGCCGCAACAATAGAACACGGCTCCTTGGGCTCGACCCAATTCTTGGCCCCTTCACAGTTAGCCGCATCCTGGCCGAGAGAAAGACGAACCGTCGCGGCTCCCAGCATGGTCAGATGAAATATTTGGTGGACTTTGTTGGCTACAACAAGCCGGAGTGGACGTGCTGCAAGTTGTCTGACCAGGGAAATTATCGAAGAATGGAAGAACTCCGTGGAGGAGTCTCACTGTGACTGAGCTGCAGTTTATTTGAAGTCTAAGGATAGGCAACGAAGTATTATGTCAAAGAAGAGGGCACCTGCGGGATGAAGCGCCTAACCCGGAGAGCCCGCGATACACCTCTGGACCCATTGCAAGGCCATCTGGCGAGGAGTTGCGGAACTGGCAATTCCCTCAACGCAGTCGCAGTAATGCCGAACGTAACGATGCTTGGCTGTTGCCGCATGACCAAGAGTCCAGGGCTTAACAGGAAGACCCCATGAGTTTGGTTTGGGGGCAGTGGAATATGATCATGAGCAATAGGCATTGTTGTTTTCCGGACGGGCAAGAAGGCGATACGTAGCAGGAGGATGAAACACATTATCTTGTTCCGTACAGCAAGCAATTAAGTTTATTCAGTCTTCGTTCCTCCTGCAACCATCTTCAGCCAGCAAAAGATGTGCTGTCGCCGTCAGCTCTGGCAAAAGGCAAGCCTGTGACTGAACACGGGGCAGGCAAAGTCGTAGATCCCGGGTACTCAGCCGACATTCTGGTCAATCCCCCAACCATCGTGAAATGTACCCATCCGTGGAGCCGTCTTGAAGTCGGTTGACTTTTCCCCCTGTCTATTCATTACAAATCCATGGGCCCGGGCATTCTTCTTCGCCGTGAAAGATGTTCTCGTGTTCCTCATACGCCTACCTGCTGGCATCCCCTCCTGTTCGCACCATGATACTATTTGTCAATTTATTCCAGAATAATCACCAGGGTGCACTGAAAACCTCCAACTCGAATATCGCAGTGCGCCAGTCGGTGTGTGTCTATCATCTACGACCATTACGGGGCGTCGAATTCCAGCGTACTCGCTTCACAACGTGTATGAAATGCACTCTTACACGCACAACTGGAACTCAAAAAGCCTCCGCATCCAGTAAATTAGTTCTGAGACTTGCCTCGACCAGTGCAAGAGGACTGGTCGTGCCCTGATTGCTGCATGTGGGGATTTTACCATTGCCATCTTCAAGGTTGTCTGTCAGATAACCTCTCTCATTGGTTAGATACGCTCCGCCACTGGACAGAACCTCGTGGTCAGGAGTCTCAATTCTGCCCCATACCTTGAGGAATGTGGTCTTCTCATGTTCGCCAACATTCAACCCATGGTAAGATATTGCAGCCGGTGGTGGGCACCCTCCCAGTCTCAACTGCATCATCTAGTTCATCTATATCAAATCGGACGTTACCTTCGTGGAAACCCCCAACCTTTGTCCTTTGAGCGATCGTCGGATCCTAGCTGTTCTTCACCCTTTTGACGAACTTGCCCATATCTTTGACTTTATCCAAACTGCCAGCAGCCTCCCACAAGTTCTCATCAAGGTCGTGTGATAGGATAGCAAGTGTTGATGATTTTCATGCCGCAAGAATGCTATTGCTGGCAATGCCCAACCTTTGGTTGATCAATATAATCGCTGTGGATATCACCTGCAAGATGACCAGAGTGGCAGGATGGAACCTAGCCCCAGTGCACATAGATGCGGGTCTTTATGTTGCTGAAGCTCCCCTTGAATCTCCTGGGTCTTTGCTGAGTGTCGCCTGATAGATCACATCCAGGGTGGCTGTGAATGGCGGATGTTATTGAATTTGCTAGGCGCTGTATCATGTCCTCCATGGTTGAAACATTGCCAGAACCAGTTTGACGTGCCTCACTCCGAGTTTGGCTCCGAATTTGACCGTCCTTGGCGTCCATTCTGTTGCTGCTGAGCATTGTCTCATCTCTCCATCAACGAGCGTGGCGCTCATGATAAGGGTCAAGTCGATCTACACTATGGTACTGCCCAGGGGAGACATCCTGAACTGCTCGCCCGGATTCATGTCTTCCGTGTCTAAACATTTTCCACTGATAGTTTAGCCGCGACACCTTCGGCCTATCAGGCGCGGCGGGTCTTTCAAAGGGCCAGCGACTGGTTTCGGGAACTGCAAGATGCCAATGACGAGTATGAGATCCTCGCCCCTCCTCCTCGGCGCTTGGATGACCTTTCCTGTGATGTGCTCGCAGGAGTGGCACATAGCCAAAGATGAGAAGAAGTAGCCTAGGCCTTTTTTTCCAATGGTGTAATTACCGGTGTTGCGTTGGAGTTTGACTTGGAATCATGTATCCTCAGGACCCATCAGCCCCTTGCTGATAGCCATTTTCCGTGACTGGATCGAGAGCCCCTTCAAACGTGAAGGGCTGGGGAATTTGAGCCGCGGTGTATGTGTACGTTGTGGGCAATCCCACCGCTTCGCGATCACAAGAGTCACTAGTGACGTGGCAATCCTCATGCTCGATCATGGCTTGAGAGATTGGATGAATAGCCACAGCGTCGATGGTAGGAATTACAGCCAGATACCTTGAAACCCATAAGTCCTCGCGTCTAAAAGCTGGGGGAGAGGGCTGCTTACGGTTGGTGTCGCCATGGGACCTGCTTTGAACCGAGCATGATGAAACCCCATGGTCCGCGACGAGCACTGTTCTGTCAAAGGACAACGTCTAACAATCTCTGTGGACGGCGGAAGTAGTTATCCGTTAGAACTGCCCAAGGCATAAGCATTCGGCTTTCATCATTTCAAGTATCAGTAACAGAAAGACGAGAGGGAACGACGCAAGGCTGAAATAGTACAACGATGATGAAAGCTTCGTTAGAAAGACGCATGACCAGAGATGCCTTGAATACAGCTCTCAAATTGGCGGCGAGGGACTTGACTGAGAGGATTCCTGGCCAGTCTGATAATGAATTTCCATCATGAAAAAGTAGAGGAATGACAATGGCGACAACACATCCAAGAACGCTGCTCAATATTTCCAGGCACTACATGCCTCCCTTCTGCCTCCTCCAGAGCATCATATGGTATCGTCGCCACAGCCCTCGGGAGCTGTGATCCCCCTGAGCATGCTGCGTCTTGATCATCGTTGACAGTTGTCGGGGCATCTTTTTCCACCAAGGTGTCATGGTTCAATTTGGGGTCGTCCACGGCAAAGATTACTTTCGAACGTTAGCATTAGATAGTCAAATTGATAAAAGATACACTCTTCATACGAGTTGGGCTTTCTTACGTCCAAATAGTTTTTTAAGCTTCTTTTGTGCCGTTGTAGCGCCTTCGTTCACACACCTGATTGTATTGATGGAAACTATATCACAAACTGGATCTCACTGACAGTCATCATAGCCGTGTCACGGCTATGTTTGATCTGAACCGGCTTGAATTGCTATTCGAAAAGCCAGGGGTTACACCGAGGCTTGATTTACGTCTTCAGAGGCCTGTCTGGGGTTGAGAGGAGGTTCAGCTGGAGTTGAACAACTGAGCACCTTTCGAAATCTGTGATGAAATCAGATGAGCCACTTTTGTCCTTCAGAGCAACCATGTTTCTTCATGAAACTGTTGTCCTGTTCTCCAAATGCCCACGATATCCAGCGGGCCAGTTTTAGCCACTACTTTCACACATGCGGGCAGGCATACAGATGGCCAGGAGTCCGACCCAGGACGCCGGTTACGCAAAGCTCAACCAAAAGACGGAAGTGATGAGGCCTCGCCATCGATATATGCCATTCATGTCGCTGAATCTACTGCTCTTGATCTGTTTCCCCCTTTGAGCTCTGAATGAGGCCCTCGATGATTCTTTTTCTCACATCCAAGAGGACGAAGACCAACACTAACACGGTGAAAATAACGTTTTTTCTCCCATCAAAACCAGGACACTACTGACAGCGGGACCAGAAACATAATAGCAACGCTGTACAGACACTATTCTCAGAGAGGCGAAGTCATATAATCCTTGGGGTTGACCAAATCGCCAAAGATGGTAAACGCTTTTTTATTCGCAAGGAACACGTACTCAGTCCTTGGTACGTCTCGATCATTGTGAGTGTGATCCTGTCTCTAGACGTCAGAAAGATTGATGGGAAGTGTTGAGCTCGCTCTCTAATTACCTGACTTGAGCACCATAATGAGCCGGAAAGTTTCAGGCCAAACGTTCAACACTTTGATGCAGAGAAATGACCATCTTAGTAAAGTCTGCAGAGTTTCTCCTTCGATCGGATACCAGAGCTTCACAACGCTGTCTCTGTTGACGCGCCGCGTTGCGATGTCACCATAGTTTCGTCGTGGAGAATATCACAGCCGTCAACAAACAGACTTTTGATGTGAATTGCAAGCAACATTCCATCATGCTAAGAGCTGAATGCGGCCACGGTACTGCAATCTGGACGGCGCCGTGATGTGCCTGATCTTTTATGTGCAATTCACTCAATAGTGGATATGTTTGATTATCAGGGAGAGTACCCATTTCAGAACGTGTCGGTCGCTTCGCAACTTTCCCAAGGGGCTCCTCGTCATCCATCCATTGCTACATCTAGTTACATGTTCCAAACCCCGACAAGGTTCCCTGCGGCAATCTCAAGATGACCGCCGTCCCAGAGAATATAAAAAGAGCGATTCGTGACCATGTGCTACCCCTTCCATGGCACTGACGCTTTGAAAGGAATTTGTCCATTTCGATGTTCCACAACGGGGTCATTTCTCCCCTCCAGCCTGATTCAAGCGTAGCTTGCCAAGGGGGAAGAAGTCCGGCCAATCGTTATGGTTGTCCTTTCGCCTTTGGATGGTCCTGAATTCCAAAGTTCGACATTTACCCCCGAAAGAACTGGATAAGAGGCCGCTAGGACGTGCTCAACTCGTTAATAAGTTTGCATAGAAACTCCATCTTGCCCGCTCTGGGATCACAACTTCCCCAATGTCTCTAACATCCAATCATCATGTCACCTTTGACAGCCGGCATGCTCGAGAAGGTCATGAGTATTTGATGGCAAATAGGCTTAACGGTGACGAGAACGCGATATCCTGCAAATTCTGTTCAATTCTTACTCCTAGAACGACTTTCCGCCCCAGATTGAGTGAAATGTTTGCCGAGGACCCCGCGGCAATCCATCGCGAAGGCTCTTTGTTGTCATGTGCCTGAGAACAAATCATGCTGTATTAGAACGAAAGGCGTGTTCAGCATCTCTCCCTTGCAGCCAAGCTTGGCGTAATGAACGTTATCAGAATGAGTTTATCAAACACGCGCTTCACTAAGCTTCACCCGGCTCAGAGCTCGTCGTTGAATACAGGATGGGCATCAAGCGCAGTCCTCAGACATGTCCGCTCATCAGATGGCGCTGAGAGGTGAGAACATCAGAGAAGCTATGCAGAAAACGCCATCTTCAACTGCCATAGTGTTCTGGGAAGTGTCTGTCCTGCCAGCTTCAAGCCCGTTCTACGGGGCGGTGGTTGTCTCAGTGAGTTTCCCACGATGGCCAACTCAACATCGCAGTTTAGCAAGTCAATCATCACACCAGGCCTTCACCCACTAAGACTCCCAGGGATAAGACATCTATGAAAGTACAGAAATCAATATTCTCTTCAAGGGATTCCAGCAGCATAATCCATGAGGCATTGACTAATGTCAGGTTGTCATGGAACGCTGCTTCTCGTTTCACGAACGCCTGAAACCGATCTATGCCTTACTTACTGGCAAGGCGGTTTTCGATCTGCTGGGTGCTGAAGCAGCTAGCGACGGTTGTGTTGGTGGGCAAGTTAAATAGAAGCCCATGTGAAACATGCTTGCCAGTCTCCCCGCACATTCGTCCCTTCTGAGGTACGTAAGCTTCCGGGCAGGATTGATTGAGCACATTCATGGTTTCGTCTGAAATGTGCCTTTTGAAGTGCCTCAATTGAGCTGATCTTAGATCTGAGTCATCGCCAGCTGGTTTGGCCGTTTTAGGTATTTTTATCCACGATGAAAAGCTCACTCAGTTTACAAGTGCTCCCCGCTTCTTTGTGTATGTGAGCTTCACACTTTATTACCATCATTTTGGGACGACACTCCATAGAAAGGCTGCCAGGCTTGGTTTGAAGATCGTGCTCCCGTACGATGAAATCAGAGATAAGAAGCCTTAGTCGAAGAGTGAGTTCTGATGCTCACCCCTACTTCTTCAGGATGAACATGGAAACAAAGTCCGAGATAATTGAGAGAAGGACGAGATGACATTGACATCTGCGACTCTTCAATAATGCCAGAAGCGGCCATGACGAGAGGAAAGCAGGGTCATTGATGACGAGGAGCGTCACAGTGAGTTGATAAATCAGCGTGAGGAGCGCAACCTGGGGATGAAGAAATCTCAGAGATTGCTGTACAAGCATCACCTCGTGAGCCCTCTGTCATAGCCTCTTCATCAAGACCAATGAGGATGACATCCCCAAGGAGGGTGCGAGGAAGCTTCAGGTCGACGAAGGATGTGTAGGATAGCAGCTTGTGAGGGCTAGAAAAAATGTATCTTGCTTTGACAGCTTTCTCTCTAAGTGGATAACAGTCGTCTCAAGGCCCCTTGGATCACATGCGCGATCTGGACTGTTGTTGTGACACGACATGTTTCCACAGCTCTCTGAGAGGTTTTTTGAATTCAAAGCTGCCGGATTCTTCCTGCGGATCTCGGTTTTACGAAGGTGCTTGTACCTGGATCATAGGCCACTCTACTTGCCAGACTGTCTTCCAGGCGGCACAATATTCAACTGACAGCACACCTGTCAAGGAAATTCGTTCGAATCCTTCATCGTCCGGGTACCACATGAACGGCTTCTAGGCTTGTCCATGAGAGCAATCTCGTCCCAACCCTCTCCGATATCTTGGCCTCGTCTTCATTGACCAAAGCCACCAATGTGGCAAGTCTCGAACAAGTATCTATCACTGAGTATGAGAGGCAGAAATTTGTCTCATTGCATCTTTCCGAGACTCCGGTGTTGGGTCCAAATGCTTGCATATTATTTGCCATCTACTCGTCTTCGTGATCCAAGGCTCAATGGTCAGCGTCTGCCGATATGGCCGCTAAAACTCAACTTGAACCCATCTTCATAATCTTAAGTAATTCCCACAAAGGCCATGCAATGGAGCTGTCCGATGCAAGCGGGCGACGACGCATGAATTTGGGGAGGTTCCGCGCCGCGACTGCCTCTCTTGCCAGGCGATGACACCGCCGTTCCCCAGTAGCAGGAGTTGACCTTGGAAAGAGGAAGTTTTTACAGAGGAAGAACTTTGATAAGAAGAAATATTGGGGAAATTAGCTTTGGTAGGAAGCAAGCAGAAGGTCAAAATCAGTGAGAGGCGAAATCAGCAGGTGGTGAAGATCGTCAATTGGTGGACCGCACAGTGTGCCCGCCGCCACAGCGCATAGGCCGCTGTAGCCACAGTGGGCAAGTGCCGATTCATGCGCCCAACTCAAAAAGTACCTACCTTACCTAGGTACCATGGATGGTACATTTCAGCAGCTGATTATCTAAGGCGGCTGGGCCAACCCAAAATTAGCGGGCATCCATGTGCCACCCCATCAACCTGACAGCGCTGTGCCCTGGTCCATTCAGGCCACCTACAAGCTGCACGCACCCCTCAACAGCGTCGCCGCGGCTTCCTCTCAACAACCTCGATTTCGGCCAGATCGTATTCCGTTATGCATCGCGATTAATTTTCCCCAACATTACAACTTCCCGATCCCTTCGACTCTTTTGCCGCTCTGAGTCCCCAAAGAAGTTCGGCATACAGGTCCTACGGCCTGACGCCGTCTTCCGCAATCATCCCGAGAGAGCCGGGCTTCCATTGCCCCTCGCATTGCCCTGGAATCCTCGACTCCCGGCGCAGGTCGCGATCGACGAAGGAATGCAATCTTGCACGCCCAATCCCCTCTCCCAGGCTGCTGCACCCGACCGGGACTCGGCTCGAACCGTTCTCTGCTCCGACGGCCTGCCTCTCGCCGCGCGATGCCCTCGGCTTCCTAGCCCAAGTCGGTTCCCCTCCCTCCGCAAACTCCCAATGCTGCGGCGGCATAACTAACGTGCTGGTCGATGCAGACTCTTCCCAAAGAACGAAGACGACGACTCTCCCACCTCCGTCACCATTGATGCAATTCGAAGCAAGCCAGCTTGCGCTAGACCACCGAGGTCCCGGACATGAGCCCCCGGCCAATGCTACACGAAGCCGATGTCCTGAAGAATTACGAGCACGCTCCTTCAATTGACGGTGGCGTCCAGGACCTTGCTGCCCGGCGGGTCTATCGCACACACGATCGCCTGGATCCAGCGGAGCGAGTTCCCTGACAGGGTCGGTTTTTTTGTAGAAATCGCCGTCGCTGCTGTCGCTGTCACTGGCGATGTTGCGAACCTGGCGGTCGGAGTCAGTCTGGAGCACGTTCCAATCTCGTTCAGCAGCATCGCGCTGCCGTACATGACCGTTGATGTCCAGGACCTCTCGGACGGCCTCGGAGTACGCCCAACACCAGCCTGACTTGCTGCTGCCGAACCTGCCGAACCAGCAACACGAAGTACCAGCATCAGCTGATCTCGCCGTCATTCTCCGAATCATTCGAATCAGAGGCGTTCTCGGGTGTCGCGATTCGGTCCACAACTAGGTTCTGCAGGTCCTTGCTCGTCCGTCGGTCATCGGCGTGCGCTCCACTTCAGCGAGGGTTGCCTGAGGGGGCGGCCGATTCTACGCTGCGAGAGTTGCCTCAATCAAACAGAAACGGCTTCCAAACTCGCCGAACTGAGAACGTCTTGTGAAACTGGGTGCGGACTACGTTATTGACCACGTCTTGCAATCCATGGACGGCCCTTTTCACAGAGCCGCCCGTCGGAATGAACGAAGGAGGCTTGGCCGGTTCTGATGATGGAGCAGTGGTCGTCCAGCTCCTCCCAGCGGGCTGATCATGCTTGTGAACCCCCAGCAGGCTTGGAGATGGTCTAGCCCAACTCACGGCCAGCAAGTCAGCGTTTGCGATCTCGTCCGACAAACATCAGAGCCAGACCGAGGCCCCAACTATCTCCGCCGCATGGCTGGATCGAGCTAGCTTTAGTGAGCCAGCCCGCCGAGCTCCGGAAGCGGCTTGCCGCTGGCGTGGTCGCGGGCCATGGCCGCATGATGCCTTGGGAACCCCGAGCTTGCTCGCTCGTGAGACTGCCCCGCGCGTCGGCTGGCTGTGCTCGACGGCAGCCAGCAAGCCGATAACGATGTGCCGGTCACCGGTCGTGCTCAGTCTGTCGTCCTAGAATACAAGGACGCTGCTACGCGCTGTCAAAGATACGATCTCAGCGCCGTCAGCCAGCCAACGTCTCAGCGCGGGTAGCACGCACCACGCAACTCGTGTGTTTCGGCAGGATTTCTCCATGCTCAGCTCAATGTTCGGTTTGATGGCCTCCGCTGAGTATTCCGACTCGCATACTTGACAGCCAATGCATCCCGTCACCGAGCTTCTCGACATGTGGAAGGTCAGGGAGAGGACTTGCATGGTCTCTGAAATTCGTTCTGTATGCGTCTGTCGACCGGCTGGGACAAGCAGGACTTCGCCCATGTCCTTTCAAGGTCTTGGGACGGAGAACTTCCCCTGCACGGCTGAACCGAAGCCATCATTCTGAACAATGCAGAGCGCGACTTTTCACCGCCGCCGGGCATTCTACTCTCCGTGATCCGCTGACCATCGTCGGGGCCGATTTGACGAGCGCCGCCTAACGCAACGGGATCTTTCGGTCGCCAGCTTCTTTTCCTCGTTGTCAGCCATGCCGATAATCCGTATTGAGCCGGTCACCGCCCTGACCCTGTCCATCGCCCCGGTACTGCTCGCCGCCTCTTTCATTTTTCCAATCAACGCCACCCAGGCTCTTCGGCGGCCGCTTCCCATGATGGCGGTTGGCATGATTCTGGTGACGATCGTCGTGCGGCATTGCGCCGGACGAGCAGTGGCTACTTGGCCAAACGAGCTAGGAACGGAACGGTCAGCCGGTCAGCATTGACAGCATGTCGCCGAACAGGACCGCCGTAGCGTGACGCTTTACTATCCGCGAGCGTCCGCCCGGCCATCATCGGTTATGTTTTCAGCGCTGTCCATGATGATATGTGTCGCTGTGGTCAGAAAGGCGTGGACTGGGGCCATCAAGTTCCTCACATTGGTTCCAGATCGGACCTAGCCTCCCCGCCCGAGGCACAACGTCAGCCGGAGTGAACGCACAGACGAGCGACAACAACCCTCATGACCTGTGGGATCTGCCTGGCCGAGGCGTCCATCTCGCGTTTCGGCCACCAGTCTGGAGCTGCTCGTCACCATCCTGATCTTGATATGGCACCATTGATGATCCCCAGCCTCTTCAATCGGCTACCTGACGGCCAGGCCAGTGACCACATCATCGAGCGACTAGTGCGCAATCTCATGCTCTTCCGAAGTTGATTCTGACATTGGAGACAACCTCGCGCAAGCGGCGGCTAAGTCGATGACGAGGCGAGATCCCTGTGCATGTAGTCCGTCAGCGATATGGATCTTGGCGTCGCTCAGCTCCCTCTCAAGCACCACCGGCGTCGGAATCGCGCTCGGCTCTCCGTCGGTGCCCCCGAAAATTCCAATTCGCAAGCCTGCTCGACGACAATGAGCCACGCGAGATTGCGTCCCAGATCGACTCGACGGACCGCCTTCGGTCTTGAGGCTGTCAGTCTTCCAGAGCGCTATCGCGACTGTCCCGGGCAATCCCTAGCCTTCGGCGGCTTGACGCTTCGCAATTTTGGTGTGGTGTCTCCGAGAACCGGCATCAGGTGTCGGTCGTGCGATCCACATAAGTGACTAACATGCGGCATGCGACAAGCTCAGCATACGTTCCTGTTCCGACAGACGGTTCGGCGGAGCGCATGCGCCCTGCGCCGGGTCTTCAACAACCATCACCCCCGGAACCATCTTCAGCTCCCTTCTCATGAATCCCCCAAGCTACCCAGTGGCTTCTCAAGGGGCATGACGCCACCCGAGACTCCTATGGCAAGATACGACAGTTATCGCCTTGGCTCCCTTGTTAGAAGGCGATCGTCAGCACGCTGAAGGCGTTCGTCACCTACGTCGGCAGCAACATCTCCCGGCCGCCCGATCGGCGTACAGACAGGGCTGGCGCGGTTCTTGACCCACGTCGTGTTGAAGGCTGATGTGCGAGTCTCAGCAACACTCAGCGGCCCTTGATGCTACGTAGATCCAGCGGGTGCTGCGACGGCAGCGCCGTGATATGCTGCTGGACGATGACTGCAATGTCGAAAGCTAGGACGGGCACCTGCTGGACTCCAGGGTCGAAAGTCTCGAGGAGTTGATCCATCTTCACACGTTAGCCTTGGACTTCCAGTATCGGCAGCACACCTAAGTAAACCTCGACGTGGTGAATGATCACGTTGGCGGACTCATTGTCAAGGCACCCCAGGGCATCTTTCTACTGTCTACTGGCGGCTGCTCACTGACGAGGAGTAGCTGCTTGCTCGATGTCGCGCGCTCAGTTAATGCTGATATGCTATTCCGATGCCCCCGCTGCGCCTGGCTGACGCCAACCGTCACCACGGTATGCTGCGGTCGTATCCGTTCGACGGCAGGCCGCCGGCCAACCGCAACATTGGTCCGCGCCAACCTCGACGAGGCGCTTACTGGGGTTATGTTAAACGCAGCATGCCCCACGCCTGGGCCCGGTTCACGTCCGAGGAGCTTTGCCTTGGGGCCGCCCGCGCCGGTATCTGGTGTTCGCCGCCACCAAGCGGTATGACGGGCAGGACACTGTAGCCTTTGGCCACCCGAGACTCGCTGTGCCGGCTGAAACGTGATGAATTTCGCTTATTCAATGACAAGAAGCAGCAATTCAAACATCAAGCGGATAGCAAAGTGATTGAAGCATACCTGGAAGTGCTTGCCCCATGTTTTGATATGTTCAATGTCTTTGTCTTTGGCGCGTTGATTGTCCAGCTTCATGTTGTTATCTTCATTTGTGACTGTCAACGAGGCCTTCGACTTCCTGCACGCACATCCCCGGATCGATAATTTACATGCCGACAGAGGCCCACAGCTTCCCCTTCGGACTCACCGGCCCATTAGTACCATGAGCAGCTCCCGCCCGGGCAGCGCCACGACGCCGCCGTGCATACCCGAAACAGGGACCACACATCGTCACCCGCTCCGCCGACCCAGATGGCGCATTCGGGCCCCATACGCAACGGCCCCATACCGTACCCAAAGGCCGGCCCGTTAGGACCTACCCGAGCTTGGCCCCGGCTGCTGCGGTGCGGCTGCCCGGATCACTTTGACGGTTGGCGCAGGCCATGCGCTTCCCACGTGCTCGAGGCACCATGCTGAGCGGTGATCTCACCAGCGGTGCTTATTCGGTAGTCTCTGGCGACGAGGTTCAGCACCTCGCCAGCCAGGATGTTGGCGATGACACTGGCACAGACCCCACCACCAACTACATCCTCAGCGACGCCTGGATCCCAGGCAACCCGAAGGTATTCACCTTCGCGACGGTGCGCTCCGGCTCCTACGATCGCTGCCACTGACGCTCTACCTCCTTGACGATTTCGTCCAAAGCTGAGGAGCCTGGCGTGGGCACCGGGGTTGACCAGCAAGTTGCTAGTCGCCGAGACTGGACCTTGCGAGCCTGTTCGCCCTGTGCATCGAGGTTCTGCAACCAGGTGCGCACACGTGAACGTCACCGCGAGGATCTGGCCGGGGATGAGAAGGACGTGGAGATCCACCGCGTGATGGTGCGAGTCTTGCCTGTCCTGGCGCTGGTCGCTACGGTCGTCCATGTGATTGTGCATGACTCCGCGAGCGGCAGCGTCGACTTTGATGGCTGCCGCCCAGGCCGGAGCATGCGGCCGTGGTGAATTCCCCCCCCCCCCCCCCCCCCCCCCTGACAGACACCAACGCCCGGTGCCGAGCAACCTCGAACCCGCAAGCTAGGCCCTCCAGCGTTGATGAAACAGCAAGCACCAGGTCTGGGTCGAGTTGAGCACTGCCGGAACAATCGTCCATCTCACGTGCAGCATCGGCGGACGGCATGACCGTCGAGAGCCTCGGTCGCGGACCGAAGTCCCGCACCTAGCTTCCCGGGTAGCATCATGCTCCGCTCACAGCACAGAATACAAGCTGCCTACTTGGTGAGCCAAGCTCGCCTCGGAAAATGCCACCGCAGCCTACCTGTCGCACAAGAAAGCGAGGTCCGCAATCGAAAGGAGGGTTGCCACATCCCACGTCTGATGATCCTCGGCAACCACGCCCTACAATGCGCGTACGGCGTGGGCGCGCCCTTGCAGCGGTCCGTCCAAGCCGCTGACCTGGGTGCGTGCGAGTCATCCGCTGGCGACACGCCGTTTTCACCTCCGAGCCTATCGCCGACTTCATCAACATTGCGCTGGGCGACAGCGAGTAGGACGCATTCGCAACGGTTACGCTCACCTCGACCACAGCTGTCTCCACCAGCCCGTAGATGTCGCTATGAGCGAAAGCCTGTTTCACGACATTCTCATGCTCCGACGCCATCTTGCCCATCCATTCGAACCCTCACCCGGGTGAACTCGGCCGGACGTCGCTGCAACTTCTGAGGAAATACGACAGGCTCGAGTGTTGAGGCCGTCCATCAAGGCCGCAGCGCGTTCCAACGCGGCCTCAACACCAGATTCGTCCGCTCCCAACAGCTTACGGGTGAGTTCTCTGGCCTTGCTAACCATATAAGCCTCCACGTGTGCGGGTTGCCACACCGGAAGACCCGCTGCGCTGCTCTCTCGGTGGCCACCGTAGCGTTAGGAGAGTGGACCAGGTCACGGTCATTTCCCCATCAGACCTTCTCACATTCAACACACGATGAAGTCGTCTCTTCCCCATATCCCAATCTGAAGGTTTGGTATTCGTACGGCATTTCATTGACTCGTGGTTCATGATTCATGCTAGCTCCACTACGACCAGCTGCGGTTATGATCTCGTCCAACTCCATGTTCTGTCCTAGCACAGGTGGCAAGGTAACTGACTGTTCCAGATAACTGATGTTACACAAGCATCACCAGTCTTCGCCAGGCCCTACAATGGTTTCCTCTTCCTGCTTCATCCTCTCCAGATGGCCCTCCAGCGCCTTCTCAAATTGCGCCAGCATCGTCTCCCTACTCTCGTGCAGCCTCTGCGACTTGGCCGTCAGGCTCTCGATCTGTCGCGAGGCCTTTCGCTTCCTGGAAGCGGCCGCTTTGAGGTCCTGCTCCAACTCTCCAAGACCTTTGGCATCCTCGTCCACGTCGTCCTCGCCAGATTCCTCTTCACGATCAAAATCCTGCACGTCCCCTCTCATGATTGAACTGACGCGAGCGTCGATGTCCTTCTTGTACGTGAGCATTGCAGAGGTCTCCGACTGTGCTACCTCCTCCCACTCCGACTTCTTGGCCGCACAATCGTCCTGCACCGCGTCCAGCTTTGACCTGGCAGCCGATATTTTCTTGGCTATATCTTGACTCTTGGGGTCAGGTTCGATCGTTGACGGCTCTTGGGGAGATGTTTTGCCTTTCGCGGCCGCGGAGGATGCTCGTGTTCCCATGTCGACCGTGTCAGTGTCGCCGGAAAGCTCGGAGTCGTCTCCGTGTTGTTGCTTGTCGCTTTCGTTGTCCGAAGTCCCGTCAAAAAATCCGGAGTCGTCGTGTTGTAGTTGACTCGGACGGCGTCCTGTCTTGCTGGTTTCTTGCTCGCCGGCTTGTTGTTCTTTTTGCTCGTCGGCTCGTTCTGTGAGTCGCTGCTCCTTGACGCGCTGTTGTTCCTCGACTTGACGCCGCTCGTCCACCAGGCGATAAAGCTCCGCGACTCGACGGTACTCCTCGGCTTGAGGATGCTTCTCGACTTGCTGCGGCTTCTCGACTTGCTGCGGCTTCTCGACTTGCTGCGGCTTCTCGACTGGCCGTTGTTCCTGCACCTGACCCTGCTGGTGAACGTCTGACTTGCCCTGCTCGCCTCGCGTGTCGGGCTGTTGGTTCGTGCCTCGGGCTAGAGGAGGACAGAAAGGTTAGCAGACGAAGATCCCAAGCTGAAGCAATGGCGTTTGCAGATGTGACGAACCAGTCAGAGCACCACAGGCGATCTCAAATTCCCGAGGACCGAAGGACTTTTCCAGGTAATGTTTTCCGCGGGGTTGCTGCTCGCGAATCCGGCGGAGCTCGACGAAGAGTTGGCGAGCTGAGATTGCCGAACCCGGAGGAAGTTCCTTCCAACAACGCTGGGACTGGACCGATGCACCAAACCATAGATACAGCAGCCAAACTTCGTCGAGACCCAGGCGGTTGGCTGCCGATCTCCTTCGGCCTACTTCCTCGCGGGAACACGACTCCTCGATATGCCGCCACTGTGTCGCGAAAGCAGCGCGTACGAGCGTGAGAAGATTGTGCTGATTGCCGAAGACCTGCGTCAACCAGTCGGCGAAGGGTGTGGTGATGCCAGAGGCGATGAACGCGGCGCAGATGTTTTTCCAGTGCGAAGCGAGTGCCGTATCTGATCGAAGGATGGCCTGGGAGGCGGAAGAGACGGCGGCGTGAAGGGTGCCGATGACGGTGTTTTCGGACGAGGGGTTGTCTGGCGCAAGTCGGGCAGCTCGAGGTCGCAGTGGTCGCGAAGTGTTGGCTCCTGAATTGCGCATTTCGTGCCGAGGAACACACAAAAAAAAGACAACAATGAGGAGTAGAAGTGGCCAGACTAGCTGGCTGGGAGCCGAAAAAGAGGGATGTCGGTGTCGGTGTCCAGAAAAAAAGCTCTTCGACCTGGACAGCAAACAAACATACGGGTGACGGCAGGCAACTCCATTGGTGAGGCGCCGCGGCAGGAGCTTCCCTCAGCGGGGCGGCTCTGGGTGGTAGGGGTCCCTGCCTGGCTACCTTACCTTAGGTACCTTACCTTACCTTATCTAGATGTGTAGCCAGGGAGGTCAGTGTACGCCCGACCGGGCGCCTTCATACGGAGACTCGTTTGATTCCCAGCGTGAAAATTCTGGCCCGTCCAGGAGGTTGAAGTCCACTCGTATTGAGGATGCTGCAGCCTTATTTCGCGCCCATCTAATGCACCATCGGGGTGCAGCAAAGCAAGGATCGTGATGCTGGAGCTGCAGGCCCTGGACAGGATCGATCAGCTTATCTTATCGCCGACTACCCAATCCTATGGCCGATAAGGTAGGTAGTGTCGGCCCCAGTTTCTGATGTTCTCCACAACGACGCGGGAAGGCACCGTGGGGTAGGTACCCGGGAAGAGGTCCTGGGCGAGACCCACCTCGTTCCCCATCACTGTGAACACTGAAGTCCCCTGCACCCCAGATGTGATGACTCCAGTGTCCATCGTGAGAGCAGCTTGGGCTGTGGCGCCTGGAGACGGTTCCATCTCAGGCTCGGGCAGTGTTTTGTGCATGGATTTTCCCTAGGTGTACTTGCGTCCATCATCATTTGCTGCCCTTGTTCCGTCACGTCAGATTAGGTTGGCATCACTGTGACCTTCCACGGGCAGTACGTACCTTACCTTAGGTAAGGTACCTTATTCAACAACACTATGCACCTCATGCTGGTGATTCACGGCAAGTCGTGATGGTAGGTAAGGTACGGCGGGTACGTGCCTCTTTCCTCCTCAAGCCGAGACCTGCCTGCTTCCATTTTCTGTCAGACTTCGGAAGGGGCAGCCCAGCAGTAAAGCAGCAAGAACCCGGGCCGGGTGCAACTGCCCTGACAGTGCTCTGCCATTGCTACTGCCATTTAAGGTACAGACTACAACACCCTGCACCAGTGCCATCCGCTGCTTTGACGTCGACCTCTCTCCGACACCCTCTCCTCGATACCCTCTCCACGACACCCTCTCCTCGACAGGCCTCCCTCGACAACCTCACATCCACAAGGATCTGTTGGTAAGAGAGAGACCGTCGACTTTTCTTGGCAAGCCCTACATCACAGATTTTGGCATTGCATCCACAAATCGTCAATAGCACAAGGCCACCTAGACGCATTTCTTTTGTCCGCGGCTGCTTCGACCAACCCCCCACCTAGACTACAACATCGCCTCAACAACATAACGTCACCGCCAATCTTCTATCGCCCTTATGCGTCAATCTGCGTCATCTCAGCAAGGGCCTGATTTCGCCGACATGCGAACGAGAAGTCAGACATCACCTGCGACAACGCTCGACATCCAAGCTGAGGCCCGCCTCCTTCAACAGAAGGTCGAATCTTCCATCCTCAACGTCGAAGACTTCAGCAACGAAGTTGCTCTCCTAGCGGAAAATCACAAAACGACACATACTCTGGCCCAGATCATTGCACTCTTCCCTACAAAGACCCAGGACATTCTGTTCAGACTGCTGAAAATCCCCCACAACAACGTCCCCAGCCTCGTGAGCCATCTTGCCACTGCATAGGGTGTGTCGCCAGACCAGGTACGCACAAGGTTCGACGAGTCCTCCAGCGTGCGGTTTTACCTCGAATTGAAAGATCGTGCGGCCTGCTACCCCCTCGACAAGGTTATCGACGCTTTGATTGAGGCTCGGAACAAACGAAAAGCTGGATTGGCAGGTGCCGGCATCAGCAAGACAAAGATTTGGGCACCGTCCGACGTCAAGGCAGCGGAGGAGATTCTGCAACGCAACCAGAAGTCCACACCTGTTGACACCAAGCTTCTCGTCGGCGATCTCCCCGATATCAAGAGTTCCGAGGGTGATTACGGTCCCGCGAGCGAAAAAGAAACTCTCTTCGAGAACGTGGACCACACGGCCGTGAAACTCGAATCCGATCAGCAAGTCGAGGAAGGCGAGCAGCAAGTCGAGGAAGGCGACCGCGTCACATCTTCAGTTACACCTCAGAACTGCACCAAGCTGGACGACGAGCACGACAGCTACATGGAAACAGCCGTGCCGCCCGTTGAGAACAGCCGAAGGTATCTGAAAAGGCGAGAAACCCATTTCCTCGAAGAGGACCCAATCCTTGAGTGCCTCAGACCCATTTCCAGCAAGGATAGAGAGCCCGCGACGCCAAAGTTCCGGAGAAGCTCGTTAAACCTTCCTAAATTTTCTCCCTCTCCATTACACATCGAACACTCGACAACCACTCCTCGGCCATACCAATCACCTATCCCCACCAGCCAGAGTTCTCCGTCACCCAGCCCGTCCCCCCGGCAAGAGACAGCCATTCCAGACATGGAATTATCAGAGGTTTCGGAATCGCAAGTGGAGGTGTCGCAGATGGCTCCAGATACCAGATCCTTTGCAAGCCTTGCTCCGGGCACCGAGCTCACTGGGGCAACCATGGTAACCTGTCTCCAAGTACTCCTCGGAGCTGTTGCTTCATCCAAATGGTCCATGATTCCCTCGGACTTTGATGTGGCGGGAGTGGGGGTCTACGAAGAGGACTTGGAGGGCGCCGAGAAGGTCCTGGTTCCGTTGCACATCGAAAACCCCTACCACTGGGTTCTTCTCGCGATCAGGCCAGACCCTCCAGAAGTCGAAGTGTTTGACTCGTTGTCCGATGTGTCTTCATGGAAAAAAAAAATAGAAGCCTCCGTCGGCGACCTTTGCCGCAGGCACCTGGGCAAGTTTCTCGGATCTCGCGTGCCGACAGTGGTATATCGACAAAGTCTGCAGCAAGTTAGAGACAAAGACTGTGGGCTGTACACCCTCGTTCACGCCGCCTACCTTATCGGAGGAAGAAGACTCCCCGTACACACCGACCCAAATGTTTGGAGAAAGACGCTCGCTTCCTTTGACTACGGATCTGCCCTTGACGCAGACGATGCCCCGTGGAGGTTCCACCCAGAGCTCGACATGGCGGGTTACGACGAAAAGGAAGACATGTTCTACGCCAGGAAAGGGCAACGCGTCACCGACGACGATTGGTCTGCGTCGAAGGCCAGTCGAAAGGCATACGAGGACCATGTCGACAAGATGCTGATGGAGTCCCGCACACGCAATCTGCGCGGGCTCGAGAATCACCACAAGGACATCCTTGAAGTGTTCGCTGTCGTACACGATATTCTGTCCACAGCCACGCCTACACAGCGTCAAAAAGAGAGCGAGCAACTGTCCAAGGAATACTCCGCTCGAGCAGCCACTCTCTCTTCGTTAGAGGATATCCCGAACCCAACCATCGATGACAATTTGTATAGGGAGAAATTGAAGGCTCGCAAAAGAGCATGTCTCAAACGAATAAAATCGGTACAAATGTCAGGCCGGGCACTGACAGCAGCCGAGCGCCGACTACAACTCGAGCTCGAGGATGTTGTCGAGCGGCAGCAAAAAGTGAAGGAACGAGGGGTAGAAGCCGAGACGTGAGAGTGCTTGGGACGGTAGATTACACGGGTTTATGGTATTGACTTGCTTATCTGTTTGGGAGGCGCACACAATGCGGAGGAAAGTATGCGAGGATAACCATCTTAGGGGTTGAGATATGAGCTTTAATTGATACCCCCCATCGTACGCAACTTTGGTCCGATTGAATGGAACATGATCTTGTGGATGTATTGCGCGGCTGTGATCTGATTGCAAGTATACTGTTCACGCAACGAACCAGTAACGTGTCATCGGCGTCCTGTCTCCAGACTTTTTCTGGGGTTTTCACACCTCGAACATGCTGAAGTCGTGAGGAATTGCTTCCCGCAGGTGGGGCAGGATCCGAAAGACACAAAATGCTGTCAACGGCGGGGATGACCAAGTGGTGGACGCTAACATCACCCCACCTTCTTGGGACTCTGGCACTGCTCTCTGCTCCCTCGCCACTCCTTGCCCCCCATTGAAGTTGGCGGTGAGTTATGGCATGTTCACGCGACGGACATGGATGGGTGCGGAAATGAGGCCCGGCATAGGCGTCAATGATAGGAACGATACTCTGCCACATTGTTCGCTACTTGGAGCAAAGGGGGGTCCAGTCCCTACGCAGAACATCACACCGGGGAAACGTCGAAAAGCCTCCGTTGCAGAGTTACACCTACATTTCCAGCATACCTGTTATGTGTCCCGGACCAGATGACAGTGGTTGCGCATTCTTGCGTGGCTTGCAACACCGCTGACGCGCGCAGGACTGAGGCGTTGATGAACACACAGAGGCGCCGCTTGTGGTCGGCGGCGATCCCGGCGGGGGGGGGGGGGGGGGGGGGTTCTTACGCTATTAGCCGGCATACTTCGAGACATTCGACACACGCAAGGTCCGCCAACTTGGATTCAACCTTGGAGAAGCCCAAAGGCCATGATGCAAAAGTAAACTTGGCCAGATGGCATGGTTTCTAAATGGCAGGATGCTTGAAAGCCATGCTGAGAAGACTGAGACGGCTAGAAGGACCCGATTTAAGCTATCGCACAGATCAGGATGCAAGACGTGGCAGTGAATACAGCCCGGGCAGCGCTCTAGTCCTCATGCAGGCGACACAATGGGTGCTGGCGTTGGGATCAAGCCATGTTGATGAGCAGTTGTCAGCTGCCATTACCAGCGCATCAGCTTCGTCGCTCAATAATCCGAAGCGACTTGCGAGTCTGATATATCCAGATCGAACTCAGGCATCGCGGAGAGCATCTGAGCACACGTCTCGCCGATGACGATGTCACCAGTGAATACATGTAGTATTAAACGAAGCGGAACCTTCCTGGACAAGCGAAATACCCAGGTCAAGTGCTTCTACTGCTTCCGCCGATAACAGCACGCAAGAACATGTGGTTGGCAAACCACCGTCCTGTCACAGTCTCCGGTTCAAGTTCAGACGTCTCTCAGGGCCAATGAGGGCCAGCTACGATACTTCAAGAGTCAAGAGCACTCCGAAGACGATGAAGGCGCTGAAGGCGCTGAAAGTGTACATGGAACTGGCTTGCCCTTAGTTTGCTCCATGACTTCGCTGAGAGCCAGTTTAACGCGAGTGCCAGCCTTTCCGCAAATCTTCCCGTCCCATGTGTAACTCTCCCGCCTGAGAGTTGACGTCGTCCACCCAGGCCGACTTCTAGATGATCACGGGAACGAACGAAGATATAGTAACTCAAAACGGACCGTTCCAAGTGCCGGCCGGCAGAGGACATGAAGTAAACGGGGTTCGAACGCAACGCCGCTTCCACACCTGTGATGCTGATACCTGATAGGACAAAAGTACGCGCTGAAATTACCACTGCAGGTTCCGGCGCCTTACTCTAAGATAAGCTTCGCCGGTTTATGTTGGGCGAAACTTGGGGCACACGGGCAATTCTCCGGAAATTCTCCGCACGTGTGGGGACGTGAATCGGGTGGGCTCCGACCGGGCCGGGTGTTCCTGCCCCGCTTTAAATAAATCAGAACCGGCCCCACAGTTCCGTCAACGGGTGGCCTGTGCTTGTTGCCCAGCCAATCCCAATTGTCCCCATCTCGTACAACACAACACCCTCCACTTCTCATCTTCACAACCTCACGACCCCATCTCGCACTGCTTGCCAGCACCTTTTCGACGCATGACGATGCGCGAGCCGTCTCGAATTCTATCGTGGCTAGCTGCGATTCCCGAGCAACCTCCAAATCCGACCTCAGAGCAGCAGCTCACACCCCCGACGCGCAAGCGCAAGGCCTGCACTGCAGAGCTCGACCAGCATCTCGGCTTCAGTCGACCCATCTCTCCTCCCTGTTCCGATACCCCGAGACCTGCCCGCCCCCCCGTAATCGCTATGGACGATTCCGAGGCCTCGCAGGCTCGACAACTTTCGACTCCTCAACGACCTGATCGATCCGAAAAGCGACGTCATACCGGCGATGCTGTGGATGATCATGGCGAGGTCGACGTCGACACAACGCCAAGACAACCCGTATTCCAGGTGCCATATCTGCCGCCATTCCCCTCGAGCATCGCATCTCCCCAAATATCTCCCACGCAGTCGACAGCCGAATCACGATCTGGACACTCGGAAGCATCCTCCAAACAGTCCTCTGCGAAGCGTCGCCGGCAATCCGGAAGTCCTCGCAAGCAGAAGATGATACTCGAGTTCGAAGGAACGGTTGTAGATGCCAACATAGATGGGGAGGAGACTCCTCCGGAGGCGTTGAACCGTTTGATAGGCAATATCAGGAGACTTGCTGATGGAGAGGGGTTTATACACGAGTCGGAAGAGGTATTTGGCCTCAAATGCAGTATTCAGATGGGTACACCTGCTAATCTGCTAATTGCAGCCGGCGATTCTCGAGGCGAAGCAATCACGTCCAAACATGTTTCAGTGGGCCAAGGATGCCGTTTTCGCACGCTCTCGACCCTCGCCAGCCCGAGATACACTAGCACAAGCAGACACGGGCGTCCGCCCAGCCTCTGATCCCGAACTTTCGACAACGGTCGATGACGCGACAGAGAGGCCAACATTGGGGCCGACACCGCGACTGCACGAAGCGCTGCGCCTGTGGCATGCTGCACAGCGAGCAGAAAAGGGATACGGAGAAGACCAGTGGAACTGTGCCGTCCATTATCCCATGCTAGAGCTAGCACTTGGCCACGACAAGGCTGTCGGATACTGTAGCTGGTGAGCCTCTTCTTGGTAGACTTTGGATTTCCCAACTCCCTCCGCTGACACCATGACCAGTACTTCCGCCCCCCTGACCAAGGAGTACGCCCCGAAGACGACCACCAGCCTCCCGCGCGACCGACGAGTCGATTTCTGCATCCACATCGAACCCGACACGCCGCAACATGTGATTCCAACTGTCCTCCGCAGTCCCTCGCAGTCCATCAACCACACCGAATACGCAGCATTACTGCACAAACCCATCGGCATTGCCATCGAGACCAAGCTGACAGGGGCCGATTGGGAAACAGCAAGGACCCAGGTTGGCATCTGGCTTGCTGCGCAATGGAACCGCCTTGATGACCTGGTTTGGAGCAGGGGCATCGGTGTTGAACACACCTCTCCCGCTGTCGCTGCTGGGCTCGTATTCCTGCCAGCAGTCATCATTCAGGGACACGAATGGTCCTTTGTTGCCTTTACGCGTGACAGGGATGGCGTTCCTAGACTGTGGTGCCAGCTGCTGTTTGCTTCGACACGGAGTGTCAAAGGCGTCTACCAGGCTGTCGCTGGTCTCCAGCTGTTGAGTCGATGGTTGCGGGAAGAGTATTGGCCTTGGTTCCGTCAAATCATCCTGGGACTATGAGGCAATGTGGTATGAGATAATGTGACATGAATGATGATGGATTATGATGGCTCTTAGAGTTCTGCGGTAAAGTCTTGCGAAGGAAGGTCATCTTGCCCTTGCTGGATCAAGGCATTGGTCAAGAGACCGAGGGTGTTCGGGGACATCGGAAGGATTTAGGGGGGAGGACAGGGTAGACGACAGCTTCGTCTAAGAGCATTCAGTCTACTAGACACAAGTCAAGAGTTTCAAGTTTACGTCGGGCGTCTCGTGATTGATATTCCCCTCGGTTGTTAGCTACTGCACATAGAGCACACGCTCCTCGACCTGCATGCATATGTATCAGAGCATTCAAGCACCATCCTCATGGCTAGCTGAGCCGCCGCCCTCGTATTCACCATCGCCAAGATCAGCATATGCCTTTTTGCTATTTTCACCTTTTCTCGTGTGCTGGATCTCTGGATTTCGATCGGCATCGAGCTCAAGCCTTCACAGCCGCCGAACTGTGTAAATAGTGACATATGCTCAGTCCGAATGACGCCTCCAGGCTCGGAGCAGCCGCCCACGCCGCGCACAACCTCTGACTCCTTCTCCGTCTCGATTTCCATCATGTGTCGTCCGTGCCCGTTGCATGGCTACTTGTGCATCTCGCTGAAATCGGCAGACTTGTCCTCGAAGTCGGGCCGCGGGCTGGGTTGCAGCTCACAGGCTGGGCGCAGCGGGAGCTGTTGTGTTGTGATCTTGGTCACCGTTTTGGACATCGCCAATGGTGTCTGCGGTGCCCTCTGCCGAATGCCGTTCTGTCTCAACTGGAACGCGCCGCATGTTCTGCTTGACTTTTGTTTTATTTCCGAAGGACGGTCAAAGTTAGCCCTGGACGGTCTCAGACATCCCACGGCAAGGCAGCTGACGTGAAAAGCAGAACGACTACAAGAAGATGGCAACTTGAAGCATTGGGACGGGCTCGTCGGATAGGAAGTATCCATCATAACCATTGGTAATACCACTACTCGACGACGTAAATCCCGGGCGAATGCTGTTGGAAGCTTGACCCGCAGCACCCATCAAGCTTGCGCCCAGGTTCGGAGCCCGGATCGGCCCCCAGACGGACCCTCAGACGGAACCCTGGCTGGCTTGAAGGCGGAACCGACGCCAGGATCTCGAGTATTCAGCCGGGTAGTCGGATGCTCGCCTCGCATATCCACCAAGCCGCCTGGGCTTATTAGCCCTGGGGAGGTGGTCGCTAGGGCCCACGTGCGGCGCCGTTGCTTGCCGAGACTCTCCTGCGGCAGTTCGGAGGGCCACTGAGATGTGCGACTGATGTTGTGAGGGACATCCAGCCTGGCAGCGGAGGCGATGGAGCTCGCAGCCGCTGCGAGTTAGGGAACATCGATGGAGCCCGATGATGCGTTCTTGGATGGCAGGAGGGAGACGTTGCCAGTCGCCGCGGCCCTCCGCGCTCTGCATCAACTCCAGGGCGAAACTGAGCTCTTCTTCCAGGACCCCAATGGTATGCCTCCGAAGGCGAGCTAGCGAATGGTCGGAATTGCTGTGGCGGTTGCCGCACCGGCGTCGCCGTATTCGACATCGTCCTCATGCTTGAGGGTGTGGAAGGCGTTCATGATCGTGGCATGGAGCGCCGTGTCTGTCAGGGGAGTCGCCTGCGGAATCATTGGAAAGGTCAGTAATCGTTGGTTTGCCTTTTACCTACTCGATAAAGGGAAGAAGAGAGGAAAAGCTATGAACTTACGTGAATGAAGAGCAGCTGACTTCCGTCTTGTCGTTTTTTTCAACCCAAGGACTGAGTGTCTGTACTTCTTGACCGGAAAGGAGCAGGAAAGCTCTGCCTCATCCTTCATGACGCATATCCCACAACAAACGATCCCGTTTGGGACCGGCTGGGTCAACATCAGCCCGTTTGGCAACCGTCTGCCATCAAAACCCATAACCTGCGCCTGTGGGCGGATTCTTGACTGCTCGTGAAGCAGACATGTCAGATATGGCGTCGCAGCCGCGGTCTTGGCCTGTTTGCACATCGCACTTGCTCCACAATGCTTTCGCCTCGTCCCCGGCCAAGATCAAGAACGTACGGACATGGATGATGGAGCCAACAGAGACGAGAATACAAACGCACCCGAGCCGGCCACACCGCCGCCCGGGAATTGGCGCAGCTCTTGCAAGAAGAGATGCCGGAGACAGGGATAATTAGAGCATGTGCAAGGCCTTTCGCCCACCACCGCCGCTCGCACTACTCCATATGGGGCGGACTGCAAGACGTGCTTCGGATGTAGTGATGACAGCCTGCACGACATTGGCGAGGGGATCAACCCCCCGGAGCAAGTAACGGATGAGCAGCGGACGGTATCAGAGGCAGCATGGTGACTCGTTTCAAATATTAGCCTGGGGAAACAAGTCAAGAAAGAAAAGGTGCGCCACGACCTCAATCCCAACATCAGGGCCAACGTCTTCATATGTGCTAACGACGTGCATAACATCTAACTTCACGACAGTTATAGACATCTTCCTACCAGTAGACTCGGCAGGCTCAGGCTCAGGCTCAGGCTCAGGCTTCTTCTTAGTAACTTCAGGCCCTGCAAGGGCAGCAGCATCACGGCCTAGGCCGGGCTGAAGACCGGCGCAGCAGTGCTGCAGGACAGTTAAGCCAGCGCAGGCAGTCTATATTATCCTTCAGCGTCCAACCACCCACAGATGCCACTACTAGCAGGGTGGTTAGGTTTAGCTCTACTTCAGTCTGCTGTCACGTCTTGCTTCCGAGATCCAGCAGCATCGCAGTGTAACATCGGGATAATTAAGAGCGCCCCCCTCATAGAGCATGCTTCATACTTCAGCTTGAACAGAAACAACCTGAGCTCTAGTGCACAGGGCAAAAGGCACGGGCGTCAATCTCTCTAAGCTCGCCGCGGCCTACCACACCGCAGCGCGCGCATCATCTTGATGCTCGAGAACGTGCGGATGATCAGTGACCCCTGCAAGACTACCTGCCGAACGATGAGTTGGCCGGATGGGACGTTGTGAAGCCCGTTAAGTCTTGGACGGAGTGCTCGTCACTCAGCTATCCAGAATATTCCTGTACGGGACCTGCAGAACGATCTCATCGACACCCCGAGTTGTCGAGGGTTTGCCGTGGAGCCAGGATACGGCGTGTCTTCAGCAGCGCTGGCAAACAGAACTCGGTAAGCTTCATCCGTCTGGAAGAAGACGATGAAGGGCTTGGAAGAAGAGGAAATGACACATGGAGAAGTGGATGCTGGCGTGTGTGGTAAATCTCTTTTGCTCCCTTGAAGACCACTTGGTCTGGACGTAGACTGCCAGTAGAATGTCAATCAAACTGTTGGACGGCGATTTCATCTTTGACTTTGCGACGATTTGCCGACTTGACGCCCTACTTGGCCAAGTCCACTTCACACCTTCACTGAATCCGCATCCGAGCATTCAGACAACAAACGAATGGGTTGCATTATATGCTAAATAACTGGTGCAAGAGCGCCAAAAAAGAAGAGCGCCAGAAAAGCAAAGAGCGCGGGGCGGGGAAAGCAGACAGAGAAGAGAAAAAAGCCCAAAAGAAACCTGCTGCCGCAACATCAACAACTCGTCCTGCCCCACCCCTTTCTGGTACAGCTCGGCCGCTGCGGCGACAATCGAGGCCGAAGCCCGGAACCCCTTCACAATCTCATAGTACACCCCGCCGGCCCATTCGCCCCTCGGCTTGGGCAGCTCGAGGATGGTCTGGGCAGAGCGGCGCCAGAGGGTGACCCAGTCGGCGGCCTCAACGTTCTCGTCCTCCTCCTCATCGTCCCAGGACGAGTTCTAGTCGTTGGGGATGGGGCCAGGAAGCGCAGAGAGGGGTTCCGGGAGCGCCGGCTGCTTGCCCTTGAATCTGGCGATTGGGCTGTCGTCCAGGATGGGACCGAGCTCCTCCACGTCAGGAGCGACATCGTTGGAGCGGCCCCGTGCGTTCTCGGCCTCTTCTTCGTTATCGGTCTCGACGGAGGGCTTGGCGGCGTCAGGAGTGGTGGTGGTGGTGGTGGCTCGAGCCCGTTTGGACGGGGGCTGGTAGGCGGCGTCTGGGTTGAGATGGCGCTTCAGGGGTCGGGCCAGAGGGGAAGCAACGCGGGGAGCGTGGGAGGAAAGGCGACCGGCCAGAACGGATGCCAGGGGAGAGCTTCGGGGGCGGAGCTCGGGGGTTGCGGCGCGGGCCGGGTTGCCATGCTGAAGGGGGTGCTCGAGCGGGGTGCCGTAGTTTGAGGGCGGCGGAGGCGGCGTGCCGTAGTTGGAGGGGTCTGAGGCCGGAGTGCCGCTGCGGGAGACGGCTGGGGTGGAGCGGCGACCGGCGGAGCCTGGCTCTTCGCCGGGACGGAAATCTGCAGTTATTGTTAACGTTCAAGTCCATAGCGTGGGTGCGGATGGAGTGCTGGTGATTCAAAGCCAAGTAGGGTATGTTTGTGCCGGGTCTGGTAATGCATTGAGTCCCCGCGAGGATAGCTCATTTGAATGAACGAACTCACCTCGGAACGCAGTCTCAATGTCGACGGGGAGAAGCTCAGGCGGCGTGGACTCGGGTTTCTCGCCCAGCTCATGGCGGTCGATAGCGGCGGCGGTGATGGCGGAGAGGACAGCGTCGAGAGACTTGCGCTTGGTGGGGGCTCGGGCCTTCAGCAGCAAGTTGATGTTCTTGATGGCGTTCCACGACCGGGGGATGTCGGCGCCCAGCAGCAGCATGACCATCTCCTCGTATTGCTGACCCATGTTGCTCTTGAGGGCCTGGAGGCGGCGTCCGCTCTCTCCTTGCTGGCCGCGAGCCCACACGCCGTCATCATGGAATACGAGCTTGGCGACGGTCTCGAGCTCATCCTGGGAGAGCTGGCTGCGCAGGAAGCGGTGCCAGTGGCGGACGTCCGGGCCGGGGTCGGCAGTCGAGGAGGAGGCCTGGCCGGACTGGGCTTGGTAGAGGAGACGGGCACGGTGCCACCAGGCGTTGTGCAAGGCGCGGAAGGTCCAGGGAGCCCCGAGGAGGGTGGCGGGGCTCTTCGAGTAGATGGAGGCGAGTTGGCGGAGGGCCGACAGCGGCTCTCTGACGCCGGGCTCGGTCTCGATTCGCTGCCGGGGGGCCATGATGCTGTCGGCGGAGTTGATGGTTGAAACTGGGTGAGAGATGGGCAGAGAGGAGCGAAGACAAACCGAGAGCCGGGGAGAACGAGAGAACAAGCACAGCAGAGTCGGAGATCGAATCGCAGCACAGAAAGGAAAGGAGAAGCGGCCAGGAGACAGAGTCAGACGTCGTCGTCGAGGGAGATCCAATGCAACGGCTGCACCTTCCGGATGGCTTCGCTTTCGGGCTCGCACCTTCGGGTCTGCACCCTGCACTCCCGGCCGCACTTTGCAGCGCATCTCCCGTCGTTATTGCCTTTGCAACTTCCATATCAGCCCTCGGAGGTGCAGCACCCAGGAACGGGTGCAGAAACGTAAGCAACCTGGTTCCAGGAAGGAGCATGACGTGACCTTCCTTCGTCTTCCCTTCCTCACCTCAATCTCTTCGTCTCCTTCCCAACCACCATCTTCTTCCAAGTTCGACCTCCATTCAGCCTTACGACAACTTCCACTCTCTTGTCCAGGCGCGACAGCTGCTAAAATTAGGCATCATCTTTTCAGACACTGCGGCGGTATCATCGAGCAGGCAGTCATCGCTCGACGACGGCCGCAACCCGAAGCCATCACGCAAACATCCCGTCAAGCGAGGGACTCCTTCTACGAAGAGTTCAGCATGGACAAAGGACCGTCGAAACGTTCGTCCGCGCCAGTCGCAGGCAGGACCCCCTCCGATACAGCGACCGCCAGACCAGACCCTGACCACTGCCTAGAACCTGCGCGCGATTTTGATCGCTCCGAACATGCTGCCGACAAACAAGACGTGAAGCCCGCGTTTCCCCGAACCAATACGCCGCCACCCGAAGCAGGCACGAAGCCCAAGACCAAGAACTACATCGCACGACGGAGACTGCTCCTGTCGTACTGCGAGACAATCGTGTCCGCCGAGACGTGCGTCAGACGGGGAATGCCTTCGGCCATCGCTGATGATTCCGACGATCTCGTGGACGCGAAGCTGTTGGAGCTGCTTGAGGTTGCTCGGCAGGCCATTGATTTGGAGAAGGAAACGAAGAGCAATTCACCTTGAATTGCGTTGGAGCAGGATGAAAGGGGGAACTGGCAACCAGACATTGTACCGTCGAGAAAGTTTCGAGCTCACCCAGTAGGGGTGTTCACAGTAGGGGAAAAGGCCATAGAAGCACGTCTGCCAGGATGCATAAGGAAGGCATGAAGACCAGCCGCTCAATTTGACCGGATTGATTCCGTCGATGTCCCCAACTTCAATCAGAGTGAGGCACTACCAGACTCTGAGGGGTAACTCGGTTTGTTCAACTGAGCCAGCCCCGTCACGTACCACAAGCCCGGCGCATGCTTATCGGCGAAGGCACCAGATACAATTTCTCCCCTCGTCGCACTTGCGCGCCCCGTCAAAGGGAAGAATCATGCTTGCTAAGCAATGGAACCAGCAGAATGAAGTCTGCTGGGTCAATCGCCACGCATCGCGGGGTGTTCCAGCCACATGTGGCGGGGTGACTCAGCCACCCCCACTTTCGAGGTCGTCTTTCACACAACCTCTCCCATTGACCAGACTGGGTCAGGTAGGTGGGATGATTCCCGATCAGGTTAGGTCTGAGACTTAGGACTCGGGAGATTGTCCCCGGACTGGAGCTTCAGTAAGGCGGAGCTGGAGCTGGTCGGACCAATGACAAAGCTTGTGTGTCACACAACCTCTCTAATTGGCTAGAAAGCCTCCACTTTTGCCCAGACAAGCTCTGCTATTGGCCTGATAAGCTCTGCTAGTGCCCAGAACTGATACTGCGATTGAGGGGTCCCCCGATTCCAGGCCCCAAATCGGCAGGCCGCCCCTGTAGCTACAGTGACGTGGTCGTCGCTGCGGGGTCTGCCAGGTGCCCCATTTCGAGTTCCCAACTCGCATGCGACCATCTTCTTCCTTCAATTACCATTCCACCATCCTGCACTGTCGCGCCGCCACGCGTACCCAGCATGCGACCCATTCCCTGCGGTCATCCGGAACGATCAAGAGGAGCGGTATGGGCGACCTTCATCTGTGGTCGACTCGTCATACGAACAAAGCCCCGGCGTCGCGAACCGACATGCTCCAATTCGCTCGCAACCACCCGATGCCTCGAGCCCTTCTGCCGGCCATCTGCGGTGCCCCTCGCGAATGTCGACAAGTCGAGATCATACCTTGAGGTCACCATGAGGTGTTTGCCCAGATGGCCAGCATTCTCGGGACTGCACCGCCGGCGCCCTTCTTGCTGTCAACGCCAAATCCGACCAACCCTCTCCTCTTCGAAAGGGACTTTCTCCTGTCTCCCGACCGGTCTGCCCGCCAGATCCTCCAGCCTCGAGCGACGAGTTGAGCGATTGGACACGAGCAACAAGTCAGACTACTCGATGCAGGCGACAAGTTGAGCGACTCCAGACGACTCCAGAAGTCACACACCCGGTCGGAGGCCAGTGGAGGCAGCAGGAAACACAAATACGGCTGAGACCATTAGGGGCAGGAACAAGAGCAAGCAGCAACCACAGCCAGCGATGTCAACAACAGTGCCAATGGCCACGCCGTCCTCAACGCCCTCGACGCCTTGGACGCCCATCTCTTCCTCCCTGCCATCGTCACCGGCGCATTCCGTTCCTGCACAACTCCGGCTTTCGACTGCCCGACCAATTCCTCGCCACCTTTCCACGCCCCACGGAAGGTGCAGCGACTTCAGCATCAAGCAACAGAAGTGCTGCACGCGGCCGCCTCAATGTCCGTGGTCACATCATGCTGTTCAGTTAGCCATCGACTGTCGAAGACGCCTCCAATCCGACTCCCTCATTTGACGTTTCTGCCGACATCCATCACCAACCCGAGCTCGAGAACCATCTCCAGCCTGCTGCGCATCAATCCTGACACGTCTTGCTCCCCTCCCACGACCGCGGTGACCCAACTCCCAATTGCCGTCTCGACCAACATCAATCATCGATCCCGATACCTGCTGCTCTCCTCCACGATCGCGACGACCGCTCCTAGTGAATTTTCGTGAGCCGCCCTCCCCACCACGAAATACCTCTGCCAGCGATTGCCAACCTAAGAATTGCAGCGAGCTTGGCCAGCCAGCCCAGCCCGCCTCCATCACACTGGACGAGCAAGCGATCTCGCGCCCAAGCACGAATCGTGCCCGCTGCCAACCGTGCTTAGAACGCAAACAATGCCCCTTTAACTCTGTGTCATCCCACCCGCCACAGCCAGCCCTCCGTTGGGCCTGGAGACTTCATTTCGCATGTCCCGGCTATCCACCGATGCAGTCACTAGTCGCCCCGGAAGTGGCATCATCTTGTCGCATACAGTTACCCATCCACGTCGAACTCCGCTGGAGCATCAGTCAACATCGTGAACTCAGTGCCAGATTGCTCCGCCCTCGCCTCTACAACAGACACGCTTAGACACTGAGCTGCTGGCTGCTCGTTATTAGGTCGTTGCAAGTGACCTCCCTGCCCGGAAATCGCATCAGGTTGTGGTGTTGCTGCCTTCGCGCGTGCTCTGCCTTGCACATGACATGTCCCTTAATGGATGTTTCTGTGCCTTTGGTTGTCTTCCCGTATTCAACTCCCAACGATCCACCGATGTCAGTCCCTCCCCGCTGATTCGCAATGATTTCGTTCTCTACTTCGACCTGCAAACAGGGACCCACCGCCCGTCCGTCTTCCTCTTCCTGTGATGATTTGCGTCCAACAGTCTTCTCTGTTGGGGTGATCGCCGACACAGGAGTACGTCGAAAACGTAACCAATAGCAACCCTGCGATATCATCAGGTAGAGAAAAGGTACCAATCAAAACAGAATAGACTCTCCGGGGAAATGCATCCTGAAAATCCTCTCTGCCATTCCATCTTCACCAGTCGCTTGACAGTCTGATTTTGAGATCACATTCACGATGACCGATTCTCCGCCCTCAACCATAGTCGGCTGCCTCCTCGATGTGTCCGGGTCCATGCACGAAGCTCTTGAGACCGACGGATTCGATGAGCGAGCAACCGATCGCCTCAGCGCTGTTCTCCGCGCAGCTCTGAAGCTTGCTCAGTCAGAGCGCCATCACAACCCTGATGCCTCTGTCTTTATTGGCGTCTTTGGACTTGATACCGACGACGGATACCCACCAGCAATCGATCTCTGCGAAGTCGCCAGTGCGCTTCTGGGGCCCTCTGCTGAACACCGGTCCGGTCATGACTTGCTTATCGCGCGAGCTAATGCTGAAGGCGTACCGCATGTCAAGAAGTACATTCTAGGAAAACTTACGGAGAACGAGGCGCGAATCGTTGATACATATCTTCAGCGTCACCGAGACAAGATCAAAGACTTTGTCGATGCGATCCCGACCGAGGACGAGATACACGCGACGAGGAAGGAAGCTGAATTAGCGGTGATGGCTGCAGGCGTTTGCTTCGGCTTACTGCTCGGCCCCGTTGGTGTTGTCGCAGGCACAGCCGGGGGTGGGCTTATTGGCAAGGCAGCAGCTGATAAGGTCGAAGATCTGGGCGTTGAAAACTCGGAAGCGCTGAAGCTCGCACGCTCCATGTGCAAGGAATGGCTGAAAGACTTTACCAAACTCACGCCACGGCCAGTGGGTGAAGTAGTTGGTCTGTTGGAGCGACTGCAAGAACGTCCGGAGGCAGAGGAGGAAACCGCCAACCCAAACTTGCTAGACACGCTTCGCCGGTACATTTACGGTCGAACGCCCATGCGCCACGTCTTGAAGCTGTCACTTGAAACCTTCAAAAGGCACTCGGACGCCGAACGCCGCGTCCTTATTCTCATATCAGACGGTTTATCTTCTGATGGTAACCCGTTGAGTTTGGCGCGCAGACTGCGAAAAGCTCAAGTTGACATCGCGACGGTTTACCTCACCAGCAATCCGGATGCAGCTCAACGTTCTCTGTACTACCAGCCGGTGGAGAGCTGGCATCGAGGCCGACGCGTGCTGTTCAACATGGCGGGAAGAGTCGCCGGCGTGGCACACCCGATTCCAGCCCTAGCTTCCGTGGGCTGGAACATTCCCTCAGCCGGCGAGATCGCCTTGCATGCCACTGTGTCAACCTCGGCAGCTCTCAACGAGATCTGTTCGCTTCTACTATCGGCACGCCTCGGCTCAGCAAACCTACTGCTCGACCTCATAGGCAGATTCAAAATCGACCAGTACATCAACGACGAGAACATCCGCGGATGCCAGAATCCCTCGGATCAAGGGCAGGAGCCCACCTGCTATGCGCACGCCGCCGCTGCGGTGATTTGTATGGCCATGAGTCGGGTCTTTGGCCGGGAAGGCGGGTATGAAGACGTCGAAAAAGCCCGGCAACGGATCTTGGAGGTCTACCCGGCAAAGCCAGATGGACGAGTTGCCAAGGCCGTATTGGAGAATGCTGCTGGTTGGTATCAGCTGCGAGTCCTGGAGGTAGATGAAGATGCCGCCCGCTAAGCGGTCCTTCGTCGGCGGCCTGTACTTGCAACTTTCCGTCTTTCCAGCGCTGAATACCAATCAATTAAGCCAAGACGAGGCCTCTAGCTTAACTAATTAACTGATTTTTCGCCTAAATCTTACTTAATTTAACTATCTTAATTTAATCTTAATAAAATTACTTATTTAGGAAGTTAGTAAAGCTTTTATAATATATTAATAAACTAGAAACTTATATTATATAGTGTTTTAATATTATCTTACTCTCTATTAATCCTTCTTTTTAAAGTAATACTTATTAATAGTAATATTACTACTTTAAACCTAATTTTAGAGGTATTATATCTCCTTAAGTAGTAATAGCTTTATTAATAGCTTCTATAATATTAGTATTAGTTTAGTAAAGCTAAATACCTTCTTATAGTTAGTTATTATTACTAAGATAGTAAAGATATTAAAAGTAAGCTTACTAAGCGTTAAGAAGGTCTACTAATATAAAATCTACTATTAAATAAGATTATTAATAAGCTAAATAACTAAGAGGGTAAAATACTTCTCTAATTTATTAACTTTATTAATAGTAATATTATAAAAGCTACTATCTAACTATTAACTATAATTAGAGTTTTTAAGCTTTAGAAGTATTATAATTAATATAAATAGCTTTTATAGAAGCTTTTAATAAACTAATTTATTAATATAAATAGCTATCTTAATATATTATTACTCTTAATACTCTTAAAGATCTTCTTTAGTAGTTTAAAGCTACTTATAAGTCTCTTAAGTATTCTAATATTTTTTAAGCTATTATAAACCTCTACTAAGGTATAATATTATAATAATAGTATAGAGGGGAGACTTTTTAAGCTTTTTATAGTAGTTATTAAGTATTTACTAGCTATTAATAATTAATAAGTATATAAATATATAAGAAGTAAAGTTAGTAGTTTAAAGAAAGTATAATAATATAGTAATATATTTAGACTATAAATAAGTAGAGATATTATTAATTAATAAGGTTTATAAGATTAATATTTAGCTAGATTAATATAATACCTTTATTAATTAAGATTATTATAATAAGAGATTTTAGGATACTTATAAAGCTATAAAATTAATCTTTTCTTAAGTAGGAGTATTATAGAGCTTATATTAATCTTTAAATTAATCTAAGAGATACTTAAAGCTTACTAAGATCTCTTAGAGTTAATTATACTTATTACTTTTATTTTAGTTTTTATATCGCTTAGTCTATAAATAAAGAAGCTTAAATATTTTATTTAACTTAGTGAGAACTTATTAATCCTTATTAATTAAGATATCTTTATTAAAGATATAATTATCTTTATTCTTAAGTCTTAAGGAGTAGTATATATAACTAATAATCTAGCTATATTTAAGTAAAGTATAGTAGATTATATTATATATTAAGTTCTATTAAGTAGTATTACTTAATATTAAATTTAGCTTTTATAATAACTTCTTTTATAGAGTAAAAATATATTTATTATTATTAACCTTATTATTAATAAATAAGAAAGCTTTTAAGTATTATAGTAATAATCTAATATACTTAATAATATTCTAAAACTTACTAATAAGTCTTTTAGTCCTCTAATAAACTAGATCCTCTTAGATCTTATTAGTATTAATAAAATAGTTAAACTCTTACTTAAATACCTCCTTATTAACTTTATAAATAATAGTATAACTAATAAAGTTAAGGATATAGCTATAGTATTAAATTTAATAATACTAAGCGTTTATTTCTATATATAAATATAAAATAAATAGATATAAAGCTTTAATATAAATACTATTAGTATTAGCGTTATTAGAGATTATAATATTAATCTTATTAAGTAAGTATTAATCTCTTATAACTATATATATTATAGTAATAATATTCTTATTAAAATAAGTATTAAGCTAATAGTAGAGACCTAAGAGATATTATATTTATTTACTTAATTAATTAATAAAGTAGCTAAAGATAGTAATAATAATATATTAATTAGGGGAGGTCTATAGGTTAAATAATATATAAACCTTTATAAGAGCTTTCTATATCTCTTACTTAATTTATTACTTCTTAAAGTTATAAAGTTATTAAAGTTAATCTCTCTAACTAATTTTTAATTAATATATCTAAGTATTAATATTATAATTAAATAAGGTAAGTATATACTATATATACTAATTACTAAATATTATAAGAAAGTTATTAGTATTAATAAAGAAGCTTATAGCTAGCTTTTTAATTTATATAGTTTTCTACTTAAGTATAGTAATAAAGAGAGATTAATAGTGCTTAAATAGAGTACTAAAGTTATTAAGATTATTAGTAAATATATTACTAACTTTATAAGTATCTTAGAAAATAAAGTAATTATACTTAAAGTATTAAGTAAAGCTAGAAGTAGCTATAGTATTAAATAATTAATTAAGAGTCCCTACCTTATTATAGTATTAATAAACTTAGTAAGTACCCCCTTTTATACTATTAAGTATAATCTTAAAAATAAATATACCTTTATTAGTAATCTAAGAAGTATAACCTTAACTCCTTTTTTTTAAAATAGTATTAATATTAATAAACTACTAGCTTTTCTATATAATATAAAGTAAAGCTTTAAGAGTATTATATATAGCTAAGTTAATAGTTAATATATTATTAATAGTAATAAATAATATATAAATCTAAATAGTAATCTTATAAAGAGATAATATTTTATACTTAATAAAGTAATTAATATATTAATTATAAGCTAATAGAGGTATCTTAGTAATAAGTAAGAAGTTAAAAAAGATATTAAGAAGTATATATAAATAAGATTTTAAAGTGTAATAATAATAATAATAATAATAATAGTAGTAATAATAATGCTAATAGTAATATTAAAAAAAGGTTATTTTTAAAAACTAATAAAGAGGTTAAAAAATAAGCTTTTTTTAAACTTTAATAAGGAGGTTAAAAATATATTAATCTAATAGTATAATAAAAAGTATATTTCTAGTACTTCTAGTACTTCTTAGTAATATTAATCTTATTACTAAGAAGTATTTAACCTTACTCTACTACTTATTAGTATAAAAATATTACTAAACTAATATTAATAACTATTTACTTTTTTTTTTTTAGAGATATATTATAATAAGACTTAATAAGCTAATAATAAGTCTACTATATAGGGAATTATAAAGATATTAGTTTAAAACTAATTTAAGTTATTAACTATAGTATAAAAGCTTAAAAGGTTATAACTTTAAACTACTAAAAAAGAATATCTAATTAACTTTTTTATTTTTTATTAAATCTTTCAAAAATTCTAATTAATCTAAAGGCTAGATATTTATTCTTCTAAGTAATATCATCTTATTAAGCCTAATTAAGCTAACAGCGCTATTAGCTTAATTAATTAACTATCTGAATAGCCTCAATTTGATTAGTTGATTGATTGATTAATTGATTCGGCTTAGTTGGTATGCTGCGCTGCGTCTTTCATATCCCGGCTGGAAGACGTTCTGCGATCACTTCGAACAACCGGAAAAGCCCAAGCCAGTCCTGAAAGGGGCTCAGATGATGCAACATCGTTCCCTACCCAGCGACGGTGGCCATGCTGTGGTTTTAGTCGACTGTAAACCCGACCGCCTCACCTTTCTGAATTCGTGGGGCAAGGATTGGGGTAACGACGGCAGCTTCAGCGTCGAGGACCGCACTGTACTGGAGTTGGATGGGCCGTCCGAGAAGTGCCCAATGCGATTCTACGACGTGTACTGGTTGCTGGCCGATCTGACTCCCATGGAGCGTCAAGCATACAATTCCGAAATAGACGCGGAAGTGAGCCGGCTTGCCAAGCAATACCCGGGCATATTCGATCTCAAGCTGCGCTGTCCCCACTGTGAAGCTGAAACGCCTCTCAGTGAGTTTGTCAGTAACGGTGACAACATACGTCAAGTGCAATGCGTAAGGTGCCCTCAGACTTTCACACCTGAGCCCGAGTATCTCAGAAACTAAGTGTCACGTATGGGGAAGTGGAGACAAGGACTTGATGGTTTAATTCTATTCTCTTTGCTTGTGTTCCATGGGAACCACGGCCTTGCCAGCCATGACTGCAGGGGTGAGTACGAGTACTGTCCTCTCATCGTCGCCGCCATCTATCATCGGTTGCTGTGAAATCTAGCGATGGTAGGCAAAGTTCAGTCGCATTTTTGCGAACATGAGATTGAGGGCATCAGGAAGCTCGAGCACCGTCGGCATAACATTCACTCGTTTGTATTTGCCCTCCCACCGTCTATCGTTATACCTCCCTTCCCACTAGTTCACAATGACCTCGTCCTCTATTTCGGCTTAAAGGGGGGCAAAAGCTCAATAGCCGTCCGTTGTCTCTATCCGTCGTCTTCTCTGATGATTCGGTAGTGGATAATTCAACAACGGCTATCCAGCGTGGGATTCCTAAATTATCTAAATAAATCAGGCTACAGCTTTTCTCCTGAATACGGGAACTGATCTCGTGAGGCGTCCATGTTCACCAGGACTGAATTCCAGCCGTCTCGGCATACAGGAACATTGCGCTGAGACATCTCGCCTAACGTCCCATCGCCCACCCATATTTATAGCTGAGACGGCGTCCTGCCCGATGATAACACCTTCTACGAGATAGAGACCCGGGTCTTTCGGCGGCAATGGCAGCAAACCTATACCATGCGGCTTGAAGGGGGGCAAGGGCTCAATGGCCGTCCGTCTTCTTCGTCTATCGTCTTCTCTAATGATTCGGTAGCAAATAATTTAATAACAGCGGTCCAGCATAGGATTCCTAAATTATCTTAACAAATCATACTACAGCTCTCCTCCTTAACACCTGGACCACGGGATAAGACGCATCTCGCGAAGCGTCTATGTTCATCAGAACTGGGATCCCAATCCGATTTGTCGCGGTATGTAGAAATATACAGAAAAGGCGGCTTTTATATCACGCCCCTTCTCGACACCATCGTGTAGCTTGCGTGAGGCTTGCATGTGGCGAGGCACGAATATAAAAGCATTACCTCGTCCATCCAATAGCCGTCCGTCGTCTTCGTCCGTCATCTTCTCTGATGATTTAGTAGCGGATAATTCGATAACAGCGGCATGTACGTCTAAGCGTGGGATTCCTAAACGAATCGTGCTACGGCTTTCCTTCTTAACACGTGGACCACAGCAAAAGGTGCATCTCGCGAGGCGTCCATGTTTATCAGAGCTGGGTTCCCAGTCCGATTTATCGCGGTATACAGAAATATACAGAAAAGGCGGCTTTTATATTACACCCCTTCTCGACACCATCGTGTGGCTTGGATGTGGCGCGTGTGGCGAGGCAGCCGCCTGCTAGCCGCACTTGCCATCTGCCTACCTGCCCTCTCAAGTCCAGCACCGACCGGCGACGGCAACCTCGGAGGAGCAGCATCGCGCAACCCCAGAATCCGGCTTGCACCACGTCTTCCTGGAGTGAATGTAATTCACAGTGGCCGTATTCGTAGCCGAGACTTAACAACACCTTCGAGATACAGGCCTGGGTCCATCAGCAAGGGCAGTAAACCTATCGAGACGGTAAGGAGGTCATTCCACCATGCAACGCCCGGGTGGCCAGTGTTTGCCGTGCGAGTCCGTCAATGTCTGCACATGTCCATGTCCGCCAAACCCACCCGGGTGTTTCCCATGCCGCCTCTACCTAGAGGAAAGAGATGAGGTAGATACTGAGAACAATTTTTGACGTTTACAAGGAAGATGAAGGGGGAGAATCATGGGTTCACCATATATGGATAGATTCCATGAGACCTTGCCGAAACCCCTGCAAAAAGTCGCCATTTTCAGGTTTGCTCGCCCGTCATCTCACCACTTGGTCGTTCTTTCTTCCAGCAAACATCCCTTCGCATATTGCATGCACCCGAATAAAAAGATACTGCTGATGTCAGTGAGAACAGGGCTACCAATTGACACCTTTTTTGTTCGTGTGCATCGACTTTTGATTTTTAGTGTTGCTGCTCAGCTAAACGTCAATGGTCCGTGCGAGAATCGTCCGATTTTATTTTCACACAAGACTCAACTCAGTAATCTGCTCATTTAATCGTCGGGGCTGGCCGATTTCCCCTCCCATTGGGACCTCCACGATATGTACTCACCTGCATTCTGGAGGTCCGGATAAGTGTGCGGCGATATTCAGCCCTCACGGTTATCGCGAAGTCGTCACTTGCGCGCAAAGTTGTTGATGATGCGCGCGGACATGGGTTCGGCCAATGAGATCGCTGGGATTGTGGCGAAGTGGAGTAACCCGGACAGCAACACTCAGCACAAATGCAGAAAATGATTGTAGTGGTGAGTCCAATTAAAAAGAGAACCAATCAATTTTGCTGGCTTTGCTGATTTCGGCAATACTTTTTATAACTTGATGCAGGCAGTACTTCGCGAGGTATTCGTGGTGAAAGTTGGGCAGGTGCGGGTTTCCCGACCGATGCGGGGGAAAAGACACCTCCACAATTCCATCCCGACCCCTTTTTCGGCTTGCGACTTGACGTCTTCGACTGAGCTTCATCATTACCAGGATGTTACGACATCAACATATGATGCCAGGGCTCACTGCATCCAGACCCAGGCGACGATTCCACACCAAAAGTATGTTACTTGACGGCACGACATCAAACACTCTCACCAGACGCACAAATGATCAACATCGCAGCCGGCAGCACAGTGGAAGCAACAGCAGGGTTCAATTGAAACTACATCACAAACAGCGCATCTCAGACCGTTCCGTCAATGCCAAACATGAGAGCCTTTGCCGCAGTCTCGACCTCGACCACATAGCGCCACGCGAGATGCGTCGCTTCGAATGACTCCCTGATGCGATCCTCCCAGGTCTCGACACCGTTCTCAACGCCCATGCCATACCCACCATGACCGCCACTACCACCATCACCGTGGCCATTGCCGTAGTGCGCGTGCTCCACAACCGGCGCCTCAAGCACCGAAAGTGCATCTGTCGCTCCGTCTGTGAGAATTGTGGTCGGTGGTGGCGGCGGTCTGACGCTCTCCCGGAATCGTCTCGGCAGCGATGAGTGGATAGATGGCAGTGGGGCGATTGATGACACCAACGTGGACGGAGCAGCACCCGCGACGCTGCGGGTTCCGTCTGTGAGGATCGTAGTCGGTGGCGGAGGATGGCGCTGTGCTGCAGACGGCGAGAAAGATGACGGGACAAATGACGGCGGTGCTACCGATGAGACGAACGTGGACGGAGCAGCGCTGCGGGATCGGGTCGTGGCAATGGTGGACGGCGCAGGAGGACCACGCGGTGCTGGAGACGACGACGATGACGACGATGGAAAGGCCCATCCCTCAGAGGATGGCGGGGCGGTCGAAGGAGCCCTGGCCGAAGCGAGGCTACGCGCGGGAGTGGGAGGGAACATGACCGGCGACGGCTCGAGGCTCGGAACCCCAGCCGTCGGTGTGGGTCCCCACAGCGCCGGACCCAGACCGGGAGTGCCGTCTTTCGCCGGGACGGGCGAGGCCGCGGCCGGCATCGGGCCCCGCCTCTCCCCGTCCAAGCCGCTTGCGGGGGCGCTGAACAGGCCTGAGAGCGGTGGTCCGGGGGGGCTTCTGGGATGAACGTGAGCTACGCGGGCGCAAGAAAAAGAGATCAACGTTGGTGCACCGTCTTGAACGTTGGAACTTGGGAGTTCACGTACCGTGTCGGGGTCGAGGGAGTTTGACCTGCGCCCGAGTCAGACGGGAAGGTGAGGGCTTCGACGCTGGATGCCAGCCGATCCATGTCCGCCGCACTCGGACCTCTCTTGGGGTGCGTTGGCGTTTGCGGCGGCCTTCTCGATCGGCCCGTGGACGTGGACGAGGCGGTGCCGGAACGGCGCCGGCTCTGCGTGACAGGAGTTGTCGGCGTCGCAGGTGTTGTTGGCGTCGCTGGCGTGCGATGGTTCGGAGGAGCCACCGGCGTGGATGGGTATGAAGTGGCACCGGGGTCTGAAGACAAAAGACTCAACATTAGCAACGGCTCGGATGGTGAGGCAAACAAGCTTCAAACGGCCATGAACTCACCCTTGTCCCACCAATCCTGTTTTCCCAAGTCAACCCGCAGCCAGCGCTCGATGGCGTCGACATCGTTGAAGCATCTGTCGACCAGCTCCTGGTTGAACCGGTACTCCTCCGTGCCGTTTCCGTTGATGACGACTGTATCCTTGAGCACGACGGGGCCATTGGCGGTGACCCATTTCTTGGCGTAGTGCTTCACAAGGCGATCAAAGTGCGGTCTGATGAGCCTGGCAAAGTCGCCGCCGTGAGACATGTTGCAGGCGATGCGCACGTCGGGCAGGAAGCGCCCTTCGAAGTCGGGGTGGTCGACGTGGTGCGGGAGGCATTGGGCTGCCACAATGGCACGAAGGATGTGGGCGCGCGAGCGGACGCACCAGGACACGCCGCGGCTCCGGCCCTGGTCTCGGTACCACTCGACCCTGACGCCGCATACGAACTGCCGGACTTGAGTATTAGCGAGGATATTCACAGTTTGGGGGTGGGGAGTGGGCAACCTGGTCCGAGTTGCCGAGGCACATTGTTGCTGCGCCTCGGATGTGGACTGAAGCAGAGATTCGGAATGCCCTCACTTTGGCAACAACGCGAGAGGAAACGAAAGTAATTCTGCATGCACGGAGGATCAGTTGGGGACAACTGGCGAGGACAAGTGTTAGATATCCTCTCTCCCAAGGCCATGAACCTGTGGACAGAAGGGAGCAAGCCGGATGCAGGGGAGAACGGACAAACGCCCGGAGATTATGCCCCCGGGCAACAGCCGCATCTTGCGAACATGTTCACCGCTGGGCTTTGACCTCCTCTCGATTTCGGGAGTCTGCAGTATCCACACAAGCAGCTGGATGCACACCAAACCAGCCCAATCCCAGGGCCGAGATGATTGAGCTATGAACACGAAACGTGGGCGGACGGCGACAGTCCATGCCACGAACCTGCTCCTGGCAGGATGTTCGCCCAGCCTGCAGTTCACCCAAGAGATCAAGCTGCCGCCATGACGATCCCAGGTGAGTGGGTGGGTGTCTCACGGTCCTGCACATGGGGCTGCGAACTGGTGAGTTCGTTTGGTGCCGGCATCTTGGAGCCTCCGCCACATGGCGGAAGCTTCCATGACGAACATCTCCATCTGCCCTCCACTTACTCAACGACCAGACTGAGACCACCAACGCCAAGGCTTGAAGATGCGACTCCACTGGGTCTCAGCTCTCATGGTAGCTGGCTTCCACCGCATCTTGGTCATGAATCTTACCAACATGAGCAAGTTGCAAGTCTCATGGCAGACACCCTACATGATTCGCCATCTCCAGCGTTCCAAGACACTTCTTCATGAACCGCACAAGCGGTGAAGATGTCTCTCATGGCAAAGACAGACATATCTCCAATGGCGGTGCTGCGATGGCCGACCGGTCGAACCAGTCTCTATCCCCTCAACTCAGTGACGCCCAAGCGGCCAGAAGACCAGACAAAGAATCGGCCAGGAGGTTGAGATTGATTAAAACCTCTGGCCCTGTCCGTCGCATTCCAAATTTGACGATCGAGAACTCAGATCTCTCATCACCCTCATCTTCTGTGGCTGCTTGAGATCTCCCATCTTTGGCTGGTCATTTCCCAATGTCCCGGGTTGAAACTTGCGGCCGGCTCTCTCTGTTATCAGAGTGTATCACCTCATCTCCATTACTGGATGATGATCACCACCAGCCGCTTGAGACCTCCCATTTCTGGGCGGTCATTTCTAACCGTCCCGGCTTGGACCTCGCGGCCGGCCCGCTCTGTTATCAGAGTGTGTGCCTCACCTCCATTATTGGAGGATCATCACCCGTGGATTCCATTATTGGGAACCACGTTTCGGCCCATCTTCCGATCCGTGTCGCTGTTATCAGCGATTCGTTCGAAAGGTGGCGTCGGACAGCTCCCATTATTGGGTCAGTTGTCACATTCCAAGACCACGGCACCCTGTTATCAGGATGGCCTGGTCTTCGGGTGGTTCGGCTCACGTCCGGACTGCTGCCAGGGGACGCCTATGCCTCCCTGCGCCTCGGGCACTTTTGCCCCAGAGTCACCAGGTGTTGTCCATTATTAGACGACTCCGCTGGGCTCAAGAGGAACGGCTCTCAAGCAGAGAACATTCTCTGCGTGCGACCGGTGACCTCTCGCCCTGGCAAGCGTGTTTCTCAGCATCCCGGAGGGGCACGTTCCCTCTCGCCATCGTGTACTCAGATCCAAGGGGCTCAAATCTGAGACGGACGGGTACCTGCATATTGACAAGGTCTCTCTTTGTACCCAAAGTTGAGGAAGTTTCGAGCCCACCCAGGAGATTTCACGGTAGGGAAAAACAGTAGAAACACCTCGGTTCTTTGTAATACATGAGGTCCGGTGGCCCAATATGAGGGCTTTCGGCGGTAGCTGAAAGTCATAAATACTAGCCATTTGAAGAGACGGTATGCCACGCAGGGTTCAAAGATAACGCTCCATCCAGAAAAACTTCATTTCCAGACACAGCCGTTGCTCCAACTGAGACCTCCCCACACACGCGCCTGAAAATTTCAAATTCCCGTTACGCCATGCAGCCACCCATCGACAACAAGCGCGTCAATGACGCTCACCGGCGACTCCTCGCTCAGCTCGAAGCCAAGAAAGCTGCAGCCAACAACAAACCCGCCCAGCAACCATCCCGGCTCGTCCCAGCCGATCATCAACCACCCCAGCACCAACCAGTCAACCGTCAACCTGCCCAGCAACCCCCTGCTCAACACCAACTTGTCCAATACCAGCCTGTCTATCATCAACTAGCCCATCACCGATCAGCCCAACATCGACCAGCTCAGCCGCCTGCCACTAGACAAACGCCTCCCGATGAGAACCACCGCACACGAGGTGGGCAGGGCGCCGTCCCGCGTCCGGACAGAGACCAGATCCCCAGCCACTACCACAACCAAAGCCAGCAGCTTGAGGTTCCGACAACAGAGGAGCCAGATTCTTGGTTCGTCCGAGAGGTGTCGGCCATCATGCGTGCGGTTCCGACAATAGAGGAGGCGGGTTTCTGGCGTTGGGGCTTTAGATTTGTCGGAGCGATCGTTGCCATCATCTGGACCGTCGCAAAGCCCGTGCTATGGTGGCTTGCCACAATCATACTTCCCATCTTCATTGGCTTCTTCGTCTTGGCCTTCCTCGCTGGGTGGGCCATCGAAGGCCTCTTCGGCGGCCTCCACACTGTCCAAGTCCGGGCCTGCAACAACATCTTGCCCCATAGATTCTTCTTCGCCGACTGGTGCGATGGGATCAACAAAGCCTCCCATCCTCTCATAGCGTCTTCAAAACCGCTTCCGTCCTCCTCCGCCGGGAATCCCTTAACACTCACCGAATCGTTCTCCCTCCAGAAGCCTGACCGCCATTTCTGTGTCTTTGCCTTTGGCGACATGCTTGGGGCCATGGCCGATGAGCAGCAGAAGTACATGACGGATAAGCAACGGGAGTCGTTTGCCCCCATGCGCAGGGCCGGTGCCGTTGTGGAGCAGCTGCAGGACATTGGACGTAAACAGGCACGCACCGTGGAGCGCGCGCAGGAGAAGACGCTGCGTCTGGTCCACGACCCGGCCGCTCTGTGGTCCAAACATGATCCTCCACCGCCCCCTCCACCCCCTCCGCAACCGCTCGGGTTGGTTTGGAGTCTGCTTGTTAGGACGCAGCCCCCTCCGCCCCCACCGTCCGTGATTCTGCAGGGACTTGTCCGTGAGATTCTTCGGGTCCTGCAGGGGGAGGTGACAAGCCGAACGCAGTTCGTCAAAGACGTGGCGGCTCTGAGCCAGGAGATGGCAGAAGTGGCATCCAACGTCTGCGGCTGGAACACGGTCCTTGAGGAGCGCATCTCGGACAAGACCCAGAGACTCATTGAGGGGGAGGCCCGTCACAGCAACAGCATGAGTCCCAAATATTTGCTGCTACGAATCTACTTCTTCTTCGTCGACAATTGGCCCCGCCGGGCGACAAAAGGTACCACCGGCGAGGTGTTGAAGTGGGAGGACCAGGCCAACGTCATCCGCAACGAGATCACCAAATGGAGGCGGCGCAAGTCCAAGGCCAGCGTGTTGTGCAAGACGCTGACCGTGGGAGCGGGCAAGACGGCCATACTTCTCAAAGCCATCCAGAATGAGGAGACACATCTCGGTGAGATGGCACAGGGGGCAAAAGATCTGCTGGCCGAGGTCTTGAGCCAGGGGGTCAATGCAAGCAACAACGCGTTGCAGCACTTGAGCAAGACGGCGAGAGACCTCTGCATCGCCTACTTACAGAGTTTCCAGCAACATTATCCCAAGTGTTAGAGTATTTGTGAATATAGCTACTTTCATTATAATTGAGAAGTGTGAGATCCTGGGAACAACTTGGTGACATCTTAGCCTGGGTGAGATCCAGATGAGATCCGGTGAGATCCCGGTCAGTGAGCACCTCACGCAACGACTCATCTACCGAATTAATCTTCAGTTGCCAGCCGGCATCCTCCCTCCAACAAAGATTCGTGATCGTTCTGAAACTAGAAGAAAGATCTCTCGGAGCACGGGAAAATCACTTTCTCCGCCTCTGCCGGCGGAACAAGATCCGAAGCAAACGGCCGCCCCCGCAAACTGCGATGTGATCCAATCTATTCCACCGGAAACACCTTCATCGTCAAATCGAATCGCAGCCCTTCAACTCATGCCACTACTTTCATTGCAGTGCTGAAAGTCTCGCTCCGGAATCTCATCTCCCCCGAAAACGCCCTGAATTAACGTCTTCTTCCCATCCCACCGCTCATCCCCGCCGCCGGTCATTATCCATGTGCCCAAACAATAACGAGAAGGTTGGATTCAAGTGCTCATCAACCCGTTCAGTCGCCAGAATACTGACATCACAACAGAAAGTATGCAAGTCCGATGTGGAACACCTCTGTATCCCCGGCACCAAAATCGTCTTCGGCGCCGGCTGTAAGCGCTTCATGTGGCAGCACGTTATCCGCTTTCAGCTCTGCCCCAAGCACACCATCTTCAAGCGGTGGAGCGACATCGCCCTCAAACTGTACGCCGTCCGCCCGGATGGCTCGTCCTGGACCGAAACCTGGGACCTCGCCATCCGCCCCAAGATCCAGGCCGCCATGACACGCTATGCCTCAGAAGCTGTCAAACTGGGCCTCGTGCGCGAAGAGGATGGTGAGCGGGTCTGGGAGGATTGGTCCAAAGGGTTCCTGTCCGATGAGTGGGACGGCAGCACTTTCGATGAAGACTACGCCCGCCGGTTGCTGCAGAAGGTGTCGGATGCCGAAGACGCCGAGCGTAGAAAGGACCGCCGGACCCAGGATGAGATGGAGGCGCTACGCGCCCAGTTGGTGGGGTTGGGCCACGTTCCTGTCGTCCCGCCACCCCGGAATGAGGACAGCGATGACGGATCCAAGGACCGGCAGCGACCCGCCCCCGCTGAAGAGCCTGCTAGGCGTGGCCGTAACGAGGAAGACGAAGATGATGTCGTGCCCGGCGATTCGATTTCGAGAGTGGTAGTCAGCAGCGACGCCCTCCCCGCTGAACCGATTCCTGTTGCCTCTGACGTCGCTCGGGTCTTTGATGACATGTCTCTCGCCGAGCTTGAGAATTGGCTTCGCCGGGGATGGGCTCAGCTGTTCGATCTTCGAGCCCACATGTTCGACGTGCTCTTCCCACTGGCGGTTGGCAGAGAGCGCGGCAGACAGCCCGACAACGACCACATCATCGCCATCAGGGAGGCGCGCGAGAAGCTTCTGGAGGAGATCTTCTTCCTCGAGGACGTCATCGACGACCGTCGGCGACCATTTGGCGCCAGGCCTCGCAGGTATCCCGGCCAGGGGCTCGTGTACAAGTATTTTCTCGGCGGTGATGGTCCGTCTCCCGCGATAGAGGCGAGGGTTTTGGAGGCACAGAGACCTTACCTTTGATGCCTGTGGACACTGGAGGAATGGTAGGAGTTGGGCTCACGATGTTTATTTTCAATGGTGGACGAGGAATCACGAATGACGATGTATGATGCGAATCGGCAATGGATAGAAAATGCGTTGGAAACACCCAGCGCTGCACCCCACCAAGACAGATCAATTAATTCCAACAATCAGACAATTAAAAGAGGAAATCCAGAGATTCCATTAGCTGAAACGATGACACCCTCTTTCTGGCTGTTTTTCTTAAGGCCAGGGCTCTCAAAATCACGCTCACTCCGCTGCCCAGGCTATTTAGGGGCCTTCGGGGGGATTCCGGGGCCTTCGGGTAGTCTTTCGGCCTTTTGCGGGGCTGTGCTTTCGGGAGCGGACTGAGTGGGGCCGTAGGAGTCGGGGCCAAAAAAACCGGGCACGACCCGTATTCGAACTTCGGGACCTCATAAAGGGGTCCAGCAACCACTACCCCTTCACCACAGAGGGCATCGTATACAAACATCAATGGAAATCATTCAATATAGTTCAAACAATTCAGATTACCGTGAAGAATGATTCAATCAGCCAAGTTTGACCCCTCAGTTCGATTTGATTAATTGGTGTGCAGCGCTAGCTAATATCAATACTCGACCATGATTGAGTCGACTTCTCTCATGGTGTCACTCCACAAGTGTAGTTTCTAGCATCCTATCAAAAGAGTTTTCAATTCAACAACTAATACTACATGTAGGTCCTCCATCCTTTCCAACTCAACCATGTCACTACCCGGTACAAAGCCACAGAGAAAAAAGGCAGAAGTTCTCACAGCTACGAGTTGCCGCCGGCCCCGGGCCTCCGTCTCTCCCTGCGCCAAGCCAAGAACATCCTGAAGTCGTCCTGCGAGAAGGCTCTTGACCCAGAAGAACCCTCGTTGCCGGCGGGATCCGCATCATGGTGGGACCTCTGGGGGACCTGCGAGAAGCCCTGCGATCCAAAAGAGCCCTCGTTGCGAATGGAGTACGCAGCATTGCGGGAATGCTGGGCGTCTGGAAAGAAGGCCCCTGACCCAAAGAAACCCTCGTTGACAATGGGCGCCGCATCATCGTAGGACGCGTCCTGTGAGAAGATGTTCCACCTAGAGGAACCCCCGTCGCCAATGGGCTCCGCAGGACTGTGGTGACTCTGGGCGTTCTGCGAGAAGGCCCTCGACCCAAAGGAACCCTCGTGGCCGATGAGTTCCGCATCATTGCGGGGCCCCTGAGCATTCACGATAAGCCTCTCGAGACCTCTCCGGACTTCCTGAAAACATCTCTGTAGCTCAGGCCGAGGGCGGACCGGCCGAGGATCGACCGCCAGAGAGGGGTACGCTGGGTCCCGCAGGAGGAAGCCGTTCGGGTCAGCCTGGGCGCCAGGCTGCTGTGGGCGATTGGAAACATGGTGGTTGTCGAGCAGAACGGTCGCTTGTGTGGGCGGAGGACGTTTATCGGGCTTGGGAGGGGCATTCAGAGGAACCTCTGAATTGATCTCGGGCTCGGGAGAATCGTCAAGAGGGGCCTCGAAGCTGATCTCAGGCTCGGGCTCGGGCTCGGGCTCGGGCTCAGGCTCAGGCGATGCAGGCTGTGCGGATGTGGATCCCGAGGGTGGATTCTGGGCTGGCTTCGGGCCAGGCTTCGGGGCGGGTTTTTGGACTTCTTTGCTTCCGATCTTGGGATTCTCCTGCTTGGGTCAGTCAACGTCAGATGAATGAAGAGGGAGCAAACAAACATTCTCTTTGTGGATGGGATAACTCTTCCATGTTTGATGGTTCAACACACCCCTGAGAGACCTCATGTTGTCCCAATCCTCTGGCCATGCTTCCTCTTGGGCCGTTTCGTCATCGTTGTCGTCCTCCTCGTCGTTTTCGTCGCCTTCTACAGCGGCTGGAAGCGCATAATCCGGCTGCAGCAGTTTGGCACGGGCGAGATGCTCAGCAGTAATGAGGTCTCTGTTCTTGTGCTTCGGTTCGGCGTGGTAGAGTCTCTGGAACTGGCGGGCACGCAGCTCCCAGAGGGGTTTGCCGGTGAGTTTGGTCTTCATCTTGTTGCCCTGGCTTGCTGGGTTGACAACAGATGGAGCATGTCAGTGGTCAAGCTTTGGGGACGAAGCGAGGGAATGATGGGGTGAGCGGGGAGAGAAGTACTCACGTTCTGGGAAAATGACGCGTTTTACAGTCAACTCACCACGGGCAACAGCGTGGTTGGCCATGATTATCTATCGGGTTTGTCAAGTGTGTATGGGAGGGCAAGGTCTTCGAAGGGCCGGCAACGCAATCCGCCACGGACTATGAAGTCATGTGAGATGCCGATGGCCCATCTACCCTGCAGGCGCTTCACCCAATCGCCAAAGGATGACAAGCATCAACATGTTGGAAAAGCATTCCTTTGTGGTCTCTATGCTAACACATGTCCCCTTTTCCAACACGTCACCCCAAAGAAAAGGTCCAAGCAGCAGTTTCGCTATTTAAACATGCACAAAGAATCCATCTACCTGCGCCTGCTACTGCTCTCTATCCCACAGACATATGTTGCTCAGAGCTGCCTTCCGATCCACCCCCAGTCCTGTCAGCACGGGCATGAAGGCCCGGTCGTATGTGGAGCGCAGCTTGCTGTCCATCAAAACGTTGCCAATTTGCGTCCAAACCTCGCTCGCCTGGGGTGCCACAGGCGGAGACAATCCCAGAGAGGGCTCACCGTCGCCAAAGCTGCCAAAATACTCCTTGCCCTCGGCTCCATGCAGCGAGCCGACAGCGGGGCCGTCATCAGCCAGGGGGGCGCCGTTTGCATGGTAAATCCCGTCTAGCCGGTCCTGCAGCGCCGACCAGACGTCCGCAACACCTGGGTTTTGAGCGTCGTCCAGGCCCAAGGCCTCGTAGAACGTTGGGACCTGCGTTGCCGTGCTGTAGGACAAGTAGTCCCAATAGACGTCGCAGATGTTTTTGATGGTGTCTGCGAGACCAGGGGCGAAAGAGACTGTCAGACTTTGCGCGGCAACATGTCTGTGCGTTTCCGGCTGTGTGGGAGGGGATTTGGACTCACTCTGGTGACCGGGAGTGCTGATGATGGGCACCGGCAAGGGTGGACTGCGCAGTTGGGTGTACCAGTAGATGGCGGCTGCGACGGCGCATGCGCACGCCCGCATGAGGAATGTTCTCATTGTGTCGTCAATTGTCTTCGTGTTTGATGTATTCCGTTTCTTGTATTCTCTGCGAGTGGTGATGGGTATGAGAAGGGCGCAGTCGGCGAGCGAGGAGATGGCGGGTGGATGAGTGACTAGCTGAAGGCATCAACAATGAGGCGGGCGGAGGGCCGCCCGGCGATGTCTTATATTCCTCCACCATTACAGTCATATCGCGGTTTGCGGACCATTCGTCTTTGGCTCTGGTCGCATCCCGAGTCGGATGGGCTGTCTTGGGCGACCCTGTCTTGAACCCGTTTGGGAGTGGTGGTTGACTCTGAGGCCAGGAGACCAAATCAAGCCATGATGCAGCAGAAGAACAGGGAACAAGACGGAGTGAAGGTCCGAGTAGAGGAACGCCGTCACATCTCACTGTGAATGCGGGCCGGCCAACGGCTGGTTGCGCCTTGCCATGGATGTCTCGGCCACTGGTGGTGGACCAACTTCAGCCATCATCTCGTTGCTTCCATCATTGCCTCGTCGCTCAGTGTTGGCGATAAGAATGGGCATATACCCCTTATTCATACTGCGGCCACGCAAGATCTGCATCGACAGTTCTTCGCTGTGTCGAGCACCACCGTCGTCACCATGGCCCCCAACACGAACCCCTCCTTGGTGAAGCCGGACAGCGGAGTCGTCCAAATGATCCGCGAAATGGACAGCCCGTCGGCCTCCCAACACATGATACTGGCTGCCCACCATACGCACAAGGCCGCCGCCAGAGCCAAGGCCGCCACCATCGCCGCCGGAGGATCGCGCCCCGGCACCTATCCCTCGGGCCGCAGCGAGGCCGCGTCTCGGCTGGCCATCTCCGGCTTCACCAACTTTGATTCCGACACCCGCATGTCGGGCATGGAGCCCGCACAGCGCGAAAGGCTGGAGAAGGCGATGCGGCACACCGAGCAGCAGTGGCGGCAGCAGCAGCAGGAGCCCCAGGGTTCCTCTCGTCCAGTGCACCATCAGCAGCATCAACAACAGCAGCTGCAGCTACAGCCGAGGACCAAGGAGCTGCTGGCCGCTCAACGCGAGCATCTCTTGGCCGCTCTCGAGATCGATCACGAGCTGCGCGGGATTTGGCTGGCCCAGAACACGGAGTCTGGCTGAACCAGGTTCTGTTTAGAAGGGCGTACACTTGACTTTGTTTTTATTTTTGGATTTGCTGAATGCGGAAGGATTGGTGTGACATGGGTTCGTGTTTGTGTTTGTTCGTCCAAGTTTTGTTTGTTTGCTCAAATTGGCCCGGAAGAAGGGAGGGGGGATTGGACGTAAATTGTCATATACCTACTCATTAATTCATGCCAGATTACAGTGTGTTTGGAATCCCTCGAGCTTCCGTCCAGATCAATCATCACAAGTTACGACGCAACCCGATTGCCACCATGTCCGGCAGATGCTCCAGATCACAGTCATACTCGGCTGCGAGTGGGCGCGAGGAGACCCCGCTCGTCATGTTCGGGGAGGGCTCCAGGTCACGGTCGTTTTCAGCCTTGAGCAGGTGCGATGGATCCCCACGCGCTGTGCCCGGCGATGGCTCTAGATCGCGGTCGTCCTCGGCCTCCAGCAGGCGTGAGGAATCCCTGCCGACCATCTCTGGAAAAGCCTCCAGATCCCGGTCGCCGTCAGCCTCGAGTGGGCGCAAGGAGTTGTCTCCCGCCGTGCCCAGCAGAGGTTCCAGATCCCCATCATCCTCGACCTCAAGCGAGCGTGAGGAATCCCTGCCCAACCACCACGCCATCCGCTTCACGATCTCATTGCCCCGCATCGTCGAGAAGGGCACGGACGAGACATCCGAGCGACGAGGCCAAGACGGAGAAGAAGGGAAAGGGCGAGTGCGACGACGACATGAAAGACGAGGACACGACGACCAAGACCTGACCCTCTGCTTCCACAGCGACTGGGTCCCCACGATAGGCACCCTCGAGCTGCACTTCTCCTCTGGGGGCATCCAGACGTCTCTTGAAGACCCGCAACCGCGACCGCACGATGAAGATGCGCGCGTGCTGACGCTCGAGTGCAATCGAATCGCATTTCCGATCTCCTCCTCCTCGCCCTTCCGATTGTGGTGCCGATCATTATGCATATGGGTCCTCGTCGGCGTGAGTCTCTACATCGCCGCCAGGATGATTGTCATGATCTCCGTCGAGACACACATATACTTGGACCGGTCGGCGCTGCGGTCGATGGAGCAGCGGTGGAGGGAGATCCCCCTCTCGGCGGAGCTGGGGCGCGTTGCACTCATGTATGGTGATGCGGCGTCGTCTCTCGTCGAGCTGGCCAAGTCCGCCGAGTCGCTGCTCTCCAATCTTGGGGGGAACATTGTGCCTCTGTGCCGTCACGCCGACATCCTCACGCACAGCATCAAGGTTGTGTGCGACGAGTACGACGCCGTGCTTAATGACGCCGTCGGAACGCACGCCGCATTGAAGATCCAGGCGTCTTCGTGGAACGTGGCCGGCGCCATCAACGGCTCGCGGGTGGAGGGGCTGCTCTCCTGCTGGGACGGAATCGACCGGGAGTACATCGACGATGACGACGTCAATGACGATAACGGGGATGGACACGCGACGGGCGCCGTGTTTTCGTGCGTCGCGGAGCTTCTGCGGCGGTGGGATACGGACAGCACCGGACTGCTGTCCCCGGCAGCGGAAGAAGCGGGCAGGCTGGAGGGTCAACTGCGCGAGATGGGAGCGCGGCAGGACTGGATCGTCGACCCGTTTGAGGAGCTAATCCGTCAACAGGACCTCCGGTCGGCTTCAAGCTCGAGGGCGACGGCGCGAGCGGGGTCGAGGAAGGTTGCTGTGCCCCCGATCGTGGCGGCGCGGGTCGCTGCCATGAGAAACGAGACAGATGAGGAGTTTGGCAGGCTGATGGGGAGGATGGTGCAGTGGCAGGAGGCGATGGTAGCGGCCGGGGCGGAACGGGCTTTGCTGGAGGCAAGACTCACGATTCCGGCCCGAAAGGAGTGGGTCACATGGCACTGGGGCCGCGCCGTGCTGTGGAGATTCCCGGCCATGGACCGGATGGTGTCGGACCTGGAGGGAACGATCAAGGCGCTGCAGAGGGGGAAAGCCTCGGGCAATCGTTCAGAACGTGAGGCGTAGGGAACGCGGTTTCATGTCGAGTTTTCCATTTTTCGTCTCTTTGTTTTTCTCATTTCCTTGCGTTCCTAAACGACATGCGCCCAGTCCAATCTTCCAGCTTGTCTGTCAGACAACCTCAACAACTTTCGGTACTTGTCAATATAGAACACTCACCATGCCCCATTGTCTGTACAATGTCTCGATTCCTGTTATGCAAGTCGCACAAGTGCATCGCATGGCAAGAAGTGCAAGCCTCTCGAGTGGGCTCAAACCTGCGTGCACCTGGCAGATATTTTGGTCGCAGTGCTGCCAGCTGACACAGATACCGATCGGCGATAAGCAGGCGATAAGATAAGCACAGAGCATGTACCTCACATCCATCCCAAAGAGAAAAGCAGAGAGAGGACCGGATTGTCCCATTGGCATTGATCATTCTCATTGACGCTGTCGAACTTTTTTCGAGACAGTATCGGGGCGATCGAATACTCTCAGGCAGACTGCCGTTGCAGCTTGGCTCTGATCATGCCCAGCAGCCCAGAGCTGGTCTGAGTAAGTGGCCATGGCATGTCGTTCTGCTCCATGTCTGAAGTGCTCGTGACAAGTCCGTGAAGTACTCATTGCGTCGAAGAAGCAGAAGGCGGACTCCCGTGCAAGTGCTCTCCACGAAACCACCCCTCAAGATTCATCCCTCGCCGTCAGCAAATGACCGGAGATCTCTTTTCACGCGACCCGGGCGCTGTGGCCTCCGTCGACGAGTCGAAATGCCCGAGCCCGGCATGTCAACAAACGGTCGCAAAAGCTCCCGACCAGCAACAGCAGCGACATGCCGGGGCTGCATACCCTGGCGGAGGACTTCGACCCCAAATCACACGATCGAGTTGAAAAGTCCAGCCAGCCACACATCTCTGAACCAGCACGGAAGACTCTTCGCGTCGACTCGACCGCACGTTGCCCTGCCTCGCTGGGGTTTCTTCGAATCGAGCCGTGTGCTGAGATCTGGCTATACGTGCTGTGCAACCTGCGTTTAGGCTTGCCTCCCTTGTGTGCCAAACCGTGGCTGTGAAGTCTGAAGATGCTGCGTGGGCCATTCCGTCTCCCATGCAAGGACGAAGACACCCCTCAGCTGGTCCAAGTCCAAGTACCACGCGTGACAGGTCCCACGGCTGCGCATGTTGATCTATCGCAGCCATCCTCAAAATGTGTTGTCTGCTTGGTGCTCTCTTCGCGTGGTCCCTCTCGGCACGCACAGCTCGGACATGCACCCGGCCACCTTCGTGTCGTGATGGCGACAGGCACGTCCATGGGTCTGGTGGGTCCTTCCTGCGTCTGTCGTGGGAAACCACGGAGGAAGGGAGGAAAGAAGGAAGGCGCAGATGGCCGGCCTTAGGATACCGCTGGTATCATAAGGGCAGGCCAATCACCTTAGGATACCGTCGGTATCCTAAGGGCAGGCCAATCAGAGAGTGCCCCTACACTCTGGAGCAGGCAGTCACGTATGCGCGCCAGCTCTCCTTCCATGCATCGATGCAACGATTACCATATGGTAACCTGGTAACTTGGCCACGAGACAAGTGACGATCCCAAGGCTTTCGCCCGAGAATCGGCCATCTCGCGTGTCATCAGGATCTCCACCACGGCTTTAATCTTTGTGTCGCAGGAAAGGACTTTGGCGAAGCTGGTTTCGATGTAGATTCGGTTGATGTTTGATTCCGCCCGCAAAGTGCCTCTGGCATTGAAGTCGGGTTGACGGCTCAGCCAAAACAAGCAATGCTGGAGCATGCGGGTGTCGCTGATCTGCTTGCTCGCCGCATCTGGTTCCAGTCGAGGGATTATGATGGATGAATCTGGCTAGCAAGACTGGTTAGAGAGAAGTGGAAGACTGCCAGGCACACCAGGGGACGGCACCAACCTACTCGTACGGGCTCCTCTAGCAGACGCGCCTTTGCAACCTCACGAAAGGATGGACGCGGGGCATGTCGGGTACCATTTGCCAGGCCATGCCAACCCAGTTTCTCGGAGAGGTGCTGCTGTGACCCCTCGGGGGATGCCTTGAATGCTCGTCTTTGCTCAAGGGTGATGGGGCCTTTGGAGCAGGGGAAGGTGGAGGAGTATTTCGGATGAGGTCAAGGAAGACCATTGCAGGGTTGAGTATTGGCTGGAGTATTGGGTCGCCGAGTTCGCTGTTCTTGCGGATGGCAGCATTGGAAAATCTTTCGCCACCGAAGGCGTCGTCGGCGGAGATGCCGGTCTCGCACGAGCTTCTGCCAAGGGGAAATGTTGTCGGCGGGGACGCGGGGGTCGGAGATGCTTCCTGCATTGAAGGTGTTTTCGGTGGAGATGCTGACGTCGAAGAAGCCTTCGTCGCGGATGACGCGGTTGTTGAAGGTGTCGCTGCGGCGGGCCACGGTGTCGCTGATCGGCGCAACTTGCGGGCTTCGATGCAGTGTATCCCAAGCTCGATCTATGATGCCGTTTCAGCAATGCCTTCTCTGCAGATTAGGCGTGATGCATTGTGGCAGAAGGTGTTGTTGTCGGACTTGTCGCTGCAGCTCGTTCCGCGTGCCAGGCGATGGTGGAATGGCGTCGAGCTCAAGCTGCCTGGAGGGCACCCTGCTTGGCTGGTCGGGTCAAAGGTCGAGACGGCGATCGGCATGGGAAGAGTTGTTGCGTGAAGCTGTGGGAACGCATGTCGCGGGTGGAAGACGTGCTCGGACAAGGTCTTGTCGAGGGCATGATCGCAAGGTCGGAGGCGAGAGGCAGGCTTGAGGGACGCAAGTTCGCCGGAGGCAGGCCTGAGTAACACTGGACGTCATTGGTATCAGCGGGGATGCACAGACAAGGAAGGATTTGATTCTCGCTCTGCTTTTGGTAAGGCTGTCGTCGCAGGGAAGGACAGTGGTAACTAACTTAAGGATGCTGCGGGGAAGTCTGTATTGCCGTGCTGCCTGATTTGCGTGCATCTCCGGGCGGTTGGAGGAAGGGCAAGTCTCACGGGAGTCGGCCAGCCTGCAGCGCTCAACAGGTGTGGTGCGGTGCCGGTGGTGGGGTGGGCGGGATGCAAGCACCACCTTGCTAGTGCACTTCCTTCTGACTGGCCTGCCCTTATGATACCGACGGTATCCTAAGGGTGGATCGTCTCTCTGATTGGCCTACCCTTATGATACCAGCGGTATCCTAAGGTAGAGTGGAGACGTCGCTGGACGCAGCCAATGGAACTAGTGCGTCCGAAGCCTCACTGCGCCACAGCCATGGGGTGGTGGCTGGTTCGGACGCAGCTAAACTGCTGCGTCCGAACAGCACAGGCCACATTGCGGCCTCTGGACAGATTTCGTCATCTCGTCCTTCTTCTCCATCACCAGCTCCTGCTACGTACCGCATCACCACGCCTCATCAAGCAGAGTTCATTTCATGGCGGGAAACACCAATCCAGTGTGAGAGATGTCAGCCAGTCAGGGAAGTGAAGCCGCACAAAGGGAAGCGGGGTTTTGAGTGCGATTGAGTTTTCTGTCAGCAGCTTACCTAATTACGGGTCGTCTTCGCCCGAGAGAGATATCCGTACGTACCTATCTCCTGTGTCGCACATGTGAAGCTGGAAAGGTGTGGCTGGTGCGGCCACTCTGCGTCCAAGAGCCACACCAAGTGCAAAAGACCACTGCATTCGTATTCACTCGCCAGCTCAAACTTGCATTGGCGTGCAATCATGGACCTCAACTGGCAAATCAACTTGGTTGAAATGTCCGCGTATCTCTGAGCGCTCTGCAACACCACTTCGTCCCTTCACAGTGGTCAGCGCTGCGATCGGACACCAACACCCCACCTCGGCAGAACTTCTGCTCAAAGGGCAGGGGCAGCCACGCTACGGATAGCTGACGCACCTTCAGTGTTCTCCAATTTCTCTCACCTTACCCACCTGTTGCGCATCCTCTTTTTCTTTTTTTCTTTTTTTCTCCTTGGGGCGCTCGCCAGCTGCGACGCAAACCTTCTGCACCTTGAAGGGTTACTTACCTACCAGCTGTCACATGAACTTTGCGCACCTTGCACCAGCTGTTATTCCGTGCCTCCGGTGCACCCAGATGCCTCCATTCCCACTCAAGAACCCAGGCCATCCCATAGTCATCAACATGGGGTCTCATGTGATGTTGACACAGCCGAAAAGCATTGTCACCAATGCTTCCAATAGCGGAAGCGACCACAAAACCGACGAGGAGACCAAGTTCGTGCTACTCCCGTCTGCCAGACCCGGTGCGCAGGCAGCCGGGGTCCCGCCGCCCCTGTAAGGTCCCCTGCATTTGGCGGAGCTGGTCGGACCAATGACAGAGCTTGTGTGTCACACAACCTCTCTAATTGGCCAGATAGTCTCCACTTCTGCCCACACAAGCTCTGCTATTGGCCCGATAAGTTCTCCTAGTGCCCAGACAAACTCTGCCAGGCAGAGACGGCATCATCGCGTCGACCGACCCCGATTATCATGGCGCTGATCATGTGTAGCATTCGAATGGCAACCATCTCGTAGCTTGCGGGCTTGTGCACCCTCGCCGAAGCAAGTCCAAGCCTGAACCCTGGCCTTCGCATCTTCCTCGGGAAGGCACCAAGGCTCGAGAACGCCAATTTGACCGTGTCCGAAGATTCGACGCATAGATTTTGGATGGCTCCGAAGAACTACCGCAGGTACCTAGGCAGGTGTGTGGTCGATGCTTTCCTGATGGGGTTGGACGCAGGTTCCGAACGGCTGCCGCCTCAGCTATCGACCCGTCCACAAGACCGTCAACATCATCAGCACAAACAGCACCATCACGGGACGACTCGAGGGTTAGTTCAATTCGCGCTTCGTAACACTTGGGTGACGGGGATGAGAAGCTGCACGAGCTTTTGGAGATGGCCATCAACCAAGGACTACGCCATCGAACTTGCTGCGGCAGAGGCAGACGAGCCTACATCTCCAGCGAGATACAGTCAGACCAAGGCCCCGAATCCTCGTCTTCGTTCCTGCCGTAGTGCCATTCGTTGCCCCCGCTGTCGCTCCCATCCTCCTCCAAATCATCGCTCTCGCCGCCGCCGGAGAAGGCCTTGGTCTTCTCTCGCCTCGGCCGCTCCTCGTCATCGTCGTCATGTGTCTGCCGGGGTGGGAGAATCGCTCCAAAAAGGGTCCTGTGGCGTTTCTCGCCAGTATTTTGGGACTTCTACTGGGCGGTTAGGAGCAAGAAGATCGCGGCAACACGGCGTTCGGATAAAGTAACGTCGACGTATGCAGCCAATTGTGGAACAAAGTCAGGTATGGGAGCGTATTTCGTCCCCAAAGTGTCTTTGAGAGCGTCCTTCGTTCGATGATGTTGATTATGGGGCGCCCGAGCCTTGAATTGGTGTCGGTGGGGAGCGCATCTGTTGACGAGATGCCAGTCGGTCTGAAGCTGGCGACCAAGACCGTGCCCCAAGCTGACCGTAGATTCCAGACGCAGGATCCCGGACTTTGCTTATGAGCAATCGTCGTTTGACCGGTCTGAGTAGGGCGTGCTCACGACGTCTTTTCGATGGTGCTGCTGCACACATATCGGCTCGCGGAACTTCAGTCGCCATGGAGGTGGAGGCTGGCGCGTTACGTTGACAGAGACTGGCGCGCTCTGATGCGCCCTCACTCTAATGCCAGTCCAATTAATCGTCATGTACAGGCCGGCCCAAGAGTCATGCAGCTTCTCCTGTTCTTCGCGGCGCGCCTCCTTCGACAGTTGCACCATGGGAACGACCAGCACGCAGCCAACAGTCCATCTTCAGCCTGTCAAAGTCGTAGCTTGGATTCGCTCGTAGTTTGGGAGGGCAGAGGTGCATGCTGTGGGACATGGCGAGTTCTTGCGGCAACGGCGATGCTTCAGCGACGGAATTGCCAACGCGTCCGTCCGTGCAAGGTCTGCATTGCATCCTGGTTGCGTGGTTTCCGAAGGACACCGTCGTCCCCCGGAGTCACCGAACGCCAGCGACGGATGACATCTGTCGTCGTTTCTTCCCCGTCGCGGTCCCATGGCAATTTCGCCCTCGTCCGGGTCAACAGCCAAAGCTTCCTCTCTCCGCTCCCCTGCTGGACAACAGCAGGCTACGGCTGGTCAACGGCTGGTCAACGTTGTAGGCCTGCTGCATATCTTGAAGAGTCGCCTGTGTGATGCTACAGCTCCGGAGATATGCCGAGAGGTGGCTGTTGGCTGATGAAACGCGTGGACAGGATGACGCTCGTCAAGACGCATCAGTACCCAGGATCCATTCCTCCCCTGCTCCGCGGAACAAGCTTCATGTACAGGGCACTTTGGACGGCTTCTCAACTGTCATCACCGTGGCACGGCACCATGTGGTTAAGATATTGTTGCTGCTGCTCTCTGCAAGTCTACCTACGCCGCCTTTCCCGGCCTCGACCCCCAACTCCATCGCTTCGCCCCCCGCGAGAGATGCAGCTTGCCTGTGCTATCCTACCTGGTTTGATTGGTGTTTAGAAGACCGCAACGCCCTCCCTTGGGAGCTGTCCATTCACGGGCAAACCGGTGTATGTCAACCTGGCAATGGAGAAGATCGTCGGGGTTCTCGTCCAGGCTAGGTACAAGTCTGCGCTTTTAAGAAAGGGGAGGCCGACGCTCAGCCCGACGCTCAGCCCGACGCTCAGCCCGACGCTCGTCAAGCACACATGTTTCCATCGTTCGAAGACTCCTACCCTTACCTCAGCTGCTCATAATGCCGGTGGAATCGGAATCCGTCCCGATCGAGGCCCATAGCAACCAGGAACCAGGCTTCCTCAGGCGGAGGCATGCAGACTGCAGCATATGAGCCAGCACCGGGGTCGATCCTTGGATTCCGTGGGCGTGTGTGGCGGTCGACTTGAAGTGGCACTTGCTAGGGAGGTTCTGATTCGAAGATGCACACAGGGCAGAGCTGTCTCGATGTTAAAGAACCCTGGGATAGTGACGATGCAGGTCGTAGAGAATTAACGTCTTGACCAGAAGGAATGGACAAGGATCAGCGCAGACTTGGTGCTCGCGCAGGCGGCCGTTGTCTTGGAAAGATGGCGAACACCTTGTGGATGCGACGATGGGATCTGGCCAATGGGAGAGGTTGTGTGAAAGACAACCTCGAAAGTGGGGGTGGCTGAGTCACCCCGCCATATGTGGCTGAAGTACCCCGCGATGCGCGGCTGGGTCTCGTTGAGAAAGCTGCGCTGGTTGGCTGCTGGAAAGAAATATGGGGTTCTGGTTCGGGAATTCCAGCACTGCCGCTTGAAGCCGTGAACTTCCACCACAGCACTCCAGAGCCTGTTTGATCCTGGGCATATCCAGGAGAGTAGCACACCAGGAAAAACCAATGTGACGATTCTCAGTGGGAAAGTCGTCACATTCGTTCAAGAGTTGCAAACGGGGTCGGGAGTCGCGGTACAACGAATTGGTTGGGTCCAAAATAAAAGCGATCTGGCACAAATCCTCAATCTAGGTACTTGGTAGAAGACCATTTGCGTAGCTCGCTGGGTCGTCTTTTCATCTGAGTCCATGGCATGGTCTGTGCGGGGAGGTTGTGTGTCACACAAGCTCTATCATTGGTCAGATAAGCTCTCCACTCTTCCGCCAAAACACAGGAGTTTTCGCTATTTTGCGAACGTAGATGATCGCTTGAATGATCGCTTGAATGCTTCACATATCAAGCGGGTGAAGCAATCTGCATGCTATAGATACATGCTGCAGGCATGTTGGAATATTCTTGTAGGCTGGCGCCAGTATGTGTCAAGAATTAGCTTGGGATCGAATTGAGCCTCATCGTGTAATTGCCATCGCGTTGCCAGATGCGTGAGTCCAGATGCGCGAGACCAAGTCTGTGACTAGATGTGTACGCTGATGGCGCGAAGAGAAAGGCTTGGTGGATGAACTACAGCTTTGGCGGGTCGGTACCGATGCGGCGATCTCTGAGGTGGTTTGAAGACTGCAAAGACGGGGGTCAAAGATCCAAAGGCCTCCGACGTCGTCGTTGCTGCTGTTCATGACCCTGTATTTATGGCTAGCTTTTTATTCAAGAGGCTGGAATCCAAGTGGTGGGATCAGGATTGACGACCATAGCGACAGTGTCCCCCCGGTCGGTCTGGTAGATCTGTTGAGCATGTCATCGGACGACAAAAGTTGGATGCTGGTGTCTGTAGAAACGAGACCGGCTTCCAACTTGGGATCGGAGGTGGCATCAGGAGCAGGCGAGGCGCGGTGCTGTGCTTCGGAGACTGCTTTGGTGGCGCCCCCAGGACGCGTCACAAACCTTTTGGGGGGATCACCACTTAAAATGCTGGAGACACCTTCGCTGGGTCTACAACTGGCTTGCGCAGGCTTTTTTAGATGGTAGAACGCAGGAAAACAGGTCAGAAAAGGGTCTGGCGATCAATTGTGTCATGCTGGCCAGCTTGGCGGTGTTCGAGGTGGCGAGAGAAGATGCCCCTGGCGTGTTGAAAAGAGAAGCGGACATGTGAGTGCCAGGCTTCTTCCGGCGCGCGGAGCCCCGGAAGTCTTCCTAGCCCTCCTGTTTCTTGAAAGGAAGACTGACATTGTGCCAGAGCTGCGTGGAGCCAAAGTCGTGCTGCCGCACGCAGCGTTTGGAAGAAGACAATTACCTGTGGGAGGGTTGCTGAGGCGCAAGTAAAGGAGACCACACTTGGCTCCTGACCACCACTGGAAATACAGGGCTGATAGCTGGGCCATAGCATGCCCAACTGTGGCGACACCTGCTGTAGCCGCACCTGCCCACAGGTGCCCCAGGTGCCCCAGGTGACCTGTGCGGCCCAGGGCCCTCCAGGCCCTTCTTCCAGCCTCTGGCCGGGCACATGCAGCACAAAGGTTCAGCATACCCAAGCCATCGGTAATACAACCGCTTGAACGAAATCAGCTCCCCTTTGATCCAACTAAATGAGAGTAGCTCAGGCCGCCGCCAATAATAGAGAAGTTCATCGAGGAAGCTCCAGGGACATCGGCATCGTAGACCTCAGGTCGGAATGCGAAGCTATTGGACTGGGCACTGACCGAGGTGCTTTTACTGCTTTTTCCCCTCCTGTGAGAACCCCGACTGCGTGGGCTCGAAACTTCCTCCACATACCTTACCTCAGGCGAGGTTGCTCAACGTCGAGGAAGAGAACATGTGCCTTTGCGAATGATTCCGTCAGCTGACTGTTGGCGAATGTTGACGGGAGAAGGGCAATGCCACGCCCGCAAGTTCCTGCTGGTTGTATCAGCACACCACAGCTGTCGTTACGTCTCCACCAGGGCTACCAGGGCGACCAAGGTGCTTGAAAGTTGCGTGGGTTGGTCAGGAGCCAAGCAGGAGAGATGGGGATTCCCGCATTGGTCAGCCAAACCATGCCTGGCAGCGTCGTCGCAGAGGCTTTTGCACTTCGGCCGTTGCTTCTTGCTTGTCAACGATGACGGGAAGGGGCAGGTTCGAGCTCTAATTTGAATGTAGACGCGTCGTCACAGACAAGGCCAAGGAGATAAGGCACAATGGATCCAATACGTAGAACTGAAGGCAGAAGTCCTTACGAAGCCTGAGCTACCGCGGATAGAAGTTAGCATCGCCGTTGGCATGGGGGGCAGAGTAGGTGGCGTCATGCTGACATGTTCATACCATGTCTTAAAAGCTGGTAGCGTTGGAGCTTCTCCCTGAGTGCCAGAGGTTCATGGCGACATCTTGCTGCCAGGCAAGCATAGGATTTCTGCTTAACAGCCTGGTCTGAGTCTCGCATGTCCCGGTCTGAGGAACGAGACTGCCGACGAGGAGAGCATGGCTGATTTGGCGCAGTAGGTGGCATGCAAGGCTGCGACCGGGCCAATGGAGCTGGAGATGGGGATCATGGCTATCATCTCTCGCGAGGCGGCGGCTGAATTTGTAGAAGAGTTGTCGTTTACAAAGGAGTGGCGCCACTGTCGAAGACGATGGCCAAGCAAGCGTACAGGCGTCTCAGGGCCATCACTACGTTTGACACGCGAGCTCTGGGATCTAGCCGCAGGTGTCGTCCTCGCCTGGGCCTCGACCTCCCTTGCCTACACAGCTAGCCGTTCCCGAAACGACCGCTCTCACGGCCTTTGACATGCGGCCTAGCAATGCGACGCTTTTGTCAACGCCGTCAACAGCCTGTATGGACCTATCTACCCTGCCGAACATGGCTTGAAGCATGGTTTCGGGCAATGCTTGGATTGCAGTATACTCCATGGGTTGTGAGCTTGACCAGTTGGCCTCTCCAGATGAGGTGTTGAACCTTGATGAAGGTGACGGTGGGTGGGGATGGTGATGCTTTGGCGTTCGGTGAAGTCGATCAGGATGAGAGTACATGTTGGGTGCTCTCGGTTTTAAGTTTCTAAGCGCTAGGGTGCAGTGTGCCCACGGCATGTCTAATAATAAGTTAATCAATTAGAGTTTTGCTGATAGTAACAGAAGATGTGATGGTATACCTTGAGACTCACGGTCTGGGGTCTTGTTCCTGCGCTGGGTTGGCAGGCGACTCCAAATGGGCGTGCTTCATGAATTGGCATGGCTGGAAAAATGATGTTGCAGGACGGCTGTCGAAAGCATATCTTCCCTTCGAAAAATGCGAATCGACGCAATGCATGCCGAGGTCTGTAACCAGGATCGAAGGGTCAGGCGTGGAAGTCACGCTGGACGAGGACAGGGAGTTAGGGGGCATTGTGAAAACATTTCAAAAGCGCGCTCACTCTAATACAAAGAATACTTTTGACGAGAAACGGGGAGATGGCGGGTCGGGATGTTCTGTAGACACGGTTGGATCACCGAGGGTGTGTGTGTGTGGGTTGTGCTGGTCTGCCTGTGCTGGTTTGCCTGAAGGGATGTGACTCCGGAGGCAGCTGCTGGAGCTCGGCCTACCCAGGAAGTGAACCAAGGTGTGTCGGTCTGCAGGCTTATGATGGGTGGCTTAGGTTTGTAGATTGTATTCGTGGTGTTTGTCTTTGGTTAGTGTTCACAATGTTGTCAAGATGCTTCCAAATTTGATCGCTCTGAAAGTGAAGCCATCGTGGAACCACCTTTTGCACCCACGCGGACGCAGCCTGGTGTCGCATCAACGCCAACATTGCTCGAAGGCTAAATTAAACTTTAACATCCTGTGGCTTTTTTCCCTTTAGTGCACATCGCATGAAGATGCACAAAGCTTTTCCGGTCTGGCAGTACCCCGAAACATCACATGGAAATGCCCTCGCGGATATCGGCAGAGTGCATTCAGTACAGCAGGCGAAGGTAATAGTGCATGCGATACAATGTCCGCCGATGATTTAGGTAGCGTTTCAATGACTTTGAAATCATGGGTGCGGATGACCCATTCGTTTCGGGCGCACACCAAAATGTTGGAGATGCTCTGCTTCTGCCAGCGCCCAACACCCAACAGTGCATCTCAATTGACCTGCGATCGGTCGAAAGCCGGGTTCCCTTGGTTTCAGTGAACATTACAAATTGAGAGCAGTCCAGATCGCTCAGTCAGCTAAACAGATGGCATCACACAGCAGGATCAGTGAAGCGCTTGACCCGCTAAATCTGTCCCACCATCGCCAGCTTGAAGCACTCCCAGCCCTGAGATGCGAAGACATGGTCATGATTGCACAAAAGACCTTCCGGTCAAAGGATGGATGTTCAACAACTTCTTGAGCCCTCATGTGCTGTCATTAGGTCACATCTGCTGCTCTCATCCACCCCCTGCTCCGCGTATCTACATCAAACGAAACCTCAATCATGCCATCCTCTGTACCAACAAGTGCCTCCGATGTAGATGCGAAACGAGCTGCCCTCCACCTGGCGCTCTTCCTCCAGTGCCTCGAAAGCGAAGTTGCCTGAGGTCCAGGTGGAACCCAAGTCAAGGAACGTTTTCTCCGGAATGTACACGTCTGCCAGGTTCACGCCCTGAGGCTCGCACTTTGGAAAGTCATCCATGTTCGCAGGCAGTACGATGCCTGCGGCGCGCCAATACGCATCCGTCATAGCCTCGGGAATGCCGCCACGACGCCAGTGGTACAGTTCCCATGTTGCGACGCCCAACGGCTGCCCCTGCCACACCACCTGGATTTCCAGCCCCCTGGAGGAGTCGTTTCGATGGCCAATGACGGCCATGGCGAGATGGACCGTCTTCGGATTGCCTATGCCGACGGCGTGGGCGCGCCCGCGGGGCAGAGTAGCCCAAAAGTCGAGTACCTTCTGATGGGCCGCCCAGCTTGCGTCGTATTCGGATATGAACAGCTGGTCCATCGAGCCGACGAGATGGAACTCGAGCATCACGCGCTTGTTGTATGCGGAAACGTGATAGCCAGTGATGGCTGCGACCTTGTCTGAGTACTTGTTCAGCTCCGTAATCGTTTCCGGGCCTCGGTGGAACTCGCGAGGAGGCACGAGCGCAGCGTCAGAGGCGGGAAGTGTCTTGTTCGCGGAGGATGAGATGCTTGGGCCTAGTGCAATTGCGGTCGGAGAAGCCGGTGGAGCGGAAGGCGCCGTCGCGGTCGGAGCGGGAGGGGTCGAAGGAGGCGGGCCGTCGGAGACTGCCAGGGCCGTAGCAGGACCGATCGAAGTGCCATCGGCGCCATTGGAAGCGGCCGGCTCAGGGTCAGAAGTTGTAGGCTATCAATGGTCAGATTGAGGAACATGAAGGAGAAAAGTGGTGACATGGGGCAGACCTTGGGAGCAGATACGGATTCGTCGAAGCCAGAGTCTGGCTGGTCTGGCTGTGCGCCTTCCGCTTTCAATGCCGCATTGCGTCTGCGCGTTTCCTAACCGCGTAGATTTGCAGCGCTGCGTTTGGTCTTCTTCTTGTGTCGTCCAAAATGTGTCATTGCATCAAGCTCTCAGGAGAAGATGCGGCAAAATCGCTTTGGTGCATGGAAATGTCGATGCGGTCGCAAAGCCTTGCAGAGTGCCGGATTGTTGTGGAGGCGTTGTGAGGAAGAAATTGTCAGGGCCGTGGTGCCGAAAGAAGAAAGCGCTACTTCCACCTTGAGGTTGTGTGTCACACAAGCTCTCTCATTGGTCAGAAAATCTCGGTGCCCCACCTGGGCACGCATCAAGGTCACGGTATGACGTAACCCCACTGCATGTCGCGTCGCACATGCGCTTGGGCCTCCTGCCTGGAAATCGATAAGATAGCGATAGGAGATAAGGATAAGCGCCCTTGAGGGACTCCACTCTGGCTCCGAGCTCCGGACCCGACCCACTTTCGGCACAGGATGAGTCGGGCTGGACTTGGTCATCGACCGTCGGTACCCAGGCACCTCAGCCAAGTCGCGATTTCCTCTACATTGCAGTTGAATGTGCTGCAACTCAGAGAATATCAAAATGATCAAAGGTGGGCGCATCCAAAGAGTGATGCTAGTCGCGAGAAGACACGTCTCCCAGCGCACGTCAAAGTTCCCGCCGCAGACTCAGACATGCTCTGCAGTACAACCCATCTAAAGTGCGAAGAGGGCGAACTTCGCGTGCACGATGATTATCAAAGCTTCAATCGAGGAGCTCACTCATCAGACGGGAAACACGCAATGCTGACGGACTTACTCTCCGAAATGTTCCTGCGTAGTCTAGAGTTAGGGCTTTGCCGGGCGCATCTTGTTGCGAGGAGCCTAGGGAGATGAGCTATCCCGCACCCCCATGACATCTGCTGTGAATTGACCAGCAGCTGGAAAAATAGACGGCATGAGATCCCTGCATCCTGATACCCCATGGGATGATGAGCTGGTTTGGCACCCCACGGTTGGAAGGAAGGGGGAGTATACATGCCATCCTTCAGTTCTTTTGCAATGCGAATTCGAGATCGAGAGTTTCTTTAACATATGTCGTTTGGTTGCTGTGTTTGAGAGTAAGAGCTTCCCCGCGGGCTGCTGGAGGCCTGTTGCCCTCCTAGCCCGCCCTCTCAACGACGTCATGGGCGTTGGCTGTTGGAGATTGCTCATCCAGTGCCGAATGCTTTAGCTCCAGATTTACGTCGGCCATTAACCGCTGATGGGGCTCGAATAATGCCTTGTGCCAAGGAACTGCACCAACTCATCGCAATCGCTGCACAGAACCAAGGACTTGATGTGCCCGTTGGTCAGTCCATTTGACCTGCAGTATGCCGTCACCATGTTGCAAATTTTGGCTTGTGACTTCTTCTCATTGTGACTGAGCGTTTTTCCTGGCTCGCGTGCGTTTCTCAAGACGAAACGAATGATTGAGTCCGTCCATCTGGCAGAGAAAGAGGAGAAAGGACTGCGCTGGCTGACAAGAATGACACAGATGGGACAGTCTCCCTCTTGCGTGTCGTCGTCATCGGCTTCGGAGTCTGAAGAGCGCTTGTCCGTAGGGTCTCCTAAAAAATTGTTGTCGTACATATTGCTTTCAATCTCGCCTTCCATTTGGGTTATTGGGGAAGGCAGCTTACAGGGAGTCTGGGTGGTTTTCTACGCGTGATGTGTGGCTCAGGAACTGATTCGACACAAGTCTTTTTGCGACACGCTTGGATGGAAGTAACATGAGCTTTGAATAGGTCGCCTGCGGGCTTGAGACATGAAAGTCATGAACAAGCGAGGAGATTCGTTCATTATCAATGCGATTCTGACAAACATCAAGGTAGATGTCGACTTGTTGGCATCCTGCGAACTTCAAGCCCATTATACAGAGTCTCCTATTCACTGCTCTGCCATCAAAAAGTCTGACCATAAGAAAATGCATTATCGTTTGTTTTTGGCGTCGCGCCTGATCCTCCGCTCGACCGCATGGCAACCATAGTTTGAGTTCTCCAAAACAGATGTACGCATCATTGTCGCAGACAATTACGAACTAAGTTGCCAATAACACGGATTGCCTCTCGATAATTGAGCTCACCAATTTGGTTCTACATCTAGGTCTTGAAGTGTTAATTCTCTCCTTGCGGCTAGCAGAGTAGAGAGCCTCGGGGAATCCGCTGGAACCCTGTAACATCTTGTCTGCCCCTAAGCAAGCCTATCATTCAAGTCCCCCTTGTCTGTTCGTACCACTACTCGTCTATTCGCATTGTCATCCGCAAGCCATGTGTTACTCATGACACTACCTCTGCCTGAGTGCGATATCGGTATAGACGCCGGTGGCTACCGTGTAGCCTCGGTCCCACGGCCCAGTGGTGGCCGCCTCCGTGGACGAAGTTGCGCCGGGTGGCTCCGATCAATACCCCGAAAAGGCCGCCAGCCTGACGTGCGACTCGAGTCGAATGAGAATTATGGTCATTTATTCAATTCTTGGCGTTGTCATTCTCAGAGTAAGATTCCAATAGACGGTCTGGCCAAGTCCGCCATTTCAGCCGGGATGGTCCACAACCCGCTCCCAGGCACACATAAATGCCTTTCCTAATCATGGTCAGTGTCTCGAACGTCATCGATGGGCTTTATTTGTGAGAGCGGCGAACACCTCTTCATCGGGTACAACCACGACGGTCCCGTTGACCCGGGCTGCATTCTGTTACCTGCGTGTTAGATAAATGGTCGAGACCGTCAGCCACACGAACTTTCGGGTTGTATGAACCAACTTTATTACATGCATCCTTCGGTAAAAGATGCAAGGCGCGGCCATGGCGTTCCATAATGCGGAACGATGCGTCCGGGCACGCCGATTGCCGAGGTTGACATACCACCCGAAAAGGTTCTCTGTCTTCTTAAAGAGGAATCACAGCACCCCAACCATTGTGTATGTGTCTCCAGCCTGTAATCCCAACCAACGCTTTCAATGTCCTGCCCATCAAGCTCCACTGCGATGCCGCCATCTCCATCAACATGTGACTTCAAGGCAGACAGATGTGGACAATTCCCACCGACTTTGTGCTGCGAACCGGCGATAGACAGCATCTGACGCGCTCGTGAATTGCGCCGGCCGATGAGCATGAAGACCGTACAAACTTTCTCGAGCATCCTGTCGAGAAACTTGCCGGCCAAAATATGGATGTGCGCATGCAACGGCTCGCAGAAGATACGATCGAACGACAAGCTGTTATAGCCCTGAGCCAGTTTTCCCCAAGCAATTCATCATCACGGACAGCGTCCAGAATAATGCAAATGACGACCTTCCACAGTCGTGCGAAATTGCAGAGCAAAGACGATGCAGGGCTCCCGCCAGCTACCATGAGAGCTCGGCCATAGGCAAACGTGACGCCTTCTCCCGTGGAAGCCAGTCCGAAACCTAGCGGCAGACATGAATAGATCCGCCGGCAGCATGACACCCGTCGCCAGTAAATTTGACCAGAGGATACTTTTTCTCGCATCCGCTGACGAACTAAACGATTGAATCCTAAGCAACAAGCTATTTTCTCTGCTCTTTGCGGTGATGATGTTGAGATTGAGGTAGCTTCCCGAGGAACAGCTACCACGCCCCTCTCGAACAAGACCATGGGTAGCACAAGCAATGACGCGCCAACGCCCTCGTACTGAGGACGGAGAAAGCCTTGCAAAGGAAGAGTGCTTTCAAAAATTGGTTGGAGGTGGTGACTATAACTGACAGACTCAGATCGCGTTCGTCCTGAAAGCTTCGAAAGACGACGTCAACGCCAGTGAGGCTGGAGCTCAGGAGTCAGCATGGCTAGCTGCCTTCGTCCCCCGTCAACGTAGGACCACAGCACCGGCTGCCCTCCTCACCTGTTTGATATCGACGCCTTATCGATGGACCCGGCGATTCAAGAGCGGAAGACTTTTTCACTCTGGCTTTGCTGCCAGCTTTTGGAGGATCTGCCAAACATACGGACGCATGTCTTCTAAGAGAAATTTGCGATTTCGCTAAGAATAGATTCTCGTTCAGTTTGAAAACCTTTTGCGTGTTCTCAAGCGTCTTGCCGATGAGCCTTGTGGCTTGCAGTACTTCAGAAGTATTGGTTTTGTCGTATGACCATCTCTAGAAGGGCGGAGCGGTGACGTAGGAGCTGCGAAGAGCCTGAACACAGGAAGCAAGGCACTCGTACCCTGCTGATTTTCAACATCTCAACTTTCGGGCTCATGTGCGTCATGAGCTTGAAGTAAGAGGCCATTTGGTCATAGACTTTGCCCCGTTCCAAGCCCATAAGTACATATGTTCAGGAGACAGTTGTCGAGCATGACATTCCCAAGGGGCAGGGCCTCGCCTTGCAAAATCTACAACGGTGGAGGTATTCCAAATGTAACAAGAAGATGCCGTCGATAGAGGTTCGCGGGACGCGAGCCAGTAGCTCGACTTTCGACTCCTGCTCATCTCCAGACGGTCTGCCTCGGAGCCGGAGTTGTGGTTGCAGACCTCTCCGCGCTGGCCTATCTTAGAGCATCGCTCTTCATATTCTTAGTATTCCATGCTTGAGGTTCCATGCGAACGCCATGGTCTCCGCAGATTGGTATTTCTTGACCGCTGGCTTGACGTAAGTCAGGCATCTAGTCTCCAATTCCTCAAGCACCTTACGGTCGGCTTTGCCCGGATCGTTGAACCTGTCTTCGTTCAGCTGTCTGACTTCGCAGAACTCAAGCATGGAGGAAGGCTAATACCAGTGGAAGACTGAAGCCAGCTTTCGGAGCTTCAGCATGTCGCCAGCGCTGTCCGTGGTGGTCATGGCTGGGTTGGCGCTCATGATGCCTTCGAAGACGACAATGTGAGGGCTCCACTGCTCTTCTCCCAGCACAATCAAATCCTCTTGACTCCCCATGATGACTTATTCAGCACAAAAGAAGCCAGGAAGCTTGTATCCCAATAAAGTGGGCATGCTGGCACACAAACAAAGGAGCCAGATGGCTGTAGGTCTTATAGAAGTGGGCAGATCCTCGCCAATGGCGAAACTTAAGGGGAGCGCCGAAGGAATATTGATGTCGAGGGGAGTGGGGTAGATGACACGGTGATGATAGAACGCGTGCGGCATCGTGCTTTTCGTATTTTGGCTTTCAGTCGAGCATGCTGACTAGTTGACGATGTTCTTCTTGATATTGACCAGACTGTACAAGACGGTTCCATCGTAAAGTCCCATTGAATCGACGTTTCCACGACTGCCGAGGATTCTAATGCCATAAGTAGTCCTTGCTGATTCAACGGCTCCGCTCTGTCTACTTGGCTGTTGTGATTTGATCCTCGTTTTTCAAGTTTGAGTTGACGGAGACATCGTAGCAAAAGCGGATTAGAACGCAGCAGCTGACTTCTCACCTTTCCTGTGGGGGTGTAGTTGGCATTTCTGCAAGAAGGATGTGATCGTGTGGGATCACAAATGCAAGGGACAAAGTATCAACGTAGTCTCGATGTCATCCTCATCCTGGGGCACTTCGAGATTCTTGACAATGGCAATAGCACGTACCTTGTATCCACCCACCTGTTGGTCCTCGTCGGCCTTCGAGCACATAGACATAATCATCATATCGACAGACAAGCACCGAATGGATCCTTCGACTTTGAGATATGGAACTTATGGCATTTCAGCCCGCCTGAGGATGTCGTAGTATACAAGCTCCCGGTCAATGGACTTCAAAGTCTCCGAGCCGAAGAGATATTTACGAGTCTACTTTCGGGACAGTGGGTCTTGGACGTGTGCGACACAGACCAGTAAGTCAAGCTGTGGTTCTAGCTAAAGGGGGAAAGACTGATCAGGAAGCTGAAGCTCGCCAAGCTTTTGTGGACAGCCTGGACGTCGATGGGGTGGCTTCGTTGGAAAAGCTTACTAGCAAGCGGCAGAGATGTCTTGGATGCGTTGTTGCCTCTCTAGAGGGCCGAAAGGTAGCTTGATTTTGTCACTGTCGGCTGGAATATTACAGCTTTAAGTGAAATGCGATGCAAGAGTCCTTGAAGAGTGCCGCGGTGTCTATGTTGATGATCATGTTGTTTTCGACTTTGTTGTTCTTCTTGTTCGGTCAGGCGTTTTCGCTAACGTCGCCCCCCATCATAGTCTGCCTGCTGCAAGCGAGGTTGATCTGGCTGGCCATGTTGGAGACCCAGTGGTCCGGTCCAAGGTCGCCACTATTGAAAATGCGCGGGTGCAGAGGCGAGAACGTCTCCCCATTAGTTGGGTTCTCAAAAAGCGGCTTAATGTGAGTTAGGTATTGGAAATCTTTCTTCCCTTCTCAACTTTTCTTCTTCGCAGTTTGCCGCCTGGAATATCTGGCGAGAACAGCTTGCATGCGTAGAGAGCAGTAGGCGACGTCACAATCGAGTTTAAGCGCCAAGTTTCCGCCTCCCTTGCCAAGCTGTTCTCGCTGGTCAATGGTATCTGCGCCTCCGCTGAGTGTGGTGCTAGACGTCTTGTTCACGCACCCGACCACCGCCTTGCCCGGAACGTGGCGGTTCATGTATGATTTGGCGTCTTTGGGTCCCAGAATTGTAGCCAATATCGCGGCGTTTGACTCGACGATATATGCCAGTCTCTCATAGTGGATTACAATGATCAAGACATCCTGTTGAGTGAGAGCACCATTGTCGTATGCCTCGGCAATATCTCAGCTCGAATGGCTGCGAATGGCATCAGGAATTATGCTCAAGTGGCGCATCAGATCGACCACAGCCAAGTGCAGGGCAAGCAAGTCCGATTTCGGTGGTATCTTTGTTCTAGGACGGCTTAGCTGCAGGCAGATGACAGTCAGTATTATTTCATCCAGAGGCAGAGAAGTCCAACTTGCCGGTAAGTAACTACGATGCGCCTATCGCTCACATGTAAGTACCAGCATCCTCGATGGTCTCCTAGAAGACGGGAGCGGGAACAAAACTGACACACCATAGCAAATCACCCAGCACCTTAAACCGTGAAAACGATGTTCAGACGAGTTTTCTTACGGACTGGGTCTACAGGGCGACTGCTCGAGGGAAGGAATGGCCTCTGGCAAGAAAAGGCAATAGTGAAGCTCTTCCACGGCAATTGGCTTCGTTGAGCGCGAAGGGCGTGCACCATCTTTTCCAAAAGAAAGTCTCCGGCGTCTGATCGCCCTTCTCATTGTCTATTTATCAAAGGGCGGCCAATTCCGGCCTATTCATGCCAGCTCCAGGCCAGAAGTTGAGGCTCAGCCGATGAAGTTTCCGAACTGTGTTCAGGAGACCGTCATCCCCCAATCCACATTCTCAATAAGAGAGAATCTAGAGTCTCCCGAAAGAGCTGAGGGCTATCTGTTCATGACTTTCGCTGCTGTGGTTTTCGGTCATCCTGTTGATTTCCACGGGGTGGTACGCGGTGTCAAGGATGCACTGAGCATTTGTACCTCTGCAACCGAATTAATTAATATCAATGCAACCAATCTTGACAACTGGTTATAAAGTAAGCTTGTCAAGAACGCTGATACTTCAATCGTCAAGGCCAAAACCAGTGCCTCTCTCAAAATGCCCCATTGAAATTGACAGAGCTTATTCACGCCGGGTTACAGTATTGAATCGCCTTGCCGAATAGCTTTTAGTGCGATCGCCTCGACCGGGTCGCTGGTCCGAATACCGGTGCCGTGAGCATCGACGTAGGTCGTATCGGCAAGGCCTAACCCGCCCTCGGCAAATTAGACACTGAGAATGAGCGCCCTTGAGCAGCTGCAGATGGAAGGGCAACGCGGGGAAAACAGCTGGTCTAAATGACGGCCGTCTTCCAGAAAATACCCAAGTAACGCCGCTGGTCTTCAGAGCTGGATTCAGAGGCTTCAAGACGCAGAACGCAGCGGGTGTGACAAGTGCAAGTCAGCCAGCTTGGATGTCGCTGGAAATCGCTATAATTATCCCCTTCGCGAGCGTATTCGTTTGAGTTATGATTTAAGGACTGTCACTTGCTATCCAAATTCAGGACGTGTAAGCGTGTCAGGGCACCCACGATTTCTGGAGAAGCATCAGGTCCCGGTGCGGCCCTTCAGCACCGAATGAGGACCTGTCTTGATAAACATGTCGATCGTAGGGTGACTTCGATTGAAAAGATCTAGACGATCTGTTCGATTTGGAGCGACTTGCCAGATTCGCGCATGGTATTCCGCATCCTGGGGTCATTCCGGGTCGAGGATGGAGTTGGTGACTGACGATAACATGTCCGCACTGGGACGTGACTTTGATCCCCAAGGCGGGGACTCTGAGTTCACCTCAAATAATTCGTCCGACCACGCTCCTAGCCGGATACCAATTTCTCTGTCTTTCGGTGACAGGGCCTCTCAGTGACAGGGAATTGTCTTGCAGAGTCCCCTTTGTAGCATGTGCGTCAAGTGGACCACGACGTCCGAAGGCTGGAAGCACGATTTGGCCTTCGTTCGCTCAGATGCACCCGTCGAGAGCGCGAGCAAAAAAAAAAAACGAGATGCAAATCACTTAAAAGACTGGCAATCGGTCTTGTGCCGCTTGAGATGTTGATTCCGCGGGCGACTTTGGCAACTTTTGTACCCAATGAATCATTCGTGTAGCACCGGGCGGCATCCGCAGGTGGGGGTGGACTTGGTGGACTGGGTGGGGTGGGGAGGTGGAGGTGCCGTGGCTTTTCCGGACCACAGCCCCACATTTCGAGCGGCCAATCAACGCTGCCCTGAGAGCGAAATGTACCACATATGTGGTACGCTTATGTCAACGACACATGTGTCCCGACCGTCCGATGTCTTCAAGCTTTGTGACAACAAATTCTTCGCGAATCGCCGGCCATTTCATACATTTCCATCCACTCGTCGACTCTGCTGTGTCCAAGGAAGGCAATCAAATTTTTTTTTTTTTTTTTTTTTTTTTTTTTTAAGCTGCTCTCGCAAACCCGATCACTCCTCCGCGGGGGTCGGTGGCCAATGGGGGAGCCGGAAGACCGCAGCGACATCAACAAGACGGCATCACATTTCTGCTGTTCAGATGCATCCCGCAATTCATCTGCCGACTGATTTATCTGTTAGCCCAATTATCTGGTGCTGCAACTTTGCGTGCAGCCGAATCTCTGGCGCCTATATCTTTCCGCTTGAGTCTGCAGTGCTTGGCCTTGATCTTCAACCTCAAAAAGGATGCTGCGTGCATGTCAGCGGCCTGCTTACGTAGGGCCGCCTCCGCCCACGACCCCTGGTGGTGATGCTGATGTGGCGCGTGCTCCGTGCGCAACCTTTGTGCTGCCAGGTGGTGGACAACTTTGCGACAGTCAGCAGCCGTTGCACAGCCCAATTATCCGCAGAGGTGATTTCCCGGCGCACCCAAGCACTGTCATGCAAAATTCTTAGTGCGCAATATTTACATGCCAGCTTCCATGCAACTTTATGACTGGGAAGCCGTTGCAAAACTGTCCGAAGAGGTGTTCGCCTCAAAAGTGCTGTTAGCAGCTGGGCAAAGCCGCACTCTTGGGCTGCACACGATGTGACTGGCCAGCCTTAGGATATCGCTGGTATCGTAAGGGCAGGCCAACCAGAGAGACGATTCACCCTTAGGATACCGTCGGTATCATAAGGGTAGGCCAATCAGAGAGAGGGTCGGAAATCCATCACCAGAAGCTTGGACCACAACAGGAGTACGTACTCAAGGACAGCCGGGTACCTTGCCCGATGCACTTCCAGGCGCAAACAGGCACCTTGCAAACACGACGAGGACACAAGGAGGAGTGATGAGATGTTTTGTCTTCTAGACTCACGGCTAGAAGACACTTTGAGAATTGATTTCCAGCTGGGAATCGCGTGTGCATGCATCAATTAGGCTCCGCACCAGAGACGTCAGCCTCTACCCTGTCTGTGTGTGACGGGACCCAACAAACGAGGGCCGGTGACATGCTCTGAGGTGGGTGGCTTGGGAGACGTTTATTGCAGGTTAATAACGATGCAAGCCGACAAGCTAGCTAGCTGAAGGCAGCATTTCGATGGAGTGCGGACGCCCGAGTTTTCAGACTCATTCGGCCTGGATGGGAGATTCCACGGTGGTCCTTCCGTTCAATTCCTGACGCTTGCCCCGCACCAAGTCCTGTGACTGCACTGAAGCAGGTACGCTCCGCGCCGATGACGAAATCTGTCCAGAGGCCGCAATGTGGTCTGAGCTTCGGACGCAGCTAAAATGCTGCGTCCGAAGCTCAGACCACCATTTTAGCTGCGTCCGAAGCTCAGACCACATGGCTGTGGCGCAGTGGCCTGGACCCTCACCTCACTGCGCGACCACATAACCGCAGAAGCAAGAAGTCTTGAGAAATGACGATATCGTTGCGATCGAGGATGCTCATTCTGCGCCAAGTGCCTTCTCTCGAATAAGTCCCTCAGGCACGTCAAGATGATCATCCCCTGCACTGCGGCTGCCCTGATCCCCGCTTTCTTCTCTTGCACCCCAGCCCGGTCTCGAACCCAAACCGACATGCTTTTCGCGCGCATCGACGAACAGCAATTGCCCCTCCTTCCGCCTTCGACAGCCTCACATTTTTGTCGCCTGTCAACGTCCACCTGCGGCCAATTCGTCGATCAGCGTGCGCGCGCCAGGCCTCTTGATCGCTGGCCGCTGCCTCCAAGTTTTGCCTCCTGCCTCGACCATGCTGTCGTCGACAACCCTTCGTCAACGCCCCCTCCGCCGACCTTGCGTTAGAGATCGATCAAAAAGCCGAGAAAAGAATCGCCCACGAGCAATTCATGTCCCTAGAGGCTCCGGCCCTTGAACCGATCCGCGCCGTTCATTTGTGTCCCTGCAACGGACCGCACCTTCTAGTGGTCTGGTTCACTGATACCAGTGATGTGACTGGCCAGCCTTAGGATACCGCTGGTATCATAAGAGCAGGCCAATCACCTTAGGATACCGTCGGTATCCTAAGGGCAGGCCAATCAGAGAGACGATTCACCCTTAGGATACCGTCGGTATCATAAGGGCAGGCCAGTCAAGTTTTGCCTCCTGCCTCGACCATGTTGTCGCCGACTTCCCTTCGTCGACGCCCCTCCGCTAACCTCGTGTTAGTGATCGATCAAAAGCCCAGGCAACGAAACGCCCACGAGCAGTCCATGTCCTGAGGGGCTGCGGCCTTTGAACCGACCTCCGTGACTGCAGGGTACAGTTTGGTCAACACATCAGCGTCGGCACCTACCTTTCGAGAAGCCGCCTTATTGGCGCCCGGCCCACCATGCCGCACAAGATCCAGGTTGCTTCGACTCCTGCCCCGACGAAAAGACGCCTACCTCCGCACGGCTGGAACCGATGTCGTCCGGCAGGCTCTTCGATGCCTACCCCTCGAAGCCTCTGTTTCGACAAGAGAACGCTGGTTGCGCAGAATCGGAAGAGATCCAGAGAGATCGCTGCGCACGGCGTCTTTGAGTTGAGCTACATCATGGTCAAGTAGCGATTGGACGGATGGACTACGTTGGCTACCGACCGTCACGGCTGAAGGTGCGAGCAGAAGTACGCCGCAACGCAGCTATCTACGCGGAGGCATGGAACTCGCTGGAACGGCCAACCAGGCAATCGTTACGCGAATTGCTTGAGGTAGGATTGATCATTACCTGTAAGACGCATTGGCTTCGCGCGATTTGGTGTTGCGCTGGCACTGGAACAAAAGAGGACGTTGCCGGTGACCGCATGCGCAGCGATGGATCTAGCTCTATGCCAACAGATGTGTCAAGAGCTGTTCTAGCGTCTACAATAAACTCTGTGTTTCCATCTTGTGCACCCTGCCTATGGTATATCTGCCAAGTCGACGTGTGCCCGCGAGAATGATCGGACGAACAGCACGAGCCCAACCTTTGTCTGCGAGCGAGACCATGGACGCCGACTTCTCGGTGTTTTGTTCTCATGCCTAGCCCATCTAGTCACCGCACACAGCAGCGGCGTCCCAAGGTATGGACACCGCAAGTCTCCCAAACGGTCGAAACCGCGAGCATCGTGAGAGACCTAGTTTTGCATCGGCATCAATGAAAATGGGGACCTTGGGTTGGTCTCGGGAACAGCAGAAAGATGCGACGTCTGAATGTTGCATGTCTCGTGGGGTGCAGGCAGATGTCATGGACGCAGCAAGAGGGAGTCAGGAGGGGAAAGTTGAACTTGCCCGAAGGGTGTTGGCGATTAGTTCGCAGCCGGCCGCTGATGGCCACGATGCGCGCCAGGTGGCCGATGTCACGATCAGGCATAGGAAGACCAAGGAGGAGACCTGGGGAAACTCAGTAACTTGCTAAAAGTAGCTATCGGCTCCATTGTGCGAAGAATTCCAATGCGAATGCAGAGCCATGACTCCCAGCCCGCTGCCATGGAGCCCGTCGAGATGCAGTCGCTGGCCACGTTCCTTTTTGCCTTCTAGCCTTTCGCGCATGCTTTCGGCAGTCCATAGCTGCCTCGTCATGTTCCATGCGCCCCTCTGTGAAACCTCCTACTAGGTGGGCTCGAAACTTCCTCGACCTGTTCGGTACTCTCCAACATTGCGCCCTCCGACCTCCTGTTGTCCGTTCTGGAGTTCTTCTGGCGACCTTGAGAGCGTGCTGCATGAGCTACGAAGAGTTGTCCTCGGAACGTGTGCTCGCAATCTTGTCTCGCGACTGGGTCCGGGTACGGGTGTCGCTGTTGTCTCTCCTTGCGAGACTAGTCGTTGTGGCGATGGCGGCGGAGATCAGGGCGTTCAACTGCGCGTCTCGCATCGGGGCAGACGTCCTTGCTGCAGTGTTTCCAAGTAGAAAAGACATGTGGTCTCGCCCGAGCACAGCGATTCGAGCAGCTAGCTGAAGAATCTCTTGCTTTTGGGCGGGGGATAAGGATGCTCGTTCTGCCGACGAGGCGGAGGCCGGAAACGCCGCGGGGCCAGTGGAGGAGGTGTCGCTCTGGGGAGACATGACGTTCGGGGTGTCAGAATCGTCGTTCGAAGCAAAGGTGTCGAGGTATGCGAGTCGCGTCGAAGCACGGAACGATTCGACGTGGCGGTCTTTTGGAGACGGGAGGAGCAGACGGTGACTTCTTCGGTTTTGATCGGGGATCTGGCGGGTTGAACGAATTCGGTCAAGGTCAGATTGCGGTGATTGTCAATTGGGAAGAGCAAGCTTGGTTGTGATGAGGAGAGATTGCCCAGAAGAAGAAGGAGACGTCCGCGTTGGCTGCTTTCCGGGGGCAGGGATGAGATAAGCGTTGTTGATGGCTGGGGAAGGACCGTCGCTGACGGTGGACCTGCCTCTGTGTTCCTTGCCCCGGATGGATGGTATGTGCCTGCTCCAGGACAATCCTGCCTGGGCGAAGCCTCCTTGGGTGAGTCGTGCCTGGGGACAGTCCTACCTAGGGACAGTCTTGCCTGGGTGAGTCGTGCCTGGAGACAGTCCTGCCTGGTTGAGTCCTGTCCAAGAACAATCCTGCCCGGGTGACTTCCCCCTGGGCCAGTCCTCCCTGGGTGTAGGTAGTCCTGGCATGAAAGTGCCTGTCTGGGCACTGGAGCAAGGAAGGAGGCATTTCAGGGACGGAAATGCCCGTCTCTTATCTCCCAACGGGGATGCATCGCCCCAGAAAGATCCGGGGCGGCAGGTGCAAAGAAGGCATGATGATGACGGGCATTGATAAAACAGTCAGAGCCAGGTCAGGTGCACATGTGGGGCACATGACTGCCGGGCAAGAAAGACCTTGGGACAGAAGTGACGGGCAGGAAACAGCCCTGACAGTTCCTGCCCCAGCATGATAGACCCGGCATGATAGACCCGGCATGAAGGACCCGGGTGCGAAGGATGCAGGTACGAAAGAGACGGGCAGGAAACAACCCCGCCAATACAACCCCGGGCACAAACCTTCCCTGAACTACCGTTTTGGATTCCTCCCAACCTACCCGTTAGATCTGGGCATTGCCATGCCAGCCCTTTCTCTCCGTCACAATCAACCATCAGTGATGATCCTTCCCCAGGCATCAAAGACCTGGGCATGAACAGTCCAAGCCTTCTTAGCAGACGGGCATGAGCCTGCCTGCCCTGCCGTTTTGAATGCTCCCGGTATCCCCATCATGTCTAGGTAGTATCATGCCAGCCCCTTCCCTCTGCCATATTGAACTCCAGGCAACATTCCCTCTCGGGGCATGGAGGACCCGGGCACGAACAGCCCAAACCTTCCTTGCAGACGGAGCATGAGACTCTCCTACCATTCTGGGTTTCTGTCGATCTCTTCATTGGATCCGGACAGTTTCACGCCGCTTCCTTCCTCTGTCAAACCGAATCCCAACAGTCCCTTTCCGGGCATGAAAGACCTGGGCATGAACAGTTCAAGCCTTGTAGATTGGGATGAACCTCTCCTACCGTTTTTGATTGCTCTCAGTCTCCCCATTGGATCTGGGCACTGTAATGCCGGCCCTTTCCCTCCGTCACATTGAACCTCAACAGTCTCTCTCCGGGCATCTATCCCATTGTGGCTCCTTCCCAGCTGAGACTTCTTGTCAGGCATTATCATGCCCGGCATCACTCCCCCATTATGCGCCGCTTCCACAAGATCCCAAGGCTTCAGGCACATGCCTTCCAGAATAGCTGTCCTTCGTGACACTACCTGCCGCAACATGAACTTGGCCCTGCCAATAACCCGTGAGCCATTCCAGAAATGCAGGCACATAATGGCGGCGTCCTTCCAGACCTTCACAATGCCCAATTGAGACTTGGGCATAAATATCCCGAATATCCCCCCGTAGTCTGTGATTTTCTCTTCTTGGTTCTTTGGCGGCCATCGATCTCGTTCTCTTCTCTTCGTGGCTTTTTTCTCTCGTTTTCGTGTCTTCTTCCTCACGTTTTCCAAGTCCATCAGGCGTCTTTTACATCATGTCTCTCTTTACGACAGTTTCTGACTACGACACGGCGTCCGCCCTCCTCCGCTTGAACGAACTCCTCTCCCTCCGCCCAGACCATCCGCAAAAGGCCTCCATTCCCGCCTCTTTCCACAGACTCCACCTAGCATGGTGGAATGCCAGATTGCACGATAACGAGGCTATGGACTGGCCTGAGTTCGTGTGCCAGAACATCAAAGAGCTCGATGCCACTCTCACCCTGGTCTTCGGCACTCACATCCCCACGGCTTTCACACACAAGCCAGACGTCGTGTCACGATTCCACAACGCCGCCGCAGCCCTGCAGCTCACCCCACACGCCATGTTTCTATGGCTAGGCCGAGATGTCCCGACAAAGGCTGCCAGCACCAAGTTGATCTCGTCTCTGGTCAACGGTCGCTCTACAAGCTTCGACAAGTCCACTGTCCTTGCTGCTATTCGGCAGGCCACAAACGAGAGGCATAACGACAATCTTCTCCCACCTGAGCCAAGCACTATTGATGTGACCAAGGCTGCAAAAGGTATGTTATTGCCAGCTATCCCAACCAGTCACTTGTCTGGGCTTTGTGTACACTCTCAGTTGAACGATGCTAACTCTATTGACAGCTCTCAGGGAGACACAAGCGGCGGCAGAACAACCTGAGGACCCGGAGATGGGACGCAACACCCAGACGGATGCTACTACGGCCATGAGCTTCGTCGAGCCCCCACAGCCTCTAGAGCTCCCCCAGTCTCCGGAGCCCAGTGTTTCGATGGATCCAATTACAGATGACGCGACACTGCAGGCTACAAGCTGTGCTTTCGATGACTTTCAGGAGTCATCATCCGTTCTCGACACCATCAACGACGTTGACATGACAGAGGCCCCGGCGACCATCGCCGTCACTGTGGCTACGGATGGCACCATGTCGTTTCAATACGAGGGTCTGGATGCCGAAACCGCCCGCTTCATCGCGCTCGTTCTCGAGCTTTCAAAGTCAGATGTCCCTGCCAGACTGGCTGTGCCCGGGACCTACGCATCCTCCTTTGCTGCCACGGCTGCTGCTCATGCTGCTGTCGAGACTTACATCAACTCTGGAATCAGAATAACGATCAGGGATGAACGGACATGAGGCTGGCGGGGCTTTTTGCTGTGTTTCTGTGTTTGGCGGTCTCGGGCTCTTGTGTCTTGTGTGTGTTAGTGTGTATTGAATTTTGGGGTTGAGCGTGGCGTCTGGGTGTTGGGTCTGGGCTGGGAGTTTTGTCGGTGTCTTTTCTTTCTCTGAAGCATTTACATGCAAAGGTCGTTTAATAATTGAATGATGACCGGCTGCTTCAGCAGCGAGGTGCGTTTCGGCACCACACATATTCGTTTCTCGTCCCTTTGACTGTTGTTACTCAAGCGGACCTGGACATGACGATCCAGTCTGATGTGTCTGGCATGTTGTTGCGCAGTTGAATCCCAAGCAGTCGTCTGATTGCTGAATAGAATTTAGCGTATCAATCCACAACCAAGTCGTTGCACGACTCTCAAGCGCAGCAATTAGGTCTGACTAAAAGTTCACCTTCTATCTGCCAGTCTCACCAGAAAATATATGAGGTGGACGGAAGTGAAGTCAGATTTGCATCGGAGCAACCCGTTTATTGCTGGAGTTCTTCCAAACTCAAAGCGGGACTTGATGGAATCGATAAGTGTCGGATCTGAGGAGGAGCCGAGAAAATTGGGGATGAAATCATGCATATGCCCCTTCAATCTCCACGGATGCCTGGCTCCTCGACTGTCCTGATGCTTTGAAACTGACTGTGGTGCATGTATGAGGTATTATGTCTTCAGATGAGCCACCGAGAAGGCCGCCAATCCTCTTGGAGTGATGTTGATGTCCCGTATGTGAGTCTGCCGAATCAGAACGAATCTATTTGTACTTTTTGATGAACTGACACGCAAAAATTGCATGAAGGTCATGCGTACGTGGAGAATCACCTCTGAAAATGAGGCATTGATGTGACGTGACTGGACTGAGAACGAGGTGCCTGTACTGCTCCCACCTCCCCAACTAACCCCGGCAAACCCATCTTGGGTTGGCTCGAGATCTCGTCAACATGGTGCAACATTCCAATCTTGATATTGGCCACAACCTATCGAATGCAGGGGCAGTCTTGAGCTAAACTCAGGTTGATAAGTAAAGCAGCATGTAATTGGGGGCAGTGCTCATGGCGAGTTCGCTGGCGAGTCCAGCGCAGTCGCGTAGATGAGAAGACAAGCTTTGGAATATCCGAGAAACCTCCGAAGCGACATGAAATCCTTCGTGCTCACCTCCACCCATTGAACCAATTGTATTCCGTTGAACATTTCCCGCAACTCTGTTTGTGTTTTGTGATGACTGAGCCATGATTCCCTAGCATATTGCACTCTTCGCCACGAGCCTTTGGGAAGATTTGGCCGTCTACCTTGCCGTGGAGCAGTGAGAGATGCTAGGCCCTGGCGGTTGTTGCGTTGAGGTTCGTGCTCCCATCGAAGTGACGAAAAGTTTCGGTAGCCTGTTGCTTGCCTCGCTGCATCTTGAACGCGCTGTTTGGATCGGAGCGGGTCGTGGTCCTGCATGGACCTGGCATCTTGCCAGGTCAGGATCAGCAGGGCTTGTTGCCAGCAAGACAGCGACCGCAAGTGTCTTTGCATGTAAAGGGCCGGAATAATGAAAAAAAGGAGCTTTCGCACTTTAAAGACAGCCCCGCCCGAGTCTGCCACATCAAGCGTTCGGCAGTGCATGCTCGCGTCCACCTCAACTCAGGTACAGCACCGTTGTGATGAGTTGAACTGCATCGCCCACTTGTGCTACAGCTCATCGGAGCCGGAATTCAATCTATTCGCCCCCGATGTGCCTTTCGATCGAATCATGAATGTGCATGCGCTGGAAATTATAGGGCAGATTTTCATTTGAACATGGCCGCTGACCGTCACACAACAGCAGCTATTCAACCAAATTTGCCAGAGGCTTTCATTGAACATGTCCTGAGCGGGCCTCAAAGAGAACGACTGCGAAAAGATCCTCTGATCCGTGTAGATTGGAACATGGAAGTTATCTATCCTCTTTTCTAATTTGTTGTTGAGCCTCGGACCACTCTCCCGGGTTGGAACTCTGTGTGACTATGCGAGCATGTTTTCAGTGTCATAAACCATTCATGGATGAGAACATCCCAAGCCAAGACACCCCAAATATTTCATAACTGTTTGCACATTTCTCTCAATGAGCTGACGACGGGAGATTGCGGTATGATGTCGATGCCCACCTTGGATGACAACCCACTTCCAACGTAGGAGCATGCAGCTATAAGGCTTCTCTTTTCTACATCATCCTCGCTCTGATCTTCTCAGCCTTTTCTAATCGGCCCGAATTCTTGTACGTTGATGTAATGTTCTCCATGCAGGCTAGCATGGGAGGATGCCCCTCCCCAATCAGGCTCTGCATAGACTTCATTAGCGGGACCGCCAGATCCTCGCCGTGCTTCCATCGGCCTCGCCGCATACACATTATTGCAAGGTTGCACAAGCCTACCAGACTACTGGGATAATCTTGCCAATCGCTGGTCTGAACTGACTTCGTAATCCGCACAAGAGGTCCCTCAGCCTCTTCCCACTTACCCTCTTCCACGGTTAACACGGCTAGATTATTCATAGCTGTTAATGTAGAAAGGCCGTCCTCTCCGAAGACTCTCTTCATTATCTCTAGCCCCCCTGCGGGCAAATTCCCCGCCTCCGTTCTTCGACCTTGATTATGATAGGTTGTGGCAAGGTTGTTGAGAGTCCCAAGAGTAGTGTGATCCTCTTTCCAAGAGCCTTTCGCATCGTCTGTAGCAGCTGGACAAGTAGCTGCTCGGCCTGCGGTAGTCGACCTTGGGCGAGATACGTTGTTCCCAGATCAGATAGGTTCTGTAGTGTGCCCAAATCGCCGTACCCAAGGGCAACAATTCTTCTTTCTTTTTTCTCTGCAATCTGCCCAAACAGCTTGTTGCTTTCCTTCTTCCGACCCATTTCAGCATAAGTTGGCCATGCTGCTTATTCGAAGAGGACTATGCTTCCCAAGTGTTCTCTCTATCGTTTCCATTGTCCGCAGTTCCAACTCTTCAGCCTTCTGAAAAAGGCTTGCTTCACGTAAGTTATCGCTAGTTCGTGCGTGATCTCAAGAGTAGCCTGATGCTCCTCCCCTAGGATTTCCTCGAATGTCTCTTTTATGTCTTTAAAGGTCTTCTCGGCCTCTTTCAACTGGCCTCGAGTCCTCTGCGAAATCGCCACGACGAGTATGTTCTGAAGGTTGATGGGTGGGTCTCCGGCAGTACCCGCCTTTGTCCTCACCGGCACTAACAGCTCCTCGGCCTCTTTCCCTCTCCCCTCCTGAAAATAGATCATACCCAGGTTGGACATTGCGAACTTCTGGAGTTCTTCTGTGTCCTTGAAATTGTTGATAGAGGCAATGCTCAAATTTTGCAAGTGTACCACTAAGTGGCGGCCAAACTGAGGCGTCGATTCTCTGTTGAACTGACAGCATCCTGCCAAAACAAAGACCTCATACCACCATGGCCATAGATAGTCTCATTCGTTCTATTTTGCCTTCCATTACACCAGACTATGCATTGATACACCAGGCCACGCTACGCCATGCCCTTCAACCTTCTGGAGCAAGTTGTAACGGACTAACGCTTCCCGAGCCTGTCAGTACTTGAAATCTTCCCATCCCTTGTCAGTGCTCGACATAAATTGCTACAGCTAATACTGAGCTCCATCAATAGATTCGTTGCTCAGCGTGGTGTTGACTTCTGCCATGCCAAGACTGGCCAGACGAAACATCTCCTCCTCCACGATGCCGCCTTTGAATTGAGCAATGAATGTGAGCAACAGGTCAGGTCGCGTTTCCATATTCTCTTTGGAGATCCTCTCGATTGGAGCGTCCCCTACTGTTCACACAGTCTTTTCCGTCGGTCGCAGCCCCCGGAAGTCATTCTTTCGAAGCAGCTCGGTATAATGCCTTTCGTAATCATCGAGATATTGGAATAAGGCCAGCTGGGCATTCGGGTCGTTGCAAATATAGACACTGGCAATGTCAGTAGCGAGCGCCAGGAGCCCAAGTCTCCGCGCCAGATCGCTGCAACCCTGCTGAATGTCTGTGGAAGCTGACTTTGTGTTCAGACGTATGTATTTGAGTAGAACCGCCACGCCCTCCGACTTTGACATGAGACCGACATAAACCCATTCGCAGGCTCCATTAACCAGTCGTATGCTCCAGTTATCTTAACTAGTTATAATGAGACTCCTACGTCTACCCTTTAGTATGATCTTCCGGACGCCCCAACTAACGTCATCGGCGTTTTCAACTATCACCAGCCACTCCTCGTCAGATTCTACTCTGTCGTGAAGCCAGAGATTTACCGTCAGTGCAGCAGGGTCTTCAAAGACCGGCTCTCGAATCGCGCTATGGTCCCGAGGAAGCTCAAACTGGAGCTCTACCGCGCATCTCCTAAAACTGTGTCGCATGGACTCCTCATCTTTCGCATCAAGCCAGAGAATGGGATTAAACCGATCTCTGTGTTTTTCCGCGTAGCGTAGCGCCAACTGTGACTTACCAGTACCACCTAGGCCTTGAAGCAGAACTGCATGTAGGACTTCTGATGTTCCGTGTTGTGCTTGCAACTTCGCCTCGAGCTCTTGTGACAGCTCGAATCGTTCGGTATAAGTATCCACTAACTCAAGAGGGACGTGGTAGTACCATCTTAGTGACCTCATTAATCACTCACACACCTCAACAAGCTTTGACTTGACCATATCGTAACCGCCAAGTCTGGACCCAAACTTATTCAGTCCGTAATGATCGACCGACAAGCCAATATTTCTCACGTTCTTCCCCTGATACGTAGCAGAATGCTCTTGAACGCACTGGTGTTTTGGAGTTACTTACAGTGAATCTCGTCAAGAGGGTAGCTTCACTCACAAATTGCTGCCATCGGAAGAACCATAGCTGGAATAGAACGGTAGGTAGCTTTTCGAAGCGAAGAAGTTTGAAATCATAGAGGCCATCTCTGGTGGCATGGAAGAAGTGTCTGTGCAAGTCTTGCAACGGAAACCCATCGTAGCCTAGATCCGCTAGAATCTATGGATTCGAGCCAAGCGGCCTCAGAGCCTGTGCGAGTATCCATCCCCATGTTCCCATACTCGCCCCTCGATGCGGTGTGCCTAGAAAAAGGACTGCTTTCATGCAGTCCACAATATGAAGGAATCTCTGGCTCATCTGGTCTTGAATGAGTGCCTCGTATGGTTAGAATTGTTCGCCTGCGGAGTCACTTGCCTACTAACCTGTTTGACTACAAGTCCACCGTGGCTATGCGCTACAAAGATTAGATGTCTACCTTGGTCCTATAGCGAGGTATGAGTTTCATGCCGCACCCTATATGGCCTCGCTGCGTGTGCTTACCGTCTCAGAAACAATGATTTTCCAATGGATATCCTCGAGCAGCTCATTCCCCAGTGTCAGCAGCCGCGAACGCACAGCATCTTTCTTCCAGTACGAATCGTAATTATAGAAGAACATCCTTATATTCCGCTTGGAGGTTCTCTGGGAGGAAATCGCTAACCCAGTTTATGAATTGTTGTCTGCCTGGCGTCGACACTTCCGATAAATTGGCTTTCGCTAGCCATGTTGTATCAGGGTTTGAACCCAGTCCGTGAACGAGGATCATACTGCCTAATGCAGTGACTTTTCTCATTATACGGTGTCTTAAAGCGCTTACTCTACTCCGGAAGCTCGCTTTGGCAAATCGCCGCCAAATTGCACAACTCCATAACGTGATTTTGGGGCCTGGCCATGGTGAAGACGCGTTGGGATACCCTTTGTCACTTGGTGGTACAAGACCGCAATCAACAGCGGTACAATGAATACGCAAAAGGTTGCAGGGTGACGCATGGCTGTTAATGTATCTGCAGAATTCGTGTGGCCTTGCTGGAAACGCAGCTGTTCGTAGATAGCAGTCTGGTGGGCTGTTGTTTTGACTTGATCAAAAGATGTTCAGTAGCAACAGTATGAATTGTCGTCAGCTCAACGGCCAAGTGTTCCATTGCAACACCATGCATGAGACTCTTATTTGAGGGAGTGTTTCACCAGCCCCTCTGCTTGGCGAATGCTGGTCACCAATCGGTTATCAGTGTCTCTATTCAGCTAACCCGCTGTCCGCAGGCTCTTGTTTCTGTCTGTAGCTCTGTTGCACATTAAAATTCGAAATCATCGCATTTGAATCCAAGATATGCTCTCATATCGTGTTCACGTCATGGGGAACGTTCCTTTTGCCGCTGAGGTGGAGCTCTTCAACAAGCTGGAAGACCAGATCATCCCTGATGACACCGTTGCCCGCCTTGACGACGAACTATCATGCATAGTGCTTGAAGAACTTTATCCGAATCTAGACTTTTTCGCCGGCAAGTCAAGCTAACACATCGATTCTATTCACAAACACCTCCAGAAAGGCCGCAAGATTGTCATTACGGAGGACCCTGCCCTACATCTGGTGTGACATCGCGGCATCGTCTATATTAAACCACTACAGCACTACATGCTCAGCCATTCGTTTTGGGAACAAAACCTTGCCCCCGGGAGCCAGCACCGTCGAAATGGACTGGGATCCCTTCGTTCGTACGAGTCCTTGATTCGCCATCCGTCAGACTTCGAATTAGCCAAAGAGGCGCACCTCATCCCCACTTCGCCATCATCCTCGTCACATTCTGCAGTCCCTCAACCAAATAAACTTGAGTCTTCAACGAAGGAGTTGAGGTACTCCGACTTCAAGGCATTCATCTGCCCTTTTTCAAAAGTTTACGACGAAGAGGTATCCCCAAGATGGCACTTTGGACAGCTCCGTTTATCGCGACTTCATTGGGCAGTGCGTATCCTGCAGCCCCCTGCCGAAAGGAGGAGGGGATATCTGGGCATGCTCTTCTACGAGAAGCAGTTTTGGCAGACAGGACAGTTTCTCAGCGACTTCGCAGCCCCGCTCTTGTTCTTATTCGCGACACTCTCTCTGATCCTGTCGGCGTTGCAGGTGGTTCTGGCCTCAAAGTCTGGCAATTACGAGGAAGGATGGTAAGCCATCCCAAATGGAAGCGCCTGGTTTGCAATTATGGTCATTGTCGCTGTTGTCGCTGTTGTCGCTGTTGTCGCTGTTGTCGCTGTTGTCGCTGTTGTCGCTGTTGTCGCTGTTGTCGCTGTTGTCGCTGTTGTCGCTGTTGTCGCGGTCTTTGCTGGCTTGAGCTTCATTGGTGGTAGCGTCGTGCTGTGGCAGGTCCATTTTGGCTATCGGTCGTGGAGGAAAGGTCGTTCAGGGAGCAGACAGGTGCAACGGCCATGATCGCAAAGACGAATAATCTGAGAGATTGTTGACCCAGAAACCTGGATTATCATTGAGTCTACACTCTTCAGGATAAAACTTCCCAGCCATACCGACTGCCCCGCTAGAAAACTCGCGCGTGAGTACCTTTCCCCGGCGAGATGACGATGACGAGGATGATGTGCCACCTCCGGATATCAGAACCGTCAACAGTCAAACGAGGGACAGCGGAAATTCAGCTGTAAGACCTACCGCTTCACAGATAAACCAAATCGATTGATTCAAACTATTGTACTTTTGTTCTTCTTCCCCCCTTCTTTTGCATTTCTTTTGCCATGCATCACCTTCCAGATCACGACAGCGCCCGTGTGATCACACCCCCCCTTTAACTTCTTGGTAGATGTCAGGTTTCGTATGGTGCAAGCAGTTGCGTGTGCGTTTCCAATAGAACTAGTAATCGACTAAATATGAAGCGCTAGACGCTAAGACGCGGCCGCGTCCATGACATGGCTGCGGCAACACCGGATCGAACACGGAGCCGGCAGAAGTAGTGTACGCTTCCGTTTCGTTCAGGCGACGGTGTGAAACGCACGCGCCAGCCCGACGTACGCTGACTACCGAGATGTCTTTCCAGATTGTCGCGCCGCATGAAAAGGACTCCGGGGCGCCCGGCACCGCGTATGTTAGTCCCAGCGCCGTATGAATCCAACTGGGGCAACGAAGCGGTATCAACTGTTGAACAGGCTACTCAGAACAGCGTCCGTCCATTGAATGGAGCCCACCGCATTCTGCATGTCCCTATCCGTAGAGTATCTCCATCTTGTAAGCGGGCTCACTGCAGCCACGCGTTTCCCGATCGGTTCGTAAAAGCTTCTCGCCGACGTTTCCAACGGAGATCGCGCATACGAGCGGACAGCCGCTGCGGAATACACAGCCTCAACTCGGCGACATAACTTTTGGGGCCTTTCGGTCCGCCAATCGTGCATGGATGTTCGGCCTCTTGCTCATGGCATCCAATTCGCTGCGGCGCGAGGCATCCTCTCTGACCATCATTGACACCCAAACTGCAGGCAGAAAGCTTGCATCCAATCATCTGCATGGTGGCTAGCGGATACCCAGCCTGCATGGTCATCTTAAAGAGAGACGCACCCCCACGCACAACAAGCAAATCAGCCCGCAAATATCACCGTCATAGAACCCGTGGGACTCGCCGTCGGGATCACGGGGCTGGCAGGTCCCTTCAGCACGTGCTTAGAGGTTGTTGAGAAGGTGGATTCCTACAAGAGCTTCAAGCACGACTCGCATTACCTAGCTGTCCAGTTCCAAGAGTCGTTTCGAGCAATGGGGTTCTGCCGTCGGCATCAACAGGGGCACATTGTCAAGCGCCCACCAACCCGCTCTCGACGATCCGCCAACGCCATCGACAGCGAAAGAACTCTTGTCACTCATTCACAGGGTATGGGTCAACGACGACGATGTTGCTTCTGAAACCTTCCTGCTGAGCAATGTAAATCCTGCCAAGAGGAAGCTCTCCGTGCCCAACCATGTGCAACCTCGCGGGGGCGCCCCCTTGAATTCGCTGAGGCGGAAGATAAAGTTGAACAGTTTGGCGTTCCGGTGCAGCACCTGCAAAACATCGTTACCCCCAACGGCGTGAAAAGTACTTCCGCTGTACATGGCGCATCCGCAAGGGGCCAAGGCCCTGGACATCTGCAAGGTTCGCATGCGAGGGCATCCCCCCGCGATACCCGGCAAGTTCATCTAATCGCAATTACTAGACGATTGGATCCATGAAGGTGCCTGGATCTCCAAGCTCCGGCAGATTGTAGCTAGGTTGGACGAAGAAATAACAGGTAAAAATACCCTGCTGACCGCTGTGCATGGTGACGGGCGCAGCCAAAACGCAATGGGAACTGCGTTCTTGGATGAGCCGCCATTCCCAAAGTAAAAGATAAAAACAATTCTATAGTTGTTTTATAGTATCCTCTAAATATTCCCCTATTTTAACTCATTCTTCATACACTTAGAACCACAGATAGCAGGTCCACCCTTCAAAGTGTTGTCCCATTTAGTCTCACCCAGCTTTTCAATATCACGAGTCAACTCAGCATTGCCTAGGTCCATTAGGGCCTCCAGCACGGCTGATAAGGATTCGCTATCCACCCCGTCTCGGTTGACACTGATCGCATGAACAGCGGTAACACCAATTTCGCCATTGGGAAACATTGGCGGAGTCTCATGGACAACCATAAAAGGCATTTCCTTCGCGTCCAGTCCCCAGTAGATCACTGACCAAGACTGCATGAAACCCTTTCCAGGGCCATCTAAGATCGTATTGTCAAATACAGCATCCCAGTCAGAGTTCAGAGCAGGAAAGTTCAATCGGCGAGGGGTGTTGTAGGCTCGGACGGAGGCCACTTCACGGCCACCACCGCCGGTGGCGCCATTGCGGGCTGTTTTGTTGTCTGCTGGGGTCCAGGTTGTGATTTCATTGAGCTCTCCTGCCAGAGTTCCTGCAGTGCAGTCCGCGGTATTATTCTTCTCACAGGTGGCGATGGCAGGAGTGAGGTCCCACTGCAAGTTGCCGTAAGTGAGGTAGGACGTTCCGGAAGTGTTCCGAATGGACCAAGTACCAGCGAAGAAGCCAGTAGGAGGGGCCACAAAGTTGGAGCCGGGCGCGTTGCATCCAGAGGTAGCGTTTCCAGTGCCGTTGACCGCTGGATCGAGGAAGGGTGGAAGGCGCACCAGTAGTTCTGAGGGTGGACAAGAGCTTCCGGAGATGAAGGCCGAGACTGAGGCCGCTTGGGCGAGGCCAGCCACGGCGAGAGGTAGGAGCCTATTGGTAAAAGCTTGAGGTTGCATGATGAGCAGCCAGACTTGGATTGATGTAATAATATTTGGTTTGCGTAAGAATTCGTCGTGAAAGTGGTGCTGGTGTAGAGGTTGAACAATTTCCTGGATGGCATACTCACCTTATATGTTCCTAGGTTCACCTTAGATAGTATCAGTCGTCCTGTCAGACCAGGTGCCGAAGGAACTACGCGAGATGAATGCGAGCTCAAGACGCCCGCCATTTGACATAGTTAGCAATGATCGATGGACTGAATTGAGTTGCTGCCTAAAAAGTGTCAATGACAAGTCGCAGCTTCGTTCGTTATTCGCGGCGACGATGACATCCACGCTCCGGACAGCGGTGGGGTGGGACAGTGGACCACCAGACTGGCCGTGAGATTCAAACGCGAACCAGTCTGCGTTGAATCCGAGGTCCGAGGCGGCACTTACCGAACCAGCGCTCACATGGGAACACCCAAGATCCCAGCCATGCGTTCGACATTTAGCGCGCGCCGCTAAGACCATTAGGTAGGGGATCTGCCGGCCGCGCGTGGGACCTCGGGTAATACGCGAGGTTCCGAAGTATGACTTGGCCTGTCTAATGTCTATATCAGGTTAGTTTCGGGACCTGAGCTGGTGGCTTCTTCGGTTTTCTCGCAACTCAACTCACCCAGAAATGGCCGCAGGCTCCAGTCATCCTCGCATCCCTCACGGCACCACAGTCTCCGGCATCTCACTTCGTAAAGCGCACGCGAACTTTCCGAGATTTCAGCGCTACGAGCTCGCTTGAACCCCCTGGAGCTCAAAAGAAACGCGCCTAGCATGCCTTCTGGACGCAGTGCAACCAAGTCCCGGCACGGGTGCGACCGCTGCAAGCAGCGTCGGGTTAAAGTATGTGTCTTGTTGCGCAGCATATCGGACGTAATGGACCATGAGATGTGGTCGGAGATCATTCAAGCTTTCATCTGAATACGTATACTTACCGGCATGTTGATAGTGCGATGAAGAGGCACCTTGCAGAAATTGCATCAGAAGAAAGGAACACTGCAGTCTGCTTGATAATCAAAACCCTCCTTCGCTAGCTCCACAGTTCCGCGACAACCCGATGCTGAACATTAAACACCCTGAAGCAACAACATGGGCGTTCGATCTTTATCTAATGAGTCACTTCTCTACCTCCACTGTACACACTTTCAGTAGCTTTCCTTCGGTGGTCAACGCCTGGCAGACCACCACCGTCAGCGACGCAGCATTGTGTCCTTTTCTCCTCCATGGCATGCTCGCCATCTCAGCCCTGCATCTTGCCAGTAGGCATGGATCTGCGAACGACAGCAACCGCCAATACGATCAGAATTACACGCATCGTGACTGTATGCGTGCTTTCAGGCATCATCAAGACCAGGCCATGCCGGAATACCGCCGCAAGCTGCAAGCTCTGGACTTCAGCGGCAATGAGGCATTCACAGTCCGCACCAAAGAGCCATGGCCGGCAGGTCCGGTTTACGCCATGGCTGTCTTGCTGGCTTTCACTTCTGCCGCCGGCGTCTCTGACCATTCTCCTTCACTGGACCGGGACCAACGTGACCAGAATGGGGACGACCATGAGCAAAGTCCCGGCCTATCACGAACTTCATCGCCTGCATCGGGTGAGACTGCCAGACTGGAAATGGTCTTTGATCACTTGATGGAGATATTCGTGGCCACTCGAGGTACGCGTGTAATAGTCAAAGCTGCACTCGATGCGGGAGCCTTTCAAACGACAGCGTATCGCCACCTGATTACCACCGCCACGGTCGCAAACCAGTTCCCGCTCTGGTCTACGTCTCCGAAAATTTCGCAGTGGTACGAAACTCTTCGAACGCAATGCCTGGAAGAGTTGCTTGGCGATGGCACAGTCAAGAGATCTGAGGCTGATATCTGTGCCGCTGCAATCACCTGTCTGGAAGAGGTTCATGACGGCGCTGCGCGACTATTGGAGTCAAAAAAGGAACGATTATGGCAACTCGAACGCGACAACAAATCGCTTCGGTATGATTTTGTTTGGTTAATGAAGTGGACAACAATCGTGTCACAGGAGTTTGTCGCCCTATTACATGAAAGAAATCCCGCTGCTCTGGTGGTTCTTGCGCAGTTCATTGCCACTTGCGACTTGATTGAGCATCAGTGGTATTTAGATAAGTGGGTGAAGAATGCAATGGGTGCGGTCAGGCATCTACTTGGCTCAAGCAATGCCAATGCCTGGGTAGATAAAATTGCAGGGTGTTGGCTTACCCGGGGGCGTTAGTCAGCCACGTCAAGCACTAAACTCCCCCTACTCACGTAGGGGGCGAAAATACTGGGTTTCCACTATAGAAACTGGTTTCCACTAAGGTTATCGTTAATAACTCGTTAACCCTAGCCCTAAAATTATAGTATTATAGTTTATAATTAAGCTTTAAAAATCACAAAAATTCCTATTATAGTAGTTTTATTATATTAAGTATATTACTATATATATAAACGTTTTTTGTTATTAGAGAAAATATATCTTTATTTTTATATAGAACTATAACCCTAACCCTAAATATATATACTATAAACTTTTAAAGAGATTTTTATACTATATAAAACTACTTTTATATTATTATATAGTATAGTAAATTAGATATATATAGTATTAATAATAGGTTTTCTCTAAGAATTTATTTTTTCTAAGAAATTCTAAAAAAAAAAAAAATTCCTAGAAAACCTAAGAAATCTAATATAATAATACTATATTAAATTAGTATTAGACTATATAAACTAGTATAATATATAATAATTCTAATAAAAAATCTTTTTAAATATCTACTTATTTAGAATTAGGGTTAGGGTTATAAATCCTTTATAATTAAGGTCTATATAAACTAATTCTATAAATATTTAAAGAACTATTATATATATAAATATTATACTTATATAGGAATTTTTACGATTTTTTAAGGTTAATTTTAAGCTATAAAAAGCGTTTTTTAGGCTTAGGGCTATAGAGTTATTAGTGATATTAGGGGTGGAAACCAGTTCTTTGCATGGAAACCCAGTATTTTCGCCCCCTACGTGAGTAGGGGGTTCTGCGCAAGCGCAAAAACCCCCGGGTAGTAGAGATCCGGATCCGGACCTAGCCTCTCCTGGACTGGAAGGAAAATGAAGATTTGCCAGTGTTGCGGTTTGTGCCTGAGCGCTCGGTCAAGGATCTGGTAAGAGTTGACTTGAAGTTGTAAAGACAAGACGTTCTGTCAGGGAAGTAGGTTGTGAAATGATCATTCACTTGGTAGTTTGTAAGTATCCTGAGGAGTCCGAGGTGTGGAATGTGTCCCTCCGGTTGTCCAATCGTGTTGATATGCGAGGCCGCAATGAGAAACATTAGATTGGCCAGCTCAGTTGCGTTGGTGGCTACGGCGCGTCAGGTGGCAGAGGCTTGTCATCCCTGGCCTCACTCAAGAAGAATGCAATATCATTGATGCCTGCATGTTAAGGGACAAGCCAGAACTTCCAGTACGATTACTGTTTCTTAACAGGTTTCTGCTTAACTACCGTGTTCCTGCTACTGAGTTGACACTGACTGCAGTCCGCATCCACACCCAGTAATCAGGATACACGACTCCCCTAAGGTCGACAACGAAGAGTGCTATTGTCAGCACTGGTGTAGGAGGCAAAGCTGCTACGACTGGTGCAGGATACGCTTTCCAACCCTATTCCATACACATACATGTTTCGGTAGTTATTACTCATCTGGTAGCTATCTTAAGATCCACAGATACAGTGCTTCCCAACTCCCCAGTCTGCTCGAAGGCCCCATAAGGCACACGGCGCATCATGACCGTATTCGTGAGCTTGGTCTTGAAGGCCCGGAAGCTGCCCCTGTTATGGAAAGTTCGAGCAACAGGGACCGGGGGTTCGTCGGCGGCATTTCATCATGGCGCTGCATTCATCTGAAAAATTTCTTTTATTGGTTTGGTTTGGTTTGGTTTCGATAGGCCTAGATACATGACTGCTGGACTCCCTTTGCCCTAAGACAACAGGGACGCACCGGCGTAAAATAATACACACACACACACACACTCACCGGGGCCGAGTGGATCCTGCTGCGCCGAACACGGCCCCACCAGATCCACAGAATCCAGCCCGGATTCTTTCGATTCACCCACACACTCCGTCCCTGCGACTGGTCATCCCTCGCACCTTTTCCGATGCTCAACGTCTCGCAGCTCCTTTCACTTTCAACATTTCGCGACGTGCCCTAGCGACACTTCCAATATAAGAACTTCTATTTCAGAACCATTAGTTGTTGATCTATCTTCACCCCCTGCTGCGCTTCACTCCGAGCCAGATTCCGAACCTGCTTTCCTCTCCAACTCTGTTTCAGCCTTAGATTTTTGCTTCTTGATGCTCTTACCCTTGCTTGTCTATTGCAATCTCAACGCCGGCGCCGAATACAAGTCGACGGCCATTTCGGCAACAAGGTCCATCTCCGGTTTCGAAGTCAAGTCGCCCCAGACATGCTTCGACTCCATTTGCAACTTTCTCATTGACGTTGCACATTAAAAGAGGCCCTTTCCCCTGCTTTGAGCCGCTCCTCGATCACACTCTGGATGAGTTCCATTTACGCCTCCTTTAATAGTCGAACTAGCAATCCATTTTTAAGCGTGATCCCTGGCCACAGTCACAAAGATGTGTACTTTAGGAGACGGCTTCTGATGCCGGGCGTTTTACAGAGCCCGGGAGCCTTCTTTTCCGCCAGTGAAGCACACCCACTCAAGCGGATCAAAGGCATTTAGCTACTTTGCCCACGATCAACCAACAAAACCAGCAGCGGTTTTCTCAATAGCTCCATGCGTCCCTTTAATCTGCCTCTGTATGACCCCAAGAGACGGGGAGATTGCGCTCTTACAGCCTTGCAACCCATCTGCTTTTCAGCACCATCCTGCAATCCCAATAGAAGACTGTCCTAGAGTGCCGCAAGCAATAGGAAGAGATGTGTCAACAGATACCTAGCTGAAGAGCCACAGTGCATAGAAGTCAAGCTCAGCTGCAAGACTCCACGCTTCACAGCTGCAGCCTCAACCAGGGCCCCAAGCCCGCAACAAATAGAGGATTATTATTACAACCCGTTATGCAAGGATAACAGTTAACTAACCTACTTAAGCGTTAGGCGGCTAGGATAGGACATTTTATACTATAGAATTATAAGAATAGTAAGGACTTACTTAGTATAGAAGAACTATAATATAAGTTATATAATAATAAAATAAGAGATTAGATTTATATACTAAGAATATAAAAGCTATAATTAATAAGAACAAACTTTATTAGAATAAAGAATAATAATAAAATAGAAAATATTATTTAAAACTTATATATAGTATAATTTAAGCTTAGTTTATAGTTAGATTTCTATAGTTCTCTAGTAATTAACTTAATATTTATCTTTAAGATATTTTTAGCTTATTTTTACTATAAATTACTTATTAAACTTAAGATTAATTACTTTAATCTCTAAAAACTTAATTTACTATAATTTATAACTTTTAACTTAAATTATAACTTAGTATATTATTAGAATATATTAATCCTTAGCTTCTATTAGTAGACCTTATTATTAGATAGCTAACTATAATACTTTAATTACTCCTATTTAGTAAGTTAACTATTAATACCTACTAAATAGTATAAATAAGATATCCTCTTATACTTCTATTAAATCTCTTACTTTAAGATCCTTATTTTCTTTATATAACTAGCTTTAAAGCTTAGCGTAGAAACTTATTAACGTTAAGGATTATAATATATTAGATCTTAAATATAACTCTAATAAAGAAAGTTCTTTTACTAAAAAAGGATATAAATAACTCTAATATATTATTTAGAAATAAAAAGCTAAAACTAAAGAAATATAAACTTTTATTAATAAAAATAAGTAAGTTATAAATAACTTAAATAAATAACTCTAGAACGCTAGAGAAGTTTATAAGAAATTAGAAAAAAGTATCTATAGAGATACTAACCTTAAGAAGATTTAAGAACTCTAAAGAAAACTTAATACCTTTTAAGCTACTACTAATATTATTACTACCTTTATTAAAAGACGTTAGAAACTTAAACTTAATATTTTAATTACTTATAATAATACTTCTAAATAGTTTAAACTATACTTAATTTAGATTAAAACTTATTATAACTTCTATTATAATAACTTTACTAATTAGATAGAGAAAGTTATCTATATAACTATTTACTTTTATAGATAAACCTTTAAGTAGTTTAAACTTATCTAAAAAGAATTCCTTAAGTATAAAACTTTAGATAAATACTCTATAGAGATATATAATATCTATAGTAGCTTTTAAGGATTTAAAGATACTTTATAATCTCTTTTCTAAGATCTAAATAAGAAATATTAAACTAAATATAACTTTATATAGTTATAATAAACTAAATTAGCTAAAAAATATACTATTACTTTCTAATAACTTAGCGTTTAATTAAACTTTACTAAGGAAACTAAAATCTTTATATTCTACTAAGGACTTAAAGATAATATTAAAGATAAAATTATTAAGCTAGATAAACCTAAAGATTTCTTTTAATATACTAATATAGCTATTAAAATTAATAATTAACTTTTTAAATAAAGGAAAGAAAAGGGTAAATAATAATAAGAAGCTAACTTTAGATATAAATACTAATAGTAACCTTAATATAAGTCTAATAACTAATAAAATAATAATAAACCTTATAATAACTAAAGTAATACTTACTAAAGTACTACTTATAAATAGTATAGTAGATCTATAGACTTTAGTATAATAACTAAACCTAATAATAAGAAACCTTAGAACCTTAAGTATTATAACTATAATAGATAAGGATATATTACTAGAGATTATAAATAACTTAAGAAGCTTCCTTAGAAACTAATAGCTAAGTAACTTTAATAAGTTAATATAATTATAAAAACCTTATATATATCTTAATCTTAAACTAAATATTATAATAATAAGTATTAAGTTTACTTTAAAGATAAGGAAATATTAAGATACTACCTAAGAGATAGTAACTTTAAATAATCTAGATATAATATAATAACCTTAGATACTTACCTAAAGATCTTAGCTATAATATACTATAGTAATAATAAGATTATTAGAAAACTAATAGAATAACTTAATAAAATATTATAAATATAATAGTTTAAACCTATTAGTACCTCCTCTATAGTATATAATAAAAAACTAGAAGATAATAATAAGTAATAACTTAATAAGCTATAAGTAGCTTAGTTTATATATCTATAGAAGATCTAAGAAAAACTAGATAACTATATCTAATATTAGTAATTTAGAGTAATCGCTTTATATATAGAAAGATAAGAATATATATATAGAAACCCTACTAGAATTAAATAAATTAACTAGGAACTTAATAAATAGATCTAAGGAAAACCTAATAAAGAAATAATTAAAGAAGAATCTAAAGAGGTAGAACTAAAATACTAATATAACCCCCTAATAGAATAATAACTCTTTAAGATAACTAGTAATTAAACCTTTAGAGAAAGTAAAAGTTCACTATATAACTTAAATAAACTTTATAATATTACTTAATAATATACTTAAGTAGAGATTATTTATAGTTTTACTTTTAGTATAAATAACTCTAGCTCTAGAGAAGAATCTAATAACTAAAAAAATAAAATTAAGTAACTCTTAAAGTATTAAGAAATTAATATACTCTAAGATAAATAATAATACTATTTCTATAGTACCTTAGTAAACTAATAAGACTAAGATTATACCCCCTAGCTATATATAGAAAATTATCCTACTTTATAAAGTAACTATTAATAATACTAAACCCTTTTCTAACCTTAATATTTCTATAATAAGTATAAAGAATATATAGGAGATAAGTATAACTACTAATTCTACTTTAGAAGACTTAATAATAAACCTATTAAGAATATCTATACTATATATATTATAATTAAATAGATTATAATAGCTTTTAATAGAAGGATTACTACTTTTTAGCTAAGCTTATAATTCCCTATAAAATACTAATATAATAATAGTATAAAATAAGATAAATACTAATATAATAAATATTAAATTTACTATTAAGATAAAACTTACGTATAGAGAATTATAAAAAACAAACTAAGACCCTTATAAGTTAGAATTTATAAGAATAGCTTTATTAAGGTAGTATAAGAAGGAAAATAAATTACTTACCTAAGATAATTAAAGTAGTTAAAAAACTAAACTTACTTACTAATAATAAATTATAATAAGTAATAAAAAAAAAATCTATTTACTAGATATTATAAAGATATAAGAAGAACTTAAAACTTAAAATTATTATTAATAAATAAATAATACTTATATTAATTAATAGTAGAGCTAAAGTAAATTTTATTACCCCCTAAGCTATTAATAAGCTAAAAGTATAATAGAGAGGAAAAGAATAACTATACTTTTTATATATAGTAGAAAGAGAAGAATTTAAGTATAAAAGAAGTACTATCTATAATAAGACTATACTTCTTAAAATAAGTTACTTAGATTAAAAAGAAAGAATTTAATTTAATATTACTAATATAAGGATATATAATATAATACTAAGATTACTTTAGCTATAGATAAATAACCTATAAATAGATTAAAGTAAAGGCTAACTCTATTAGGACTATAATAACTTAATCCCTAAGTAGCCTTATTAGAACTAAGCCTTAAATAAGCTAATATAATAAGGAATAGTAAAACGATATATCTACTACTTTAAAGTAAAAGAAGCTATATTATAACTATTAATAATAAAAGATCTAAAATAAAAGAATAATCTACTTCTATCTATTCTAAAAGAATATAAAGTTTATAAGAAACTCTTTATAGCTAAGTTAAAAACTAAACTGCTTAAATATATAAGCTTTAATTATAAAATCCCTTTTAAAGAAGAAAAAGAACTATAATTCAATAAAATCTACAGCTTTAACTTAATAGAAATAGAAGCTCTAAATAAATACCTTAAAAAAAACCTTAAGAAAAGTTATATTTAACTCTTAACCTTACTAATAAGAAGTTTAATCCTATTTATACTAAAAAAAAACAAAAAATTATAACTATATATTAATTATTATATACTTAATAAAATAATAATTAAAAATTACTACTTACTACTACTTATTAATAAAATAAAGAAACTCCTCTATAAAGCTAACTAGTTTATAGCTTTTAACCTTAAAGGAACTTATAATTTAATTAGAATAAAATAAAGAGAAGAATAGAAAACTACTTTTAAGATCTAAAAAGGATATTTTAAATACCTTATTATACTTTTTAGTCTTACTAATACCCCTATAATATTCTAAAATATAATTAATTTAGTCTTATATAAATATATTAATATCTATATAGTTATTTACTTAAATAATATCTTTATATTCTTACTAATATTAGAGAAATATAAAGAGGATATTTACTATATTTTATAAGTTTTTTAAGAAGCTAAGCTCCTAATAAAACCTAAGAAAAGTAAATTCTATACTTAGAAAGTAGAATATCTTAGATTTATTATTACTCCTAGAGAAATTTAAATATTAAAGAATAAGATTAAAGCTATTAAAGAATAGCTAGAACCTAAGAACTTTAAGAAAGTCTAAAGATTCCTAGGTTTTATTAACTTTTACTAAAATTTTATTAAGAACTATAATAAGATTAATATAACCCTTACTAACTTTAGCTATAAAAATACCTCTTTTATATAAAAAGAACTATAATAAATAGCTTTTTAGAAGATTAAAAACCTTATTAGTAGTAAACTAGTTTTAATAATATTAAACCTTACTAAGTAGTTTAAAGTAGAACTAAACTCCTTAAATTATACTCTTAGAATATAACTATCTTAATAAGATTTAAAAAGATAACTTTACTTATATACTTTCTTCTCTTATAAACTCTATAAACCTAAGCTTAACTATTAAATCTATAATAAAGAACTTATAGTAATAATTAAAGCTTTTAAAGAATAGAGACCTAAACTCTTAGGAATAGTTTATAAAATACTTATATATTTAGACTATAAGAACCTCTTATACTTTACTACCTCTAAAGTATTAAATAAATAATAAGTTAAATAGTTAGAATTCTTTTCTAAGTTTAACTTCTAAATTATTTATTATAAAAGATTAAATAATAGTAGAGCTAACGCTTTTAGCTAATAACTAAACTATAATATCTTAATACTTAAAGAAATCTAAGTAATTCTTAAAAGAAATAATAATAGAAACTTAATATTAGTAACTAAACTCTTAATAATAGCTAAATAATCTAAGACTAGCTTACTTAGTAAACTAGATAATAAAATAATTATAAAGTTCTACGCTTAACCTATATATAATTACTAAAGAATTATAAAAACCTAGAAATAACTATTATAGTAATATAGAGAAAAGGTTACTAGAGAATATATAGTAAAAATAATTAAGGACTATAAAGTTTACCTTAAAAGTAAACCTACTTAATATTAACTTTATAGTATACTATAACCTTTACTTATATTATAAACTACTTAGTAATCTATATTACTTAACTTTATTATTAAGTTACTAAAGTCTTAAGAACTCCTTATAAAAGTATATTTTAATAGTATTCTTATTATTATAAACTAACTTATAAAGTATACCTACTTCATCCTATATAAAGAATTAAGTAATACTAAAAAATATACTTATATATTTCTTAAATATATTATTACTAATTATAGAATACTTAAAGAAATTATATTAAATAGAGATAAGATCTTTACTTCTAAGTTTTAGAAATTAATTATATTATAACTTAGTATTAAATAATTAATATCTACTATATTCTACTTATAAACTAATAGATAAATAGAATAAATTAACTAAATCCTTAAAATATATCTTTATACTTATATTAATTATAACTAAGATAATTAGGTTATATTACTATTAATAGCTTAGTTTACCTATAATAATATAATAAGAGAAAGTATTAAGGAATCCCCCTTCTACCTTAACTATAGATTTAAACCTACTACTTATAGAGAACTTTAAGTAGAACTAACTATAATAAAAGTAGTCGCTTTAATATAATAAATTAAGGATATTTAAGAAAATATATATAAAAAACTTAAATTTATATAATAAAGAATAATAAGATTTAGTAATAAATAAAGGATTAAGGGACTAACCTTAAAAAAAGGAGATAGTATCTATCTTATATAGTAAAACATTAAAATAAAATAACTAAGTAATAAACTTAACTTTAAAAAACTTAAACCTTTTAAAATCTTATAAGTTATTTCACTAGTTAACTATAAGCTTAAACTCCTAAATATTATAAAGTATTACTTAGTATTTTATATTTTATTACTTAAACTAACTTTATAAAGATTATAAATAAGTAATATTATTATTATAGAGAATAATAAGCTAGAATATAAAGTTAAACGTATTATTAACTACTTTAAAGAGCTTAAAGGATATTAATATCTTATTAAGTAGAAAGGATATAGATATAAAGATAATACTTAGGAACTTATAAAGAACCTCACTAATATAACTAATAAACTTACTATTTATTAGTAATAATATTAAGAATAAGAAACTATATTAGCGTTAATAACACCTCCTAGCTAAATAAACATTAATAGCTATTTATAGATTAGACACTTATATAGATATATTAGACTATTAGTAGAAGTAGATAGATTATAATAAGGGAAATTATTTATTTACTTAGGAATACTAAAAGCAGATTAAAAAACTCCTAAGGATACTAATTAATTACTACTAATTAAGGGATTAAGGTCTATAAACTCCTCACTAATACTAAAGCTTTATTAGTTTAGATTATTCTTAACACTAAGAAATTAGAGATTACTTACTATACTACTCTTATATATATCTAAGATAGGAAGGATATTATCCTCTTCTAACTTCTATATACCTTAAATAAATATCTCTATATAACGCTCCTTAACCTTCTTATAAATCGTATAAATATATAATAACTAACTAGCTACTTTAGCTACCTTAGCTTAAACTTATACTAACTTTTTATAAAAGTTTAATAAGATATTACTAACTTACTCCTCCTTCTCCTCCTATTCTTAATACTAATTACTTAGCTTCTTTACTATAACTAATTAGTATAAAAATATACCTAAGAAAATATAATAAGACTTATAACTTAAAGCTACTACTAAACTATTATAAAGATACTTTAGGTTTTTATAACTTTAATAAGTTTTTACGCCCTCTACTATATAATATATATGCTTTATATAAAAATATTAAGTATAAGGCATAATATTATTAGAACTAAAATAATAAAAAACATCTTTATAAGTAAAATAAAGCGCTAACTTAGACTAATTTGATTTTTAAATATAACCTAATATAGTATTAGTATTATGAGTAAATTAAGAAGTATAATTAATAAATCCCTAACCTAAAACTAACAACCTACTTATATTAAGTCTTAAGGATAAGACCTTTAGAGAGGGGACTTAATATTATAACCTATTATATAAGGATAATAGTTAACTAACTTACTTAGGCATTAAGTAGCTAAGATAGGATATTTTATACTATAGAATTATAGGAATAGTAGGGATTTACTTAGTATAAAAGAACTATAATATAAGTTATATAATAATAAAATAAGAGATTAGATCTATATACTAAGAATATAGAAGCTATACTTAGTAAGAATAGATTTTATTAGAATAGGGAATAGTAATAAAATAAAAGATACTATTTAGAACTTATATATAGTATAATCTAAGCTTAGTTTATAGTTAAATTTCTATAGCTCTTTAGTAATTAACTTAGTATTTATTTTTAAGATACTTTTAGCTTACTTTTACTATAAATTATTTATTAAGCTTAAGACTAATTACTTTAGTTTTTAAAGACTTAATTTACTATAGCTTATAATTTTTAACTTAGACTATAACTTAATATACTATTAGAATATATTAATCCTTAGCTTCTATTAGTAGACCTTACTGTTAGATAGCTAACTGTAATAATTGTTTGACTATGTGTCTGAAAAGATAAGCAGGAATAGATCAGAATAGGATTACACGTTGAGGATAGACAGAAACGTTGTATGGTTAGTGGAAGCGTTCTTGAACGGTTGAAAAGAAACATAGAAGCTAGAAATACTGTCTTGTCTATGCTGCTTGACACCCTTTTGAGATGGGTGGTTTGGGAGCTTACGGACGGTCTCACTGCTGTTCATCCTCAGTGCGAAGCTATGTTGTTGTTTTTCAGCGAGTCTGTGCATGCTAATGATATCTGCGTCCGTACCTGGGAGGATCTTCTCCGTGATATTCGCGACAACCCACGCTTGAATCCAATTGAAGCTTTCCTGAAATCCAGGAGAGAATCGTGATCTGCAGTGCTAACGTAAGCCAGGTTCTGTGTGGTAACTGAGAGGAAACCACGAAGATTGCCGAGAAAAATGTCCTTTGGTGTAGCCATCTCGCTGCTGGGTCCCTGAGCTCTGGACAAGTCAATATCTTCAGCTTTTCGCAGTGTATTATTTTCACAAGAAGCCGGGGAGGCGCAGGACAAGACCAACGTCGGCGTTCCGTACATTGACCGGGATTTTCAAGGTTACGTACACCGAGAATGCCAGGATTGTCCCAGCCGCGCATCAGCAAATGTCAACATATATCCCGCTACCATTGTCGACTTGGAAACCACGCGGTGGCGCGGTTTCAGTGTGCGCAAATGCAGCATGCTGAGGCCATTGCGGTTGAGAAGCACCTTGGTGGCGGAGAAAGGCGTCCAGGCCCCAGTTGTAGGCATTCCGTCGGCCTCGCCGCTCAAATGCCGCCCACATCCTCAGTGTCAGTATTACTGATCCCATGGCGGCTCTTATCGTGCAAATAGTTATGGCGATTTGTGCTGATGCGGTGCGAGAGCTTTGGATTGACTTGGACACATAGACCGGTACTACGTGTTGATTAGGTAGTGTTTGAAGCCGTTGACACCAGGGACGAAAGAAGAGAAGAACAAAGGCCAGAAAGAACTTGCAGTTGTGTTAATCGTGCGTATTCCCGTATTCACAGACAAGAAGTTGCTGGTTTGCGGTTACTGAGAGTACCTCGGGGGGTCGGCTCAGCATTGCTGGTTAAGTCGGCATGTAGCCGAATTTGAGGTTGCACGGCTGTTTGCGAACTATCTCGTCTCGTTCGGTGGTTTCGAAAGGAAGGAGAAGCTCTCACTATGAAGGTTTCTGAAAGGCGTGTGTCGACTGTACATTCAACCTATAATCAAACATAGTGCAAGCCATCCTCTGCGCATATTGGACGATTCAATGTGCTTGGGTTTGACCGAGTCCGGATTCCCCAGGCTCCGACTCCGGTTTCGGCCCCACTCGGCCGGTGTCCTACGGCAATGGCAGCGGCACGGCCCCACCCTTGCGTAAAACTGGCGCAAGTGTCATGACTTGAGAGGGACGTCAATCGCACACATTTTAGTGGATTCATCAACTAACCGACAGTCTGGTCGACTGGCGATAATTCGACTAAACTCCCCGGCGCAAGACTTCACAGCCTAAACCCTTGCGCTTGCCTTGGGGTCAGCTAGGATGCCTCTGACACCATCATTTCTCCTCCAGACACCAGCTCCATCATCTACCCGTGCCGCGCAATTCAGAGCATACTCGGCTACGATCAGTTCGCTACGTCGTTTTCAGAGACGTGGCCACAGCACGCGCGCCTCGCAGACCCAAACGTTTGCTAACCGCCCAGCTGGTTCACTTCCGGCTTTCCGAGACCCACGTCGTAATAGTGCATCGCAGTGCATCGCATCACATTGCATCATGTCGAGCCACACGGAGTCCGCTAATTCAATGCGGCTGAGCCAGTGTTGCTGAGGTCAGCCATGTTCCAAGTTTCTACCCTGCTGTGCGTGAATGAAGCGTTGTGTATAACGACCGCCAAAAGAACCAATGCATACTGCAGAGCAAGCGCATTTCGTACCATCATATGATACCTAACTTGTGTTCTATAACGGCAAGCAAGATGGGAAATAAATACTAGATGTGCCTTCGTCTATTTCGATAACCAGCCTTTTCTACACTCTCCCAAACTTCCAAGGGTGAAGAAAATTGTCGCCGACGTCGTTCTTTCATGCCAGTTCAAATTACCCACGAACAACAAAACCACCATGGTCACCCGTCAAAACATGTTCAGCCAAAAACAAGAAGCATGTTTCGTATCCGTGAAAGGACCATATGTTCTAATTCTCTCTTATAAAATACACCAGTCTATCTTGTTATACCGCACACCTTCAACATCAAGTCCCACCGCTTCACGCTTTGCACGTTCTATAAGTCTGATGTACTGAGCAACATATCTCCCGTTTTCATGCCTCAATACGCGGACAAGTATGCCATAACTAGCCCGGAAGAGAATCGCAAGATTATCAAGTTTTTCTTCATCAATGTAATCTTGCCATCCGCGTCGTTTCTCTTTCTCTGATATCGTCCTATCGTTTGAAACAAATTTGAAATGTGTTATGAAAGAGTTTTGCTCTCTCTCCATTGGGCCGTCATGGTGAATTGTTAACACCTCATCGCTGTGTTGGACTCTGGGGCGATCGTTTTGCATGAAATTGGGAATATTCCGTAACCTAACAAGTATCTTCTGAACCCAGGTTTGAATTAATCTTCCCGACCTGAACAAAATAGGTTCTCCGGGCCAAAGATTATGCGGGTAGGAAGCAATTGTGGATGTACTTGGAGATTTTTGTTGCTTCGTCTTGTCGATCCCAAGAAGATAAGCACCAATGTTGAATTCGAGGCCGCGGGAATGTTTGTTGAATCGAGCATATCCTTGGACTTGGGGAAAGTATACGACCATGTCTCGATGCAAGAGCGATTGGGGTGCCCAGGTGTGCTCCAGTAATCTCGGCGCGTTCCAGAAAATGATGGAAATTGGGTATCTTTCCACCTTGGACAAGAAAACTTTCATCCGCTCGAGATGACACGTGTTAGTCCATCGCTGAGTATTGATGCCCAACCTTCTCACCCAAAGCAGCGAGGATCTCTCGCTGTCGAAAAAGTCGAGCCATTCTCTTAACCTCCAATTCATTGTGGGTATGTTCACAATGTCTTCCAAATCCATATGTAACATTGCCCCGATGCATACGGTTACATCGTCGAGTCGGCTGGTAGTTCGGGATCTAAATGCCCCGCATGCCTCTGTGAAGCACGCTGAATCCATATCATGTCGACTACGGTGGTACTCCTGTATCGCTACCCCACGCATGCTTCCGATAGAGTTCAGGCCGTGAGTGAGGACAGGACAAGTGACTTTTGTGCCGACATCAGTCAGAAGATGGGTGTCCTCCTCACACTCGAGCAGATTGGAAACTTTCCCAGACTGAGATAGGAATTGACGCCACTCTTTGCCGAGAGCATATGCATATTCATTCTGCTCTAGAAGCTGGATTGCAGTTTGCCGCAGCTCCTCTTCGCCAGAATCCGACTGTTCTGGAAGACTAGCGTAATTGCTCAGGTGTTTTGGCATCGCTGAGCCCAGAGCAAATGCATGCATCAGTTGCATCGCGCTTGGACAAGACCAGAGTCTCTCCTCTGGGAGCTCTCTCAAACACTTGGAAACCACCTGGAAACTCTGCCGAGCAGCAGGCCTAATGAGGTAGTCACTAGACACAGCTTTGTCTGCGAACTGAAAGTGGAGGTTCCTTGCTATGTTGCCTTCAAGCAAGGTCCAAACCCCAGTCATCCAAGGTGAGTACTGGAGGCGTATGAGCTTCTCGACCAGCGGCGCGTTATTATCACAAGACTTAAGATAGTTGTCGAGTACTAGGACTTTGTCCGCCTGGCTGAACGTTTGATGAATTCGGGTGATTGCAACCTGGCGGTCACGAACGTGTCTCCTTCCAACCGGTATACCCAAGGAGTCAATCCAGAAAGGAATGGGCGCCTGGTCAAGTGGATATAAGCCATTGAATAGCGCCTGTATGTGATTCAGCTGACATGAACATAGACGATTGCTCCATGGGTTGCCAAGTCCATCTGACCACACGTGCGAAATGGCAACGTAACGCGTCTGAGTGCCGCCGGTGCCGCCGACCTGAACAACGCGTGGATCTTGGCCATTCGCCACGCCTGAAGCATCTACCGCGGCACTTCCTCCTTTTTGAATCGCGGCCACAATGCTGGGTACAGATGGCCCTCTTTCGGGGCAATCTTTGCCAGAGCATTCTGTCCGATGCCTTGTCCGATAGGTATTGTAGTCAAGCTGGTGAGCAAGACAACCAACTTCCGCATTACATTTGCCGTGGTCTTTGCCGAGGCCTTTTCGATCGATGCCGGCGAGAAATAACCGGCTTGACAGGTTGCAATGAGTAGGCAATCTCGAAAGCTCGCCGTCGCACCATCCCACATGCTTCATGACTTTCTCCAGTGGAACAAAATTTCAACTCAAGGCTGGACCTGGGGTGTAGAGCCTCAACCTGCGTCTGGCGTGTGTGAGGTAGTCGCCGAGAAGCGCAACAGAATATATGATGCGCACTGTGGGGGACCAGCTTGATGGATCCACGTCGTCTTCGGTGTCGGGAAGGGAGCCCATGGTTTGGTTCGTAATGCTTATCACACCATGAATCAGGCCAAGACACCTGTCAACCGTCGCGTCGGTCATCCTCAGTCTGTCCTGGTCGTAATGAGCTCTCGCCGCCTGCCAATACCAGGTGTACCTTGTGAGAGCTTTCGTGGTGATGCCACTGCCAAGATCGGTCGTATGTTTGAAATCGTTGGGGTCGAAGCAATAACCCTCAATTGAAAAGACTTCTCTCAGCAGTCCGAAAAAAGCCCAAGTTTGAAGAAACGCAGCGTGCTGACAGGATGTGACCGCTCGGCTTGCCAGATCTTCTATTTGGAAACCGTGCGAGGCCGGGAATTCTTCAAAGAATTGAAATCCCTGTGGATGCGCTGGATAATGCCATAGAGAATCCGGTTCGAGCAGAGGGACAGTTATGTTGCGTAGCTCAGTTGCTGTGGGCGTCGGAAGATGATCCATCGTGAGAGATGCAGTGGAATGTGCCAGGAAGTTGGTACGATGTTGCGAGCTGCCGGTACGCTTTTAGCATCCAAGATGGAGGAAAGGGGGGCAGGGTTTAAGAAGGGAATGAGAAGAGCGGCCCGCCTAGCTATGCGACCCCCGCCTAAAACGGGTCAGGACAACTTGTCTATCGCCTTGGCACTGGAATTGATAGACGCCTCGTATCATGCTGAAATGATGACTGCATGAAGGTTCTACTAAGTAGCCTATCAGCTGGCTGGACTGGAACCTGGCCCAGTTTTCCTGCTACCTACCCGCGAGTGAATGTAAACGCAAATATCTCGCCTCAGCCGAACCCGTTGAAGGAGTGTGATTAGGTTCCATGCTCAAATCTTTGCCTGAAGTCCAACAGATATACCACGCATACGTCAAACGACATTTTGAGGATGTAGTAATATATCACAACCTTTTTATGCGTGTTGCTCAAATCCTATTAACGACTTGCGACCTTCACTGACCTCTATACTTTCTATCTTTCAAGTACTTCCCCCATAGTATTATGCCAAGATTCTCATGATTCAATTAGTTGAGATCAGCAGCCGAGTTGGTTTCATTCTCATGAGGGACTTTGAATACTAGTCTGGCACTATAAAGTGTAGCCATGAGGTGCTGGATGAAATCCACATCACTCGATCCACAGAGTAGATTTTTATGCAAGCATGAATAGCCCTAACATTACAGGGTAGACACACAAATCTCCCGCCATCTTCTGGCGAATTGCTGAGCCGTGACGACAGCATAGCTTCTTAGTGAGAATCTGAGCAGGCAAGCCTTAACGTACGATACGACATGGGCCTCTGCCCAGTGTATGCTTTCATTCGTGCCAGGCGAGTCCAGTAGGTACAAGCCCGTAACCTTCTGTACCTCTTGCTCGACAATGCAGACTGCCCGATAGTCTTCCGGAGCAGTGATTCGCAGGACTATTAGTCTAGCTTAACTGACCCCGCTGACAATACGTTCTTAGGCCTCATAGGTATCCTGTCACATAGGTAGTGTGTACAGACATCTTGCTGACATAGTTGAAGGCGGAACCTTAAGACTCTGCAACACGCCTAACGATGAGGTCGAAAATGAGGTCGCAAACCTCAGGTGCAACCTTCTGATCCTTGGTCCGCACGGCGTCCACGCCTTATCCTGCCATCAGAGGCATAGTGTCTTGTGGGTTGGCAACTCCACGCCTTTTTGAGCATTATCCCACCGAGCACTCAACACCTGAGCTAGCCTGTGCCTCCGGAACCTTTTGGCGTTGCCAATTCTGTCGAATCGGAGTTGAAGTTGGTTACGTCCGCAACGTATTCCTGGCTACCACTGTTGAAGTTTCAGCCGAGACCATTATATTCTTCGTATGTAGTCTTTACGGTTGGGGAAGTCTCTTCGCTGTCGTGACTTGCAGTGGCGAGTCCATTTCCCTTGGGCACTTTTGCAGCCGCTAAGTCCCAATCGTCAGCAAAGGGGTCGTTTTCCGGTCTTCTCAGCCGCCAAAGTACTTTCAACCGCCCTTGAGAATGGTAGAGCAAATGGTAAGTGTGTCACGGTAGTCGATGATACACCCGTTCGACCTTTCTCGGAAGCTGCGTATGTAGGCTTGGACCGGCTCTACAGCGTCGTAGGACCTCCAGTAGGGCCTTGCTGGTCTTCGCCTGGTATGAGTTCGTTCTCTGCGGACGGGCCTTGATTTGAAGCTGACGCATTGGCATTTTGTTCTCCCGTTTGAGAATCAGATCGCTGCAAATATGTTTCAGTCGTCTCTGCGTCGTTGAAAAGAACACCCGGTCGCGGGCGACTTGCTGTCGATCTCAGCCGTCAGTGTATTGCAAAACGGCAAAGTAAACCCAGGGTTTCGTTTCAATCGGAAGTCAGATTTGCTCATCTAGTGAGGGCTCGAGAGAAGTTACGACCTTGCATTGCACGGTCGTACGACATACAGAAAAGGAGGTGGTTTTCGGATATTGCGAAAACTGCAGAGATCCTGCGCAGTTTAGGGACATTCTGAGTCGACAGAACAAGAAGACCGGGTGGTGGCAGCGTATCAAGAACGACGGTCATGATATTGACGAGCAAGTGGCGGCGTACGTCGCAAGCGTTATGTGAGTCAGACAACAAGACCCATTGTCGCGTGGTCAAGAGTACGATGTCGGCTGCCATGTTTCATGCTTCGCATTGTCCTACAAAACACACGGGCACTCCGAGATGCGTCTAAGCTGGCTTTGTGGTCTGGCAGTACTCATCTATTGTTCTCGTCGCCCAGTGTTCAGATCGATAGATGGGCTTCTTATTCTTGATCACGAGTGGCAACAACTCATCCAACTACACAGAAAAGCGGCGTTTACATTGCGACGCCGACCGTACTGAGTGGAAATTGCTGTACAAACGGTACGCACTACTCTTCTCGCTTCCTCTTCGAAGTTGTGCCAAGCCAACAACCTACCATGATACAGAACAAGCCAATAGCCATTGGGTGCAATGTCCATGATCCTTTTTCTTGTGCCAAAAGTCCTGTGCTGAATGGCGCGAATGCTCCTCCGGAGCTACCCAGAGCACTGATGATGCCCATGGATTTGACGCGTTGACTCCTTGGCAGATCCTGCATAAAGAGAGAAATTGCACAGGGGTAAATCGGGCCTAACAGCAGCCCAACAATGGCTACGCTGATTGCTGGCCCAATAATGTTGGGAACGAGCCATACCAGCAACTCGAACACGACTGCGCCTACCGTTGCCAAGTAGACAAACAGCCTCTCGTTCACTTTGCTCTTGAATACAAACATAAGAAATCGACCAACAGTAATACCCGCCCAGAATCCTGATGAGACAAACCCAATGGTGTCAGGATCGGCCTGACGGCTGTCTATCAGGAACGAAACAACCCAGCCAGCGATAGAAACTTCGGCTCCTTGATAGGCAAAAATGAAGGAAGCTCCTAGCAGCACCGTTCGTGACTTGAGGATTGCAACGGATGCTGGCATCTGCACCCGTGGCTCGGTGCTCGAAAGCGTGCGCATGTCGATGTTGGTCGCATTGTCCGAATCGCGTTCCTGGGCATATCGCCAGAAGGACCAGGCAGAAAATCCGATGCTGAAAAATGCCAGGCCCAAGGGCAAAGTGTAATACCATGCCCATGACTGCGCGCCCTTCGATGCAATAATAGTAGCAAGTAGCGGGCCAATAGTTCCGCCCAGACCGTAGGAAGCAGAAATTGCGCCAAGGGCTCGGACGCTATCAGTCAAAGAAGAACAAAAGGTGTTGGTCAACGCGATGTTGATAGATATGGCGAAACCAGTGAGGAAGAATCCGAAAACGACAGCTGGATACGGAGCCCGTAGTAGGACTGGGATATATGCAACGGCCATGGTCGTTTGTGACAGAATAAGTAATTGAGCCCGGCCGAGTTTTGTTGTCAAGGGTTCCAAGAAGGTAGCCCCCATGACGAAGCCGACAGCATTTCCAACGAAGATGAGGGATACAATAGTGTATCCAATTGAATAATGTCTTGCCCTGTTAGCTGAATATCCGAAAAGACTTCGATGTTTGTTCTTCAAATACCTCTCCATGAAGGGAATCAAGGCGCCGGGAGCGGCATCATTTAGACCATTGATGAAATTGAGCAAACATGAACAGCCTAGGCGAAAACGGTTCTTCAACGGCCTCGAAATACTCTCGGCAGCCACAATTGCTGTGGCCGCTACATCTGGTTCATGCGACGTTGATGTTGCCATGTTGAGCGTGATGGGCGATTTAACACGATAACTAATAAATAGTGTTGTCAAACTTGGTCGGACTTGACACGATTTATGAGAGTAAGATTTCCGAGTCTTCAAATATGGTATGATTCAGGATCTTCTTAGAAAAAAGCGATACATCTGGAGGAGTGCGACATCCCTTTTCAAGCGATGTCAGTTCTCGATGATTAATAATTCACGTTGAGGAAAGTTTATACTGATTAATACGTCTGCGGTAGGAAATCCCAAATGCAGCCAAAGGCCCCACCCCCGCAAAAAGCCGATCAGCACGCGTGCCCTCACAGCAGGGTTTAATGAAGAATACCGGAAAGTCAATGGGGCTGTTGCGGCGTAGTAAGGAAGCGGGTAGAAGGAGGTAAAGGGTGCAAAAGGGAGTGAAAGGCGATGCATATCGGCAGGCCCAAGAGCGGACGAGAAAGAAGCAAGACCTATACACTACCCAGCATGGATGTCGTGCCCGCTTTCCGACGCTTGTGCTGGTCGGAGGGAAAAGGAGCCAATCCCGCTCCTTTCCATGCGAGCTCATCGCCATGGGGCAACGTTGTGGCATGTACCTGTCTGTTTATGCGTAGTCTTGACGGAGGGAAGAGGCAGAGGCTGTAAGCGCACGATGTTCACTGGTGCCCTATGTTGCCGAAATCGCCAACTCTAGCATTCTGCGAGGCACTTGAACTGATGAGATCTCGCTTGAGAGGAAGGGGAACGCACTCAGCACCTTCCGATTCCTCCAAATCGGCAAATGTTCATTGCAACACCCGCATGGGCAGGAAAAATGCTGTGGCCTGGCCGCTGGAAGCCTCCCGCAACCGAAACCATCATCCGATACCGTTAAATCCCATTCCCAGGGTAAATCGTATTCTTCGGCGCTCAACTCCAAAACCACAGAACACTTCCGCTGCCTGACGTCCCACGCTTTCATCCCAATCGAAGCCTCCGTCTCTGATGACTGACGAAAAATAGGGAATTGACCTCCTTAGCGAAGCTTGACCATCCTGTTTTCAATCTTGCGCAGGCAAACAGAACTCTCCTCATCCAGACACCGGAAACAGTTGGATCTCGACCTACTCGACTGGACGGCGGCTACTCGTGCCCCCACGAACCAGCTGCCTGTGTACTCTACTGCAGTGACCACCCGTCTTTGCTTGCCATTGGATGCCTCCGACCAACAGATCGAACCCTCTTCCGGGCTGCCGTTGACGAGTCGTGCACCATATTCGACGGCGTTCACGATATTTATGGTTGTGCTTGGACGGAACCTTGCGGATTGAACAACGACCAGATGCATGCGCCAAGTCTTTTTGAACACGACGCTCCGTACGATCAGATCAGTCAAGTTGATGAACATTGTGATGTCTACATTCAACGCCTTGGTGACAAGAAGCATCTCGTCAGTGGGGGCATTCTGCAAGAGGCAAGCGTCCCCGTTGGCGGGAGTTGTTGAGTGGCGCACTGAGAAAAGAGGGGCTCTCTATTACCCCCAGTTTCTTCTCCTCCGCCTCGCCTCCTTCATTGGAACAGGCCCCGAGGAAGACATGGAACACGCTCTCAATCTTTTGATCATCAAAATCCGATTCGTCTTCCGGTCTTGGGTTTGGCCAACATCGTCACCTCCGCGTACCTTGTGTTGTTTTTGTAAAAGTGGAAGATTACCTACCTGAGTGCTAACACCCGAACTTTCTGCGGCAAATGAGTTAAAATTGAAATAATTTTGAGGACTTTCGTTGAAGATCAATTCCTCATATTGATTTGCATCCACTCCCGTCAAATTGCCACATTCCCTGCCTCTATCTTCCCGTCCAACAGGGACGCTGATGCAAATGGCCACGTCGATGGGCCGCAGCTGGAGCCTTCGTCGATTGACCTTGAATCTCATGTGTAAACTTGGACACCAGGGCACCGTGGGGGGGATGCCAGCGATGCTTCTGGAACAAACGACCTGGCTAGTATGGAAGTTGATGTAGCGGGCACGGTGCTCATCTTTTTTGCTTTCCCACAGACAAGCTTCAAGCTCAAACCAACAGCCCCCGCAAGACTGTCATCATGAAGTTCGCTAGTTACTCACTCGCCTTGAAGCTTGACGAATGTTTCCAGCCTCGTCAAGTGAAGGCCTCTTTGGTCCTGTGTCGACTGGTCAATCAGATGGAGGGTAAGAAAACCTACGTCTCGATCAAGAGCTCTGGCAGGTTGTAATCCGATGGCTGGGCATTAGGAATGTGCCCATACAAAACAGAAAACGCTTTCGTCTTGTGAAATTCGCCGTAACAAAAAGTCACCAGGGCCGGCGCTGGCGAATCTCCTTTGCTTGCCGCCTGCAGAACAATTCAGCAGATGAACTACCTTTTGGCTATGGATGCCCTAACATAAAGGATTCTTGGGTTTGCAACCGAATTCGGTTCAGGGTTCGGTTCTCATTGGCTAGAAAATTTCGTGCACGGTCCAGGTTTGGCTGGAAAAAGGTACAACACGCTAAAAACGGTTCTGTCATAGTACACTCCGTTGCGTTGACAGCGTCCGCCCCCCTTTTTTTTCCCCGCTTATGCAAAAACATGAAAAAAAGCCAATTTTACGCTGTGACGCGCATTTCTCTGCATCGCACGCAAAACGCGTCAAAGTCATCACCAACACCTCAATTGCCGTCAATCACTATAGTCCCAGTAGTATTCAAACGTATAACTACACGATAGAGACATAAGGTGTGTATTTCATGCTTCCGTAGCAGTCAATCTACCCATCGAGGCATTGCCAACCCAGCTAGTCACCTCATCCCCATACCATTCGACCAACAAAAGGTCTATTTTCGTCATGAGAGATCAAGATGACATTTGCTGAGGAACAGAAGAAGAGACCTGCTGTATGACTTTATATATCTACTCAGCATACGGTTTGTATGGCTCTGAGTAATATATAAGCATACCAAGGGGCTTGATACGGTTCTTCAGAGCAAATGCTTTGGCAGTCAACAGGATTAATGACTCTCCTGATAGCTCAGCTTGTTCACGATATTGAGCAAGAGTCTACTGCTGTATAGATTGTGCCCTGTTACTTACAGTTTGCCGCTGGTCAGTACATGTCCGTGGTTTATTATATCAGATACATCGAGAAAGACGCCGGGCGACGACGACGATACAATGGCGCCCAGAATATCGAATCTACAGCTATCGACGATCGCGATGATACTGCCATTCGAAGACCAAAAGACCCACGAGCTGGCAAGTATCGTTGGCTGTACCGAACGAACGATTCGACGACATAGATCACGACGTAATATCACTGGCGAAGTGCAGAGATATAAGAGGTGCCGCCAGAGTCGACAAAAGATGGAAATATGGCATCGTACAGAGCTTCTTGAACTACTGCAGTACCGCAGCGATCTATCTCTTGAAGAGATGCAAGATTTCCTATTTGAAGCCTTCGAGATCCAGATCAGTCGTTCTGCAATCAGTCGACAGTTAAACTCAGCTGGCTGGACGAACAAGAAGTCCAAGATTATTGCTGCTCAGCGAAGTGACGAACTACGATACGAGTACTTGTACCGTATACGACGATATCGCCCCGACCAGCTGGTATTCGTCGACGAATCCGGCGTCAATAAGGATACTGGGATACGGAGGACTGGATGGGCGCCGAAAGGGCTTGCTGCGTTTCGAACTGCAGAGATTGATCGGTTTCAGAACTCTCGCGTACAGATCCTGCCAGCCCTCACGTTGAGCGGTATCCTACACTTGACTACGTATTATGGTACGACTGACGGCGATGGGTTCTTTCGTTGGCTACAGGAGTGCCTTATCCCGAAATGTGGGCGTTTTCCAGAGCCAAACTCTGTCATCGTTATGGATAACCTCTCCTGCCATCGTATACCTGAAATCGAGGGTTTATGCCGGGTATCAGGTGTCCATCTCGAGTTTCTGCCTCCGTATTCACCAGACTTCAACCCCATCGAAGAGTACTTCGGCGATCTAAAGCGATACATCAGGAAGACGTATTCGAAGTGGAACAACGATGAGAATGACACTCGGGATTTCATGGAATATCTACGTGACTGCGCTATGGAGATTGGGTATCGTCTACCCCAGATCGAGGGCCATTTCCGCCATTCGTTCGTCAACTTTGATGGGACAGAGCATATATTTGACGATATCGAACTATAAAAGGGAGGATTTGCTGCCAATATTGAACATCAGCAAGCAATCCAAATTTTCATCGTGCGTTCGCGCGCAATAGATCTTAATCGTGTCGTCATATGATGGTCAATCATCAAATCCATGATTGTAGCCAACAAGATTGCCAAAAGGTTAGCCACAAGCGCACCAGAACACAAAAAATATACCGTCGTCCATTGTTTTCGTCGGTAGCTACGTATACATATCAATTTTGCCTGTATAACGGCTGAAACGCGTTGTTGATGCTTGTGACGATGATTTGTGATGATGACACGTCATCACGATCAGAGACTTCAACCATAGTCAGAGACTTCAACTGCCCCTAACCAGTATCGGGATGGACCGAAGTGTATTGTTTGCAGATCCAAAATAACAGTAATTCTATTGCTTTTATACGTATAGAGCGGCAGTGTTGAATCTACGGCTATGGGTAGACTTTTCCGTGGTTGAACACGTCATGCAAAAAAATCGCGCATACAGTCAAACTTCACACCACTCTTGCTGTATCACTCTTCTTCGTTATCCTCCTCCGAGTAATACGTCTCTGTTGACGACGTATCACTCGAGATTTCAATCTGATTGTCCTCATCGCCTTGCTCGATTTCGTCTTGTTCGATCTGTAACTGCGTGGGCAGCATCTGCGACGCTGACAGCAGTGGTGACGAAACGAAACCAAAGAGTTCCGAAACGCCTACAAAGTTAGCCATATTCGACAGTAAACAGCTCTATATACACTCACCACGTCGACCAACTTCAACTGGCGTACCACGGATCTCTTGCTCGATGGATTGACGTGGCACTAGGGCGTCGATATGTCGGGATGACCCCAACTCGCCTGAAACTAGCGCCGCAGAGTTTTCAACTGGCGCCGCCGCCGTCCCTCCTGGCAATCCAGCGTATATTCTTGTATAAACATCTCCTTCTGACTCTCGATGGTTTGAATGAAGTTCAGAGTGAGATACCACGTCGGAGAGGGCGTCAGACTGCCCTCCGTAGTAGGCGCTGTTGTCTATGAAGGATTTGATCGAGTTCCTGACATCTTCGGTAAGATCTTGAGTAAAACCCTGTTCAGTAAACCAAATATCTGGTAACTTGCGAATTGCCCGCAAGCTACTGTCTACTGATCGCAGTTTCTGTAGCTTCTTTCTGAACCCTTCGTCGACGTTATATCGCTTGCCGCGGACGGATATAAACCACTTGATGAAGCTGGCCACTTGATCTAGAGCTTTTCGAGGCGAATCCGGTACCACTGGCGAGGACGAACGAATCGGGAGTGCGATACTTGGTTGACGAGTGCTTGGAAGGTTCAATGGCGGAAGAGTTGGCAACGAATACTGTGAGATGTTCGCATATGGCCAATATGCCGGCGGCGGCGGCGCCGGCGGCGGCAGCTGTACGTATGGGTTAGGATATTGAAGATGACGATCTGGCGCCCCCGCGTTGCCGTATATATTGACGATGGCGTTGCTGTTGGCGTTGGTTAGGCCAGATCTTGACCCTGATGATGGAAGTGCGGCATTTTCAGCCTTCTCTTCCGTCATCACTGTCGTCTCCTGGTTATCATCAACCTCCACGATATTCTTACTTCTCTTGCCCTGGCGTTTCTGATCCTCTATAAACTGGTCGTGAAGAATCTCACCAAGCAGTTCTTTAGGTGGTTCCATATTGTCAACGCCAGCCTGTCCAGTCATAATAGCCTTCGCCCACTTCTCTATATGGTGAGATTTGATCTTGTAGTGCTTCTGGCCTAGTATATAGCACCAGTTGAACTTCTCGTCGCCCGAACTATTCTTACATCTCTGGTACTCTGGGCAGATGTGCGTACGGAGAAGTTGTCTGTGCATACCCTCCTTCCGACGCTCGACGTTTGCAGGATCGTTAGCCTCACGATCGATCGCCTCTTGCATGCCGGCTGAAACGCCTGCTCGGCCACCTTTTCGAGGCGTTCGTACGCCAGTCACTATACCACCAGAGATTGGTACGGCGCTGTATTGCCACTTGACGGTGAGGTGGACTTCACCCCTCTCTTCAGCTTGTTCAAGAGAGGGGACAATATCAACCCATGGAATACTTGGCCAAGTGACCCCTCCAGTAGACGGATAGACCCGAGTGAAGATTGGTGTTGGTTTAGATGCGTTGGTGGGCTTCCTCCAAGCAACGACAACAGCGATATTGGCCTTCTTCACAATATACGAGTGAGCCACTTCTGCCTCAAGTTGGGCGCCGCTGTCTGCCTCCCAGTCTCTACTATTCGCATCTAATACAGGAGCAATACTGAATCTGTTATACGCGATGCTCTCGATGGTTAGATCGAGAACAGGTAAACCGTTACCCTTGAGCGCTGGGCCACGGGTAACCTGGATTTGTAGCAGAGTTGGTTCCTCGTTACCCATATCGTCCTCCTCTTCAAATACATCGTGGAACGACATAAACGTATCATCAGCGCTATGGCGAGGGGCCGTAGGCGTATCGTCCGCAAATCGAGTGGTTTGACGAGGGGTTGGGTTAACTGGGGTCGAGTCTGGTCGAAACGGTGGCATCGACGAAGGCAGAGTACTTCGGAGCCGGATCGTATGCGGCGGATCCTTCTTTCGCTTCCTCTGCGTTGTCGTTGCTTTTTGGCGAGAGGACGCTTTTGGAGCTCTTCGTGATGACGGAGGGGCTATAAGTACACGCTTTCTTCGCGATGTAGACTCAGCCGCCACCAAATCATTAGTCTCGGGTCCAGCCTCGGCGACGATAACCTCCTCGGCGGCCTCCTCGGCGGCCTCTTCGGCGGCGGCAGCCCGGCGAGCCCTCTCGGCGGGCGTAACGATCCTGATCGACGGCGAGGCAGAGCGTTGAGGAGGATCTCTGGCGGCGTCCTGTGCCAGTTGTTGTATACGTCGTTGTTTCCGCGTACCGTTGGCGATGGGTGACGGACGATGCCCAGAAGGGTCATCATCCGCCTGCCGAGCCGCGCGGCGGCGTTTAGGAGGCATCACGATGCCCTCAGATAATGAGATTCAATAGAAATAGATCAATTGAAGCCATCAGAATAGGTCAATTGCCGTACTACGAATATCTACGTGGCGTTGGGCAAATTTTCATGTATATACAGGGATTATGCGTGCGTAATTTCGGCAAAAAGGGGGGGCGGACGCTGTCAACGCAACGGAGTGTAAAAACGCTTCGCTCCTCTGCAAATTGCTCAAGAAGTGACCTGCAACCTAATCCATTTTTTAGAATTCCGCTACCTAAGTACCTCTTTTGTACTAATAACCGAATTTGCACCTCTGAAATGGTTCGTGTACCTTTATAGAGACCATAGAAGTATTTCCTCCCCCATTTCTTTGACCTGATTAGTTGTTTGAATCGTCATAGACGTCTTTCATACTTCGCTATAGAGTATTATAAATTCATATCTAATCGTTTCCGTCGATGCATAGGTCCTAGAAGAGCCTGGTGTTGTATATTACTCGTACGCATCTATACAAATTTTGCTAGCATTTTTCTCACTTGTTTAGCTATTATTGTTAACTGAGAAGTATAAGTCTCTTATGTGTAGTAGACTTAATATAAAGTTAAGAACTTAAGTTCGTCGCTTACTACAGATTTCATTTCTTAGTAAGCCTCACTGTAATTAACTAATCACTATCCTGCGTACTTATCTAATCATTTACGCTACTAGGTACCCTGTAGTCCCTATATCTCCACTAATAAGCCCTCATATGTCATCACACTTCTATGTAACGCCTCCTTAAGTGTCTGTATTCGCTATTTTGAATTAAACCTCGCGTTCACAGCTAAGGTTTCTTCGTATATGCAAGCCTCTCTTATCAGTCCATTCCGCCTTTGACCGAGTAACCTCATTAGCTACTAACCGTATGTCGGAACCAGATAGTGGTCTACACAGGCTTTTTGCATTGTTTTTTCTACAAAGGTCTTCAGGGGCTATGGGCCACGGTTGGGTCAAGCTAATAGAAGAAGCACCTGAAAGGTAGGTAAGGTATTGCTGCGCTACTTTTGCTTGTTTCTTCTAAGATCCTCTTTTCCTAGCTCTCTAAGAGGACTCGCCAAGTCCTCGCTTTAGAGAGCTCTGTGCCCTGGACCCGCAGGCCTTTCCGTCCTTTCGGCCTCTGTTGACCGAGCTGTCCCCGGGCTCCTCCGTTCCGTGGGCCTAGACCCTTACATTCTGAAGCTTTTCGTACCTTAGTCAGCGGGATAACAACGATAGTACTGGACGCCTACGCGGCACAAGACCAACGACAGTAACACCTTCTCACTCCCCAGGTTCAAGCCCCTAAATTATTCCAATATCTCATACTTTAAGCTAGCATTATTAAAGCTTACTACACTCTAAACCTTCTGCTAGCAATATTGCCAATCATATCCCTTTTTTGTAAGCTAATTTCCTTTAAACAACGCCTTGAAATAGGTTAAGAGACCATATATCTCTTTCTAGTATTCTCTATATCTATGCTAGCCTGGATCAATTATGGGTTATCGTGCTACCTACCGAAGTCAACAGTATATCGGTTTCTATTGGATGCTGTCAGCTAGCTTGAACCGTTTCTCAGTACCAAATCATCCAAACAATAGAGCGAAATCCCAGACCGAAATGGGTTATCCTGCCAGCTACCGATTTCAGTTGCTCATTAGTCTCCCTTTGATGCTGTTACCTAGCGCGAACCGTTTTTCAGTACTAAATCATCTAAGCACTGAAGCGAAATCGTAGACCGAAATGGGTTATCCTGCTAGCTACCGAATTCAGTAGCCTATCCATTCCTATTGGATGCTGTTACCTAGCGCGAACCGTTCTTCAGTACCCTGGACCGAAATAGGTTATCATGCTAGCTACCGAAGTCAACAGCTTATCGGTTTCTGTTGGATACTACCAGCTAGCCTGAACTGTTTTTCAGTACCAAATCATCCAAGCACTGAAGCGAAATCCTGGACCGAAATGGGTTATCCTGCCAGCTACCGATTTCAGTTGCTCATTAGTCTCCCTTTGATGCTGTTACCCAGCGCGAACCGTTTTTCAGTACGCTGGACCGAAATAGGGTATCCTGCTAGCTACCGATTTCAGTTGCTTATTAGTCTCCCTTTGATGCTGTTACCCAGAGCGAACCGTTTTTCAGTACGCTGGACCGAAATAGGGTATCCTGCTAGCTACCGATTTCAGTTGCTTATTAGCACTATTAGCTAGTGCGAACCGTTTTCTCGTTCCAAGTAATCTCGCTTTATAACCGAATCCCAACCGAAATAATTTATTAGGGTATTGTCCAGTATAAATCATTCCCTAGTACCGAAATCTTGAGCTGAAGTAGGTGGATTATGATATACCTAATACCTTCGTGAACCCTTTTAGGAAACCGATATATCACTACAGGCTTAATTTTGAATATCCTCATTAAATTGGTTCACTACGCTTCCTACCGAATTCATTACTCAACTAGCCTACAATGCGTATTAAGTCGTTAAACTAGCTTATCTGCCTTCTCTTTGGTTTTCTTGCTATATAACCCACACATAATGCTTTCAGCCTGCATATATATTGTCCCGCTATAAAGTTAACCTTATTATCAATAAGACTAACACACCTCCTAATAATATTAACCTTATCAAAGCTGCCCCGCCTAGAGGTCTATCTTTAGAGCGTCCAATCATATAGCTATTCCTTGCCCACACGTAACATCATAGCTAGCTATTAGCTTATGAGCTACACTAGGATTCCGCATAGTGATAGACATTTTAGGGTTTGTTCTTGCTCACACTATTAGTACTTTATTCCTTTTATACTTCAATCCCTCCGCTTCTGAATAATAATCTATTAATTAAAATTAAAAGAGCTTTATCGTTCTCCACTCTGTCTGTGTTAGGTTATTATTGAACGCCACATGATGTTAACCCTCTTATGCTTCTGTAACGTAAGCTATAAAACGTCTTACTATTAGACCTTCTGATTCTCTATATAAAGCAGTCTTTCCTCCAGCATCCTAGCCTAATTCTAATCTACATAACACCATAATCATATTATTGCCCCCACATCGGACCGTTTATACCTACTCGTCTACGATAATTATGTCTGTCGGTATTATCACTATATGTTATACATTTATATAAATTTATATAAATCGTCGCTCTCTATATAGTAAGTTGTATGGTAATATTTTCTTGTTGTACGCTATATACTAATAAGCCCGCTCTTCCAGGTTCTCATTGTCTTCCTATAACCTATTAATTCGATACTATCCTAAACTACTTTTGACGTCCACACTGTAATATTGCGAACGACCTATAAGTAAAAACTGTATACCTGTAGTTCTGCTGTTTTTTCCGGAAAGTATACAACAGGTGGACAACAAGTAGCTAGTAATATCGTTATAGTAAACTCGCAGAGCTAACCTGCGTGAGCATAGTTATGCTCGCTAATTTCTCGTACGGATACTGATATATCTACTGGATAAATGTATCAGTAGTTGTACTTGGGAACAGTGGCGTAAGTGCCCCTTAAGGGCAATCTTTCTACTAAGACGCGTAAACTACTAGGCGTAGCTCGCCCACCCTCCAATCATCACTCTAGGGGGTGGGCTCCTTTAGGCGTAGCGGGACTGTGTATGGGCTTAGGTTTTATTATAGAGGGCCTATAAGGACTGTACCTAATTAAATCGTTAAACCTGGCGCCGAATGGGAAGACTTCGGATGGCTTGCGGGGTAGAAAGGTTGGCACTTTGACCCAGCGTGAGCTAACATCAGGGTTGCTTATTCTTAGCAGAAAAATGTATACAAGTTCCTATATTAACTCCTAAAGACTATATGTTTGCAGTTTCCTTATTGCTCTAGACCTTGTACGCAGCGTAGAGTAAGTTTACTAAGGGATTATATAATTTCTTCAGTCATTGTTATAGAAGTTATTCTACTCACTAGCTAGCTAAACTGCTTCTTGTTTTAGAGACACAAGCCGTTATTTATCAAAGCTTTTTCGTTCATACGTCCAAGTTGTTTATACTATGTACGCGCCGTTTCAATTCCTGATCCTACTTTACTACTAAACCACTATATAGCCCATATACTAGGTGCTCGGACCTAGTAGTTATAAGAGGTTGAACAGTATAAAAAAACGTATGTATTTCTTAGTAAGAAGTTTTTATCCTGAGCGTCCTTTAATCATAACGTCGCTAAGCCTATACTAGGTATATAGTCTATTTCCTAGGTTAGTACTCACCGACGGGGCTACGTAAAGCAGGAAGCATATTGCGGGATAAATCTCTATATTAGCATATTCTCTTATTTCTATTACTCCTATTTTACTCCTCGATTTCACTTGCTGTTTATGTGTTCCTATACTTCCTTTGAGTAATCCCTCTTATTTTATAGAAGCTACTGTAGCTATAACCTGTATTTTGGCTGTAACGTTCTCCTGCGCTTATGCCCTGTGTGGAATGTTTGTAAATAGTGATTAAGAAGGTGAATTAATATTTGTGCTAAAGCGGTATAAAGAGCTGTATACTAGAAGGGGGTAGAGCTATTAGAATTCTTGATAATTTTAACTTAAAGGTAAGAGCTTACATAGGCGTTTTTATAGACGCTAGTCGTTATTTAAGAATGAAATAGCCTGTAAAAGTAAACAGACACCTAGTTAGGTGACGATGAACAAGGCTGAGCAATTAAATAAGAAATACACTTATTTCTATATAACCTTCGTACTTTCTCATGACTTCTGTCGCTAGACCCCTAAGGGAGCCACTAAGGCTATTTATTTCACCTTATAGTAAGAGTCTACTAAGTCTCAGCGCTTGAAACCCGAATTAAAATGTCCGTTGTTAGGCTTTTCTGTCTTTAGTTAGCGTTGCTTTTCGTCCTCGTTCTCTATCCCCGCTATGCTCCTCAGATTATTCGCAGCTAAGTAGGGGCAGAATACTGCGGCGACAACGCTACCGAACTTCCTCTCAGCAATCCATTTTTCTCCCAGGAAACAGCATAACCCAAGACATAGAAAGGATGCAAGTTATAGGTGAAGCACAGCTTGGCCACCTTTGTACTTATGCATTCGTCTTCATATCTCTTATAATGAGCTAGGAAACTGATGCACAAGTGTTTTGGGCCTTTTAAGTGGTTTTCCGGCTTGGAGTGGTGTCAGATTATACGTATAGGCGCCCGTAAGGGACAAATTAGCACCTTGGTGGGGCACCTACGTTTTTGCTGCTAATTTGACAAGTGGAGTGCCCAGCACGATCAATAAGTTTTCTCCCCTACCTCGTTTCAGTATATAGAAGCGAAGAAAGATACTTATAAGTCGTCTGTACATCCTTACGCACGGGCCACAACGATCTCAGAGATTCATTGTGGCCCGTGCTCTAAGAACACTGCTTCTAACTAGCGAGGTCCTTACGTTCCAGAAATAGATTTACTACACCTAGAAATTTGTTAGTACACCCTAGCGTTCATTTCTAAGAACCTCGCCTCCCGCCATGCTACCGAGTCCATGGCTCAGGACACCCTTAGGAACAAGCCGACAGATCCGCTGCCTCTGCGAGGACATGATCCTAAAGACGAAAGAGTTCACATTAGGCTACCTTGTTCTTCTGCACTATTCAACATGCTATTCAGGATCTTACCCTCATCCTCAGGAAGCTTTAGCAAAGTAGCATCACTAAGCTATCAGTAATCATAACTAGGGGTATTGAGATCGGCTGGGACCGGAATGAGGAGGCATTCCAGGATAATGATCGCATGAGATTCTTTAAGAATGGACGTGAGGAGGTCCCTGCAACCCTCCTATAGGAGGTTAGGGTTATCACTATTCCTAATCCTAATGGCCGCGGCGGCTACTACAAGAAGCTGAAGCACAACAAGACTAACGTCTAGGTCCCCTTTAAGCCTGGCGCTGGCGAGGAGGGGGCTCACCTGGGCGATCACTATGCTGAGTTGCTTGAGGACCGCCTGAAGAAGGCGAATAAGCTAACTAGTATACCCTTAGCTAAGTACTTCAAGCACACCCCATCCGCTAAGAAGCTGACCATCTAGAATACTACTGGGGGCCACGTTCACAGCATCGCTATAGTAATGATGCACCTCCTGGCTGTCCGTATCGCCAAGGTGAACCTATCTAATAATGAGAAGACGAGCCTTCAGAAGATAGTGCAGGATGACATTGTAGCGGGGCACTGGATTGCGGAGTACAGGGCTGGGAATGAGGTTAACCACAAGGCCACATTCTTCTCAATAGGGATACTCGTCTAGGCTATTATGAGCCCTATGGAGCTAGAGAAAAGAATCAGTAGATAGGTAGGATACTAGGGCATTATGGCCTCTAGCTAGAAGGATAACGAAGGATAGTGCAACGGGGCAAGGGAGAAAACTCATCGATCGTGCTGGACGCTCCACTCTGGGCGGAAAGCCCCTGAAAACGCCCAAACACTTGTGCATCGATTTTCTAGACAACCACAAGAGATATGAAAGTGAATGCATGAATGCAAGCCTGACCAACTTGTGCTTCATCTATATTTTTCACTCTCTTTATGCCTCGGGTTGTGCAATCTTTTAGGAGAAAATGGGCTGCTGAGAAGAAGTTTAGCAGTGTTGTCCACACAGTATTCTGCCCCATCTCCGCTTCGAATAATCGAGGAGGCATAGCAGGGATCGAGAAGGAGGACGAAAGCAGGGCTGACCAAGGCCAGAGGAGCCCAAAAACACCCATTCTTATTCAATTTTGGAAGGGTAAGAATTGATGAATTTTTTCTATGGGCTGGGTTGAAGAAACCCGAAGGCTCTTCTAAGAGGGTGGTCACTGAAGTCATCGAGGAAAAACGGGAATTTGTACAAAAACGAGTGTGTTTCTTGCTTGTCTGCTTGGTCTTTTTCGTCGCAGGCTGACCAGGCCTCTGTCTACTTATACAAGCCATTTCCTTCTGTGATAACGCCTAACGCCTACGAAAACGCCCATCTGGCCTCTTGCCTTCAAGTCAAAATTGCCAAAAATTCCAAGTTCCCTGCCCCCTTCCAATAGGTGGTTTTGCAGGACATGAGAAATCAACCATTAGGCTGTTACTGAAGGTAGGGGATAGTATTACATACAAAAGGGGATAGAGCTATAGCTAAAGCCTGTTTATAATTAGACCCAGCAAGCAGACATTTCAATTAATAACTCACTTTCCCACTGCTCACACTGAGTAACAACAACCTGATCCCAGGTCAAGCTTTCACATTAGCTCTCTATATCCCCTCTGATGCTTTGATATAGATTGTCTACGCAGGACGTTAAATAAACCTTCAAAAGTGACACCTTCATAGACCCTAAGGCAGTTCATCACCCTGGATTGATCACCTTGAAGCGTGGTAATAGGGGCTCGCTAGTTAGGGTCAGCACCCACCTAGTATAAGGAGGCTACTAAAACATCGCATGCAGGCCAGCAGAGGAGCCGTCGAGAAGTAGGGGTGTCACCCACATCTCGCTTCCAGCCTCAGCTCCCACTAGATATCATCACAAGCTATTTAGCACGCCACTATATTATCCGCATACTATTAATCCTAGCTGCTAGAGCGTGTCTTCCCTACCAGATTAGTTTCTAGACTAAGGGTAAGCCTCATTTCACGCTAAAACTAACCTAAAGACTTACCCTACTTACTACTACCACTGCTCCTCCCAGTCTGCTTATACTACATATAATAATAAGCTGTTCGCTAGCATCACAATATTCGCTGCATCCTATTACGCCTGCCTCCTAGTGTATACCTTCTCCCGCTATATTAGCTCAAGACCTCTACTATAAAAGGCGTCACTTCTTCCTAAAACTATAGTCTAAACCTCACCCTAGACACTACTACTACTGAAGCTTAAGTGGGCTAATGTACCTCACTGAGTGTACATTGACCCACTTTTGACAAATTACAGAAGGAAAGAACAAAACGCGCTGATTACGTTATAGCATAGAAATTAAAGTGGACCATTGTGCTCCCCTGAGTGCACATTGACCCACAAATTCCAACTTACTGCGTATGTAATCTTAAAAACGGGAGGGAACACTTACCGCAGCTATACCTAATAAGCCTTAGCATAGCCTAAAAGTTCCACCCAGGCTACTAAAACGTAACCCGTGCAAAGTACGAGATACTTGCACGAGTTGAATTCCGCTTATATAATTACAACCGCCACTAGATGAAGCTGACAACGCACAGGCGTATAGTGTACCTATTATCATTAACGAACATGAACACCACATTCATTACAGCTATTGAGCTAATACCTTCTCTAGACTCGTTAATACATACTGCTGTAGAAAACCTGTTAAAAATATTAAATTAAGACTAATCGCCCTAGACTAACACCCATTCACATAGAAGGTAGCCCCACTAGCTACCCATAACCTAGACTATAGTAACCACTCTAAAAGTCGTGCACTATCCATGCAAAAGGTCACAAATGCATGCCCGAGCTTGCTCCGGATGACAAACCGCTCGCCCCCCGAAATCTCCATTTATCGTGATGTCAAAAAAGCGCTTTCTAACCTACAGTCTATTGCTAATGTTAACAGGTTCTAGCGCAGGAATCTTCAGAAGGTCTGGCATTTGCATATCTTCACCTATCACTAACAGGCCCCCCCTCCCCACCCCTAAGGCTAACAGTAGCAGCCCTACACAACAAGCACGGACAGTAAGTATAGCCCCTATGGATCCCCAGTACTCTTTCCTATTCACACAACACTAACAGGTGCCTAAAGACCTTACACCTACCTAGAAACAATAGTTACTCACTTTATTGTTAATAAAGACCCCCAGCTTCATATTATGGCTACTCAGCGGATGCTTAACAGTATAACCCGGTTTATCCGCATGAACCTCCCCTCCTATTATAACGCTGACTCGATCAGCGAGCAGGCCCTGAAGAGCAAGCTGAATAATGACGAAATCCGCTACCTCATCGTCAATAGGATCCTCACGACGAAGCCCTTCACATCAGGGCACTAGGTGGTCTTCTACACTATCTTAAATGCTATTCAGGCTATTATATTAGCGTTTAACAAGGTTCACAAGAAGCTACACACTACTAGGCTGTCTATTATCATAACTAGGGGCATAGGGATTAGAACAGAATTCGAGGAGGACATATATAAGGATCACAGCTGCGACAGATTATTTAAAAACAGCTTTAATGAGGTCCCTGGACGTTTACTTTAGGAGTCCATAGTCGTTATAGTCTCTAGTAGCTCTAGCAGCTGCTACAAGGAGCTGAGGCGCATCATCACCAACACCTAGGCTTCTCACAAGCTTTGTGTTTATGGCTGTAGGTATAAGGCTCATCTAGCTGACCACTGGTATGCCGACTTGCTCGACCGGAGTCTAGAAGAAGGCAACAAGGTGCCTAGCTAGTCCCTTACGAAGTACTTCAAAAACATTCCGCCTATCACTAATATCACTACCTAGGTTACTAGTAGAAGCCACGTTAACAGTATCGCTATCGACGCTATGTATCTCCTGGCTCTCCGCATGGCCCGAGTTAATGCTTTCGATAATAGCATAACTGCTGTTCCGAAGATCATACGGACGAGGTTGTGGTGGGTAACTGGGTTGCGAAGGAGGCGGCTGCAGATGTACACATAAGTAAGTCCTTATTCTTCTCTATAAAGCTGCTTCTCTAGGTTACTAATAACCCTATAAAGCTGGAGGACAAGATCATGGGATAAGCATAGAACTGGTCCTAAGAAGGCTAAAGGGGTGAGGAAGTAGATGTGATTTATTTTCGCAGGGTATATGGACGAACTGCTTGGCTGCTCCTTTTCACGAAGGGCCTAGGAAGGGTTAATAGATTTAAAGGTTCTTCTATAGCTAACCGATCGTCGCCTAATCAGGACCAAGTCCACAGTGAGCAGCTTAGGGATCGCGTAGGTGTTTAACAATAACCTTTCTTCTAAAAGGGATTTATCTAGCGTTTATTTCAATCGGGGTATGGATTCGTTATCTTAACGTATATTGCCTTATATAAGACAGCTGTCTAGCTAGGTTTGAGGTATATAGGAATGTAACCTCACAGTCCCTAGACTTAGTATTAATCGATCCCCTGAGCCTGGACCTCATTAGTCCCTATATGTACCTTGACCTCTCAAATCCTTGCTTATTTGCCTCTCAGCCCCCACTATATATATGTTTACATATATATGTAGACGCGCTACGTCTGAGGTAGTCTCCATTAAGGTTACCGTCTCCCAAATTTTGATCTTCACCCCTTAGAGCTGGTCTTTTTATACCCTTCTAACCTAAGCTGCCCCTTCCCACGCTATCGTCTTTCATACCGTGAGAATAAATGATTCATTTCGGCCGTCTGCACCCCATGTTGTGGGCGTACTCTCTTCAATAGAATCTTAGTCGACCTTATAATCAGTAGTCCCTTCTCTTATAACACGTTTACTCCCCTCCCCTTATTGCTTCTTAATACACTTCTGGTCCCTAAACACACTATACGTTATATCATTTGTATCGTCTTAAAATATGAAATTTAAACAGAGAGAATAAGCGTTTGTGAGGCATGATACCTATTCTACTCCGTCACCTTGTTATTACTCATACGGCTCCTTGTTCGCATAGTGTGAATAGCCTAACATCTACTACGTATTACCTCTAGCCCTATAAGCTAGATAGCTTTTGCGTCCTCGTCTTCCCACAGTCACATACACCATCCTACACTTTCAACAGATTAGAGTTAAGCAATAGAATAGCTTAGCGCCTAACTATCAATAGTAGCTACGACGGCGGAGTACCCTAAAATAACGTTCTATTTCAACTACTAGCCTGTTCTTTCTTACCTAAGCGAAATAGACATAATAAATAGATACCTAATATAGAAGAACCTAAACTAGAACGCATCTCGTCCTATTACCTATAAAAACCTCTACTGTTACTTACTCCTTCATCATTTATTCTGATCTTAATAATTTGCTCTGCCCCCCTTACACTACTCTTTCCCTTCTCACCCTTCTCATATCGCTATAAGCAACAGAGACCCCTGATCGCACCTTCAGTAACATGGGTGGTACTTCATAGCTTAACGGTGAATCTGTAGGTATATTCTATCTCCCACACTAGCCTTATTATCCTCATAATAATTAGGTCTGCTAACCCCTCAATAATCTCAACAGATATCGGACTACAGTATCTGCCTATAGCCCTCGGATCTATCACTACATTTCAGCGAGTGTCGTTAGCTATAGCTTTATATCTTATAAAGTCACACGAATGAAAAACTCGATACAACTCTGCCATTAGCCCAACGAAGGCACCTACGAGAGGCAGTGATCAATTAGACGCCTTTATGAAGCTACTGCATAATAAGCCTGGTATTATGCGAAATATAGCCCCATAACAGCACCTATCAGACCAGCGGCCTGCTAACACATCTAGCACACCTACATCTTAACGGCAACCATAATCCTAACTTAGATATCTATAAACATTTATATATCCTTCAGTATCAGACTCCAACATCCTACTTTCTATAACGCAGTCGATAAATATGAGCCTAAGTCGAAAGGGTCGGCCTTCAAGTCTAATTATTATTTCATCTTCCCTAAACAACGCCCCTCTAGAGCCTCAGTCTCAAGACAATCACAAACCATCTCGCTATCTAGCACAGAGCTCCCAGGCGCAGAAGCGTGCTGTTCACCCATCGTCACCTAACACCCCGCCATCTGCTCAGCCTATGAAACGCAGGCGTCGATCGGATAGTCCAGACTCCCCTCCCAACAACATACGCCAGCGCCAGCCTCCCAGGTTAGGCTGCCCATTGCCGCAATCTAACACTTTCCGAGCACCCAGGGCCCTATATACTACCAGGGGCGTATCACCACCCGCTAGACGCCCTCATATCGCCACCTGTCGATCCCCTCCTACATCCACCTAGAGAATCCATACTTTTGCAGAACGCAGCCAATACGCAGGAGACATAGGATACCTTGGCTCTACCTGTACACCACCTCTATTCCTAGTAGCCGCAGAGCGTATCCGGTAAAACTCCTGCTATACCTTAATATATCCACTGCACCTCCGCTATTATTTCAAGGTCTGGAAGGACATACTACTACATCTAGTAGCTTCAATAACCACCATCAGACGTCTCCAGCCCCTATCCCTAGTCTAGCTATAAACACTGATCGCCCTGTATACCCGTCTATAGCACGAGCAAATTTTCTAGAGGAGTTAAGGATATTTCTCTACTTAGGCTTTAGGTATTTTGGCGATGGGGCAGTCATCTCATGCTACTATTACTAGTAACCCTTCGCAGCCTGTCGCGACCTGCAGCTCGCCTAAGTATACAAGCTAGCGTTCATTATAAATATCTAAACCTATGAACAGTATACCTGGAGAGTAGTAGCAGACCCCACGCTTATATCTTGATTCTCTCTAGACTCCATACGATCAATCTACTTTCACCTCTTCATCCCCCTTAAGCAGCCCTATGTCTGATATTTGCTCCCTAACTACAGACTTTAACAGGCAATCTAGCTTAGCACTCCTATCATCCCCATCACATCTCTCCCTATCTAACTGAGCTCTTCAATTAGTAGCTCTTTTCCCTAGCAGTAATAGTCTACTACCCTAAAATAAATACAGCTGTTACACTATCTCACATCTCATAGCCTTACGATTACTATGCTCTATCACAGTCTCTTCTCTCATAGATCTGCAACACGATTCCAACGACCCTAAGGCTAAAGGTTCGCATTGTTAAGGCGTCCACCCGTCATCCTCTGTAGGTTCGTTCACCTTATTAGGTAGTAACTAGGGAAGCTTCACCTTATCAGGTTATCTTCACCTAGATAGCATCATGATTAATAACTAGACGAAGATTAGGTTCAATAGAGCTTGTAACTATGTACAGTATACCCATTACGTCAGTGCATAACCCAGCAGCTATAGGTGAAATAAGCTCACCTCACGCATATACGCTATTTGAATCTAATATGAGCCGCACAGTGCCTCTAGCTAAGTCTAGGCCACACGCCTCCTTCACTACTAATAAATAGCAATATTTGCCTTCTATGTAATGACGTAAGTAGTTATTCACGTGCTCATTAAACGAAGAATGAAGCGCCTCCGCCTATTTTCTTCAATACCTACGCCCACTCCTCTGACGTATATAAATCTCCTGCGTCTCTAATATAGTTTTTGAATACATATATTGTCTATAAATGGTTTTCACGGTCCATAGCATATGTCTCCGGCCCTTACAAATCTCATATCCAGGACGCAAGCCTATCTATATCGTCATTGCGCCTTCCGTCTAGAGACATCCTGTGGCGCACACTCCGCCATCCTTTAGTAATCTTCCTGGTAAATAAATTTCAGTTAGTGGATAGGCGAGCTTACCTTTTATCCCTTTCCCAACACGTCACGCCCTCCCCCTCTATCCATCCTGAGGACAAACCCTTTCAGCACGTACATCTTCTTTCATATAGTGTAGGAATACGATCGGACATATGTCACATCAAGATAGAACGTCCCCTCGCCCTAGCCGCCGGCGCCCTCCTATCCCTTCACTCCAGTTACAGCACCATCTAAACCCTCATCTCAGGCGACAGAGGTACTTAGTGCTACAGAATGAGCCGTCTGCCGGAAGCTCTCGAGACCAAGCCCCTCAGCTTGGTCTGGACGAGGGCAACGCCCTTCTATATCCACAAGTCTTAACTACGCGGCAAATCAGCGATAACTTCCGCTACGGTACTGACTGGAATCGTAAGATTCTAGCTAGATCCAACGAAGAGTTTGAAGCAAAGAAGCTGGACCTTGCAGAACGGAGCAGGACTCTAAAAGATCAGGAGGCAGCGGCAAATCTCAGAAGACATAAACAGGAGGCTAGCCTGATGAGAAAGTTCATCAACAGGGCCCAGCATAGCCGTGGAACGGCCAATCGCCATGATCATCACCTAGCTGAGCCGCAAGAAGACAGTGCAGGCGAGCCTCAGCCGCCGGTCCCAGCTGCGTCCGACGTTCAGTCGCAGACTCTAACACCACTACATCGCTGCCGTCGCCGTCGTGGAATCCCTATGAATCTGTCTGACTCGGATTCCGACATCCCTATGGCTATCACGAGGTCAGCTCGCGGGCGCCACGGGCGTCCGGCGAAGAGGTCGAGTCCGATCACTGTCCCATCTTCCCCTGGTGAAACAGCCAGCCGCTGTCCAGCTAGCGAGCCTCCTTCTTCATCAGGGTCATTCCTGCGACCAGCCCGGGCAAGGAAGCGTCACTTAAGCAGCACACCCTCATCAGGTGGGTCACCCCCGGCCCAGCCTCCAAAACGCAAGCGTCAATCCGATGCCACCAGCTCGTCCGTCCAGCATACGCCCCCAGCCTCATCATCCGCAGCAAGAGAGGTCCACGATATTCCGCCTAACAATCAACACACCCCTGGACTACCCGAGGTGCAGCCTAGGAGACAGCATCTGCCTTCCTCTATCAGGTCTCACTCTCACTACCCACCTCTCCAAGCGCCCTACATCCTCAATATCCAGCAGAGTAGTCCGGACCATGATCCTCCTGCTACCACAAGCCAAGCACAGTCCAATATATTTAAGCAGCAGCCACTGTCACATTCTGTTACAGCCTCAGCCTTACCAGCCCACGCTGACTCGCAAAAGGGTACTGAGGTTGCCACCACGTCAGCATATAAAATGCAACCAGCCCGTTCCACCTCCCCACAGACAGTGGCTAATACTAGGCTGGTCGAACAAAACACTTCAAAGTCACAATCACCTCCCTCACCAGCTACATTTCCTAAGGGTATATCCACATCTCAGCAAGAGGCTAACCCTAAAGATTCTCCTCCCATCATGACAGCTGACACTAAGCACCCTGAAACCGCCTCTCCGACGCGTGCTGCCACTACAGAGCAGTCTCTAACGCCTCCCCAAGCCCTGGTTACCTGTACAGCGGCTGTTTCCTCTACACTTCCCGTGGCCCCTAACGTTGACGGTGACCAGCCCACCGTTTCTCGATCGCCACCTGTCTTCCCACCTACGGGTAAGCCACCAGTACTCGCCTCAGCCGATCATATTATCGCCGGACCACCTCCATCGCCATTATCGCAGCCCAGGGGACCTTCTTCACCTGCTCCTAGGAGCAGTCCAGACTCTGTCGTATGCACGCCGTCTACCGACTTTAACAAACGGTCCTGCTTAGCCTGCCCACCACCTACCTCGCCAGGGCCATCCTCACCAACTATTGTTCGTGCATCTACTTATATGCGAGAAGGCTGCGTCGACTCTTACGCTTCTGGCGGGCTTGCTGCTATTCATCTCGCGCGCTACAGCCGAGAGCTGCGTACTGTGCCCATCTCGGATAGAGAGAGCCCTCCTGCCCCACCCTCCAACAGCCGTGATGATACTGTTCAGTCTAGCAGTATAGACTACTTCCCATCATCAGGCGCTGACTGGGCGCACCTAACTATATGACCGATATCTACCTAGTAGTCCTAGTGACTCCTGGGTGTTGTGTCTAGGTATACACCATAATCACGTTTACCTATAGAATAATAAGATGAAAGTAGTTTTCTTTACTTCTCAACCCCATATTCATATCCTAGCACCAATCGCGTATACATATAAGCCTTGCTTCTCTACGGTCGTTTTTTACTATGTCTCATAATACATCATCTTATGATCTTATATCCTATTATATTTCCATTTTCCATTTTCCTTTTTACCTTTTCTTTTTTGTTCATTTTTTGGTTTGTGAATAACACCTAGCACTGGTTGAGACGCTCACGCGATAAGGACTATAATAAGTAAAGCAACAGGCCCCCTTATCCATATATATATATATATATATATATATACATATATATATTTATTTATCCCCTATTCACCTATAAATTTGCACGTAGAGAGACCAGGAGAGATAGGGAGAGGGAAATAGGGAGCTCCACCGAGAATTAAAGGTTTGAGTACATACAGCTTAACCTCTGTAGGGTAAATTAAGTTTTAATTCCTTTGTACCTTCATGCCTACGCTATCCTATCGCTAGGACTTATATATATAGACCGACATATTTAAGAGCCCGTCTATTGCAAGTGCCTCTATGTTCCCAATAACTATTTTGAAGATTGTCGTATGAGGTAGGTGAGCTTTTTAGGCATGCTGTATATTTAGGTCTACTAATTAATAAACTAAGTGTCTCCCTTTCTCTAGCCTTATCTATGCGTGCTTTCTCTAGCCTTATCTATGCGTGCTTTCTTATCTACACGTTTCCCTTTATCTAGGTACATACGAGATAAGGTATACGTACACCTTTATAGCATTCTCGGGATTAATATTTTCCTTCAGCCGCGAACCTTTAATCCTTCTCGTGACCCCTCATCCCGCATAAGAAAAGAGCTTAACCCTACTCCTTTTCTCTTAACCATCCCTTCACTCACTATAGTAACCTCCCCTCACCACATATATAGTGATACTACGGCTACTGGTATATTTATATTCGTAAGTCTCATTCTATTGCACGTGAACTCTCTTTACTTACGCTACTCTATACTTTATATTATCATACAACCACTCCGCCACTCATCAAGTGAATACGCAGAGCAGCGTTACTGCGATCACATCAACAAGCTAGATCACACGCTATCCGCAAGGAGGGCTATCACTTCTAACGGTCCACAGTAGCCTATCCCACATAAAAGTACTTGGCGATTCATGCTGAGGCGTGCCACTCAACCTTATAGCAATACCTCTATCTCTTTGGTTAAAGGCTTCCCTATCTTGAAACACTTAGCATCTAGACGGGTCTGTATCACATTCCCCTTTGTAAATCATTTATATTTCTCTAATATCCTAGTAGTTAACGCAGCACACCCAACTACTTGTCCCTGTAAGCCCTGCCCTTGCTGCGCATCAGCTGTCTAGCATACAGTCTGCCGTTTCACAGCATAAAGAGGTGTCTATATACACGCTTAGCCTAGGTAGCAATACTTTCTGGCTAGCTGCAAAATACCACCTCGCTATCAGGGCTCTTAGGACGAAGCCCTCGACTGGGTCATTATATAAGGCAGTTATTTCATGGTCTTCTAGTTCTAGTTACCCACCCAGTTATCAACGCACCCCTTCAAAGTCCCTACTAACAAAAGCGCTTCTAGCAATCAGCTAAAGCTCTCCTAGCACCTAAGGTAGTATACATCTCCTGAAAGTTCTTCCACACTAGAACACCCATCTGATACACATGTTCACGAACAACCGCAGCGCTGAGCAACCTTACATCCTGTAAGAGTCGCTATCACAATTACTTCGTCTCTCTCACCGATAAACGCTGGGACTCACCCCTCTCGCAATACCCCCTCTTCCCCCCTTCCTCCCTCAATCGAACAACGTTTTAGTATAGTTCTAACACTAGTAGCAGTTATAATGCCCGCGCAGCGTATCCCTTCCCATCCAGCGCTATTGCCTAATAGGCCACAAACGCCGCATACGCACGCCTCAGAAGAATCGCATAGCCCCACTCCTACTCATCGTCCGCATCACATGGATGTTATAATCTGCGAGTCCTATACTCCCTCTCGCAAGAGGTCCTCCTCCCAGGCTAGCCTTCAAGAAGAATCACCATTACTCCAGCGACTGCACAGCGCCGAGGCGCCCAGCGGCCTATACGCTGACGCCCTTCAGAGTGTTACGCCCGGTTTTAATGCTAGTGGTCGTTATTTCGTACGTACTCGCTCAGCAGAGCCCTACTTCCTACAGCTTGCGAAGGTCAGGCTATTAGATATGAGGTTCAGGTGGGCACTAGGCACCGGCAGCCGCGAGATCATTCCTAAGCAGGTTGACCACCTTAAAGAAAAGTTCACGCACGTCGGCGTGCAGCGCGACGATCCAGCCAATTTCATGAGGGCTATAGTGCATCCTCAGCATGTAGATGCTATGCTGAGACATCTTGGGGCTGGTGATAGTAACCACGCGCTCCCACATATTGCCCTCCCCTTCCTGGACTGGTCCGTCGTCAACCCGCAGCTGGTGGACGTGGTAGCTGGTCAGCATCGAGCTGCAGCCTTCAGGGCGTATCTAAACGATCAGAACACCATCACCGCTAATGACGACGATGAGTGGTGGGTCTGCGAGCTGTACAATACGGAAGCCCTGCCGGAACACGTCCTCGTTGAGCTTCGAAGCAATGGGGATCAGTGCGTCAACTCTGTCGAAAACCACCGGGACACCTGGCGGAACCTGCGAGACCTGTTATCAGCGGGTAAGGTAGCAGGCGAGACCCATTCCGATACAGCTGGGCAGACGTGGCAGCAACTAGCAGCAGCCTCATCCACAGCAAATCGCACGGCCGGTCTAGAGGCTCTCGTCTGCCGAACGCTTGGCTTTGCGGGAAAGAGGAAGAGCATCCCAACCCGGCGCCTCATCACATTGTGGAAAAATGAGACCTGGCGGCCTATCATAACCAGATGGTGTGATTGGAGAATCAGCGATGCAATCTTTAACATATCTAGGTGGGACTGGATAATGCGAAGCAGGATCCCAGATGTAAGTTACTATACCCTACTATCCACCCTACTATCTGTCCACCTTACCCTCTACGTGTTTATATGGTATGTTGCTCCATGCGACACATAGACCTAAAGTCTCTTCTCTCATAACCTTCTTATTCTTTCTTCTTTTTGTTTTGTTGTTTTTCTTTTATTCTCGAAAAACAGACCCAACTTCCAAGCTCATACTGGCATATTTCGCCTCTTACTCCTCCGGCCGCAATAGTTCAGAATAACGTGACTAACGTAAAAGGTGCTGTAGTTCTGGCTACAATGGGTTGACGAAGTCTTACACGTCCTGGACATCCTCAGTACTTGCTGCGGCGTCCCCGTTGATCCTTCGGCGGATGAATGGAACCGGATGAGGTCAGACATGCTCCTCAGTAGTCCCACCTCACCTCCCGATCAGATATCAGAAGCTGTCCATACCTCTTACCTCCCTGTTCCTAGGCCTAGTCAATCTCTAGCCCCCCTCACAGGCCACCTTATCGCCCAGGTTCCATTTAACAAGTCTTCTCAGCAAGTCTCAGACACCATCGCCTCCCTCTCACCCGCCCGCCTATTCAACATCACAGCACACCTCGCAATAGCCAGGTCTGATGCCGACGTGCTCGCTAGGGTGATGCACCACGTCAGCCTCTGGGTTAGTGGAAACAGCCTAGCCCCCGCCTATAGCAACACCACGAAACCACCGTATCGTTCCGCCCTCGTCGCGCCCTGTAAGCGCATCCTACTCAACAGTAGCAAGGACCCTTCTCGCTGCCCAGCAAGCGTGCTATCGTTATGTGAGGTGCTAGAGGCCGACCTCTCTCGCCTCACAGGCCAAGGATTCTCGTACATAAGCGACAACGCTATGCCCCGTAACGACGCATCCGCAAGTCTCCCCCTCAACCACTTTCGGGCGATCATTAGAGCCTATATAGCAGATCCCCTCTCCGGCCTCGCGGAGGTCATGTCGATAGAGGTACAGAATGACGTGTGGAGGGCTGTGCAGCCCATGCTTGAGCTTTGGCGAGACGATTCCGCCCTCCGCGTGTCGCTCCATGACACCCACAGCTTTGGGTCCGCCGCCTACAGCACCCGCTTCCAGACGCACAGTCCCTGGAGTGACGTGCTAGGCGTGGTGGCTCGCTGGTTCGGCCACGACGCCTTCGCGCCGCCCCCGGTCATTCCCCCTCTCAGCCATAACCTTCTGAACCCTCTAGCGCCAGCTAATACTCCCTGGATGGATACCATCCTCGCTGGCGAGCGTCGCAGCATCAGGCTCGCATACCAGGTGCCGTTCACAGTCACGCCGGAGTTGATTAAGAAAGGCTTTGAGCATTTGCAGAACCGCAACCTGCAGTCCACCTCCAAGCCTGCGCTTGCTGCTCACTACCTCTTCGCAAAGCAGCTGCTACACCGCTGTATCCTTAACCGAGAGCCTTTTGTCGACCTAATCCTTGTCATCGCGCTTGTTTTTGGCAGCTGTAGTGGTACTCCTTATGCCTCGCCCGGCACGGATGAGTTCGAGATCT